>NW_027472005.1:300000-600000 GCF_965638725.1 Aptenodytes patagonicus
GTAGAAGATGCCAGTGGAGATCATCAGGCTGGAGAAGCCAAAGGAAAAAGCAGGGGACTGGAGTTGCCTGGAGAGAGAGGGCCCAGTTTCCAAACTAGGTCAGCTCGTGTCCTCATCTCCCATGCAGGAGGTGAATCACACACATGGACTGCAAAGCAATGTGAGCCATAGAAAAAGGCTTGCTTAGCTCCGGATTGCCCAGGGACATTTAATTGGAATTCAGGCCTTGTCATGTCAGCGGGAAGGAAACATGCCCTGCAAGCCCACGCTGAGGCATGAGACCTTGCCTGGGACTAAGGGATATGTCAGGGGACGTAGATGAGACCCCCAGCCCCTGGAGTGGCGACTGGAGGATGGGTAGGTCAAAGGACCCTGATGGGAGCCCTGCAGGGCCTCGTCCATTGGACCAAGGGGCACCTTCCCTTGTCACACAGAGCATCCCACGGGCTGGAAAAGGGATGCTCTGGAGAGTTTCTGGCAAATATCTGGAGAAGAGCTGCTCCCCCCACCGGCTTCTCCCAGGGCCTTTCTCAGCTCCGGCACCCTTCCCAAGGACAGCCCCACCAGGTGGGTGCAGTCAGCATTGCAGGGAAGAACAGGCAACAGCCATAACAGTCAGCACTGCGGGAAAGCTGGGACCCCGGCGAGCCTCCCAGGCTCTCCAATCCCAGCCTAGCCCAGTGTGTGTGAGACAGTGGCCAGAAGAGTGGTTTTTTAATCTAGGCTACCTACTAACTAACAATCTATGTGAGAGTACAACCCGATCCGGTGTTACGCATAATATCAGCACTGTGAAGAGATGTGACGTTCAAATGGAAAATGAGACAGTTTGAAGATGTTTTAATAGCTTGCCGGAATAAAAAGGGGAAGCACCATATATAAAATAAAAAATACAATACAATAAAGTAAATGTCTGAACCTTCTGTGACAAGTTATGTCATATCAAAGTGCATGTCTGCTCGGTCAGGACGCTGAACCTCCACTGCACCCACATCCAACCCTGACCAAAAGGGGACAGAGAGAGACACAGAGTGACTTTGCAGAAACATTTGGCTCAGGGGGACGTGCAGGGCAACAGGCACCCCGACAAACCGATGACAAGTGCCCACAGGTCACCTGAAAGAGCAGGTTTGGCTTTCTGCCTGAAACATGTTTCAGGAATTGCTCTGAGGATTTTTTCTTCCACCTTCATCATCTCCACTGCCAGCTCTTCACAGTGACAGTCAAGCAAAGTGAATTCAACCTGCAAGGACTAGGAGCAGAGATGAGGCTAATTCCAGAGCAGGAGGGAGATTCCCACTCGAGCTGATGAGGTTGCCCAGTCCAGGAAGTCTAAGCTCACAGCTTAGACAGGTGTACTCTTCGCTGGGTCAAAAACTGGCTGGACGGCCGGGCCCAGAGAGTTGTGGTGAATGGAGTTACATCCAGTTGGCGGCCGGTCACGAGCGGTGTTCCCCAGGGCTCAGTACTAGGGCCGGTCTTGTTCAATATCTTTATCAATGATCTGGATGAGGGGATTGAGTGCACCCTCAGTAAGTTTGCAGACGACACCAAGTTGGGCGGGAGTGTTGATCTGCTCGAGGGTAGGAAGGCTCTGCAGACGGACCTGGACCGGCTGGATCGATGGGCCCAGGCCAACTGTATGAGGTTCAACAAGGCCAAGTGCCGGGTCCTGCACTTCGGCCACAACAGCCCCATGCAGCGCTACAGGCTTGGGGAAGAGTGGCTGGAAAGCTGCCTGGCAGAAAAGGACCTGGGGGTGCTGGCTGACAGCTGGCTGAACATGAGCCGTCAGTGTGTCCAGGCGGCCAAGAAGGCCAATGGCGTCCTGGCCTGTATCAGAAAGAGTGTGGCCAGCAGGAGTAGGGAAGTGATCGTGCCCCTGTACTCGGCCCTGGTGAGGCCGCGCCTCGAATACTGTGTTCAGTTTTGGGCCCCTCACTACAAGAAGGACGTCGAGGTGCTGGAGCGTGTCCAGAGAAGGGCAACAAGGCTGGTGAGGGGTCTGGAGAACAAGTCTTATGAGGAGTGGCTGAGAGAACTGGGGTTGTTTAGCCTGGAGAAAAGGAGGCTGAGGGGAGACCTCATCGCTCTCTACAACTACTTGTAGCGAGGGGGGTGTTGGTCTCTTCTCCCAAGTAACAAGCGATAGGACGAGAGGAAATGGCCTCAAGTTGCGCCAGGGGAGGTTTAGATTGGACGTGGGGAAAAATTTCTTTACTGAAAGAGTGGTGAAATATTGGAACAGGCTACCCAGGGAAGTGGTTGAGTCCCCATCCCTGGAGGTATTTAAAAGACGAGTAGATGAGGCGTTTAGGGACATGGTTTAGTGGGCATGGTGGTGTTGGGTCGACGGTTGGACTCGATGATCTTAGAGGTCTTTTCCAACCTCAATGATTCTATGATTCTATGATTCTAAACAAGATGCTGAGGACGTTTTATTATGGCAGGAAATGAGATGTATGCACTAGCACTATCTGTGTCTCCACTCTCCCTGGTAATTATTTTAATGCCTTGATCAGGTTCAGCCTGGCAGAAGTTAGGAGTCCTGGAGATAATAAATTTCCCACAAGCTGGGAGTGTGGGGGGAGCAGCTGAGTAGAAGAAACAAGCTCGAATTAGTGCTTCTGTCAACCAAAGGCCACAGCATTAACCTTTTAAAGATAACGGAAATGGAGAGGAAAGGTATGGTTGTTCTAACGACAAAATCACCTCTGAGTTACTGAGCACCAAAAACCTGTCCTTTACACACAAAGTGGTGACGAACTGGGCTTCACACCTCCCACGGCTTGTGGTTCCTGTACCGCCAGGTGAACAGGCCCCAGCACATGGCCTCAGAGGCAACGAGAAGGCTTGTCCTCCCTCTCTGCACCCACTTGGGGAGCGAGTGCCTTACAGCACTGGTGTTGCAGAGGCTGAGCCATAATAGCCCCTCTCGGGAGGGCTCCTCCACTCCAGCACAGTGCTCCTGGGGTGGCGCGGGCCAATGGCTCCCACATGAGAGCTGATTTGTGCCGTGCCAGCTCGGGGGTGGGTCGACACGTCCATGTGGACGTGCCCTTAGATAGGACAAGGAAACTGCAAAGCCACAGTCTCCGTTACGGCGTGTGGGCAGAGTTCAGACATGAGTGGCCCTGCAGTGCCTGCTTCGGGGAGCGGAGAGGTTTCACACGGCTTCCTCATTCACATCACTCCTCCTAAGCAAAATAGTGCCCTTTCGTACGGCATATCGAGTAGGCGCCGCTTGCCAACAAACTGCTTCAATTGACACCACAAACTAAGGTCCGTAAGGCAGCTGGTTGAACTGTGGAAAGTTTAAGATATATTGGGAACTAAATCCCAAGTTTGGCTATTCCTGGGAGAACCCCACCAGTGAAGTGGCCTGAAATAACCAAGTGAGCGCTCAGACATGCAAGCAGCATCCTTATATATTTCACAACAGTGCAGAGACTCAGACCTTCAGAAGCGGGTCAGTCAACAGCAGCAAGATTGGGATACATCTCTGGTACAGTCCACACTGCTGCTGAGGCACAGACACCTTAACCAACACAGAAACATGAGAAAAGCAGTCATAAACATTACGTCAGTGCAAACAGTAACACAAACCATTGAAAAAGCAAAAGACAGGCCTTAAAAATACGTTATTTGTAACCCTTTGGGATGGTGTACTCCCACAGTACACTGACAAAACCTCCTGCTTGGTGTCTAATAAATATAATGGAAGCATAGGTCGTAGGAGGCTCTTTTACTGCTTGGTTTTATGGCAGGGAAGAAACAAGTTCGACTGTACGTAAGCAAATAGTTGCATGGTATAGTTCCTCTTGGCCTGTGGGTCGCTACACTGTGATCTCATGTTTTCAGGTGACTAGGGGTAGCAGATTCCCGAAACAAAATACCACTGGTGCTATTGCAGTGCTTGAGCATCTTGGACAAACAGCGGCAGGAGCAGCAGGACAAGCTGCGTGTGCTGGAGGCCTGCTTGTTCTGTGGTGCTTTGTGCTTATGGGCAAGAGATGCAGTTGCTAGCTAAATGCCATGGGTGCATTCACTAAGAAGTGCTATTGACATACTTGTTTTGGTAATAAGGTAAAATCCACATTTGCATTGAAATGTTTTAAAGAAACTGAAATTTCATGAAAAATTAAAAATTGATAGGGAAAAAAAATCCATCCTGTTACTTTTCCTAAAATCCCTCAAAGCGTCCTTCCTTTCTTCAGTTTCCTATGAGCAATGTTACATACCTTTTATACTAACGGTACCTCAAGCTTCTAGGAGTTAGACATGTAACCCTTTTACACTCAAATGTGACATTTAATGAATGTATCACATTTGATACAATTCCTTTACAGGATGGTGTTTGATTAACACATTTCTGGCTAATAAGAATAGTACAGCTAAGCTCTGTGTTAATTCAAATAAGGCTGTTGTTTTTGAGCAGTAATTTCTTTGTATTTTGATTTCAGAAGTTATGACTCTATCTTGCCCTGCTTCTCATAAGCACCCCTAAAGAGATATTTAGGTACATTATTTGGGCAGCTTCAGGCTTGTGGTACCCTTAACTACTTATTGTCACGCTGTTAGGTCATTGGGGATTATTTTTCTAATAAGTATTTCTGTCACTTAGAAACCCTCAGTGTCTTCAAAAACTTTTTTTTTTTAGCTTCTAAGTAATTTTCTTGTTCAGAATGATAGTATAAATTACAGATGTAGCAGTGTTGATAGCATCACTAATACAAGGTACTTGTGTATGTAGCCCAAAATCATCAGTTTAGTATTTTGTTGCATAAAACTCCCTTGAAAAGTTTGGAATAAAAAAAAGAAATCCTGGTAATTTTTGTGCTCTCTTCTTCGGTGATTGTCAAATACATTAAAATAGGCACTGAACTATGTTTTCACCTTTTAATTTGATTTAACCTGTCCAGGACTGTGAGACATTAGATTGTCCATCTTCTCTTAAAGACTGCTTTGTCTTACTGCTGCCTGGTAGTCTGTTTTGCTCGCTCTTGTTCTTAGCTTGGAAGAAATACCCTTGAGGTCCTACTCTCCACGCTCCTTGTTTCAGGTTTCCTGGAGGACTTGCCAATCTGATGTGACTAATTCTATGGAATTAGCTCTCAGTCGGGCTGACTGTACCTGCGAAACCACTGTCCGAGCACTTGCGGGGAGAAGTGTTCAGCTCTGCCACTGAACGGCAGCAGCCTGGATTCCTCAGGCTGCTCCTGACAGGAGACAATCCCGACTGCCTCGATCTTGCCGATGCAAGGACATATTTAACAAGGAAGTGTTTTCTAGCAAGGGAAACAAGGCTTGAACAATAATAACCTGGCTGGCGATTTTCCAAGGCAGCTGAATATTTCCAGTCCCTGAACAGGGCAGTTGTAGTGAAAGCCCTGTGAGAGTTAACAGCAAAACACACTGCTCCTATTATCGTAGTAACTAAAAATGCTGGGGCGGCTGGGGGGGGCTCTGGGAGTCGGGGTGCCCAGTGCCTGTGCCTGGGGGGCTCTGTCTGTGTCTCCTTCCCCTCCCCAGCTCTCGGGTCACTGCCCCAGCTGGGCCTGGCTCCAGCTGACCGGGACCCCATCGCACCGGGTGGTTTGGAGCTTCCCCCACCAACTGCGGGTGGCCCCGGCCCTCACCTCATCCGGGCCGCGGCTGGAGCAGAGGCTGCGCCTCCCGAGACCAACATGGCCGCCTGGCAGGCCCGTGCCCCAGCACTACAGCTCCCGGCATGCCCTGGGAACCAACATGGCCGCCTGGCAGCCCCATGCCCCAGGACTACAACTCCCGGCATGCCGCGGGGCGCTCCTTCCTACTGTCTGACCCTGCGGGGACACCGTCCCCCGGCTGGGCCCCGCCCCCCGCAGGCCCCATGGCCGCCTCCCCGGGGCTGCCCAGGCCCTGGAGCCCTGGTGGAGCAGGGAGGAGGAGGAGGAGAGAGGGACAATGCGGCAGAGAGGGGTGGGGCCGGGCGGTGGGGTGCCCGGAGAGGGACGGGAGACGGGCAGAGGGACAGGAGCAGGACAGAGGGATGGCGGGAACCAAGGGGAGCTGGGCGGGAGTGGATAAAGGAAACCCCTGGTGAGGAACGGGCACAGGGACAGGGAGAAGGGGATGGAGGGGAAGGGGCGGCCAGGAACATGGTGATGAGCAGTGGGACAGAGCAAGCAGAGGAGGGCAGGAGGAAGGAGAGAGGGACGGACGGATACAGGCAGGGCGAGGGAGGGGGACAGAGGGAAAAGGATGAGAGAAGAAGGAAGGGGAGAGGGAAAGGGGGAGGCAGGGGCTGAGAGCAGGACACAGGGAAGAGAAGCAAGAGATCTGCAAAACAGTCACTACTATAAACTAGGAGCTAACTGCCTCTTCTCTGAAAAGGTGTGAAAACCGCAGTTAGGACACAAGGAGCTGCAGGAGCCACGTGCCTGCTCCTGCCCCGTCACCTGCTCAGCAATCAGTGACGTCAGAACTGCCACCATCAGCCCCGGCTGTGCTTGAAGACTTCTGAAAGCCACTGAACAGCAGCAGCCTGTTGGAGAAAGAAAATAAAAGGATGGAGAAAGAAAATAAAGAGCCTGTCACTCTCCTCCTCTCTCTGTCTCTAATGTTTCTTTCCCCATCTCTGCCCCGCTTCCTGTCCCTTTTCTCTTATTCTCCCTGTCCTCCATCCCGCCCCTAACTTTTTTGTCTGTATATCTCCATACCACTGCCTGTCCCATTGTTTCTCCCTATATCCCCCTGCCCAGCTCTCTGTCCCGTTATTCCCCTCTGTCCTGCTCCCTGGCCTTTCTTCTCATCCTGCAGCCCAGTGCTGCTTTTTCTTTCTTCATCTCTTTGTCTTGATCTGTCTCCCTCTTTTTTCCCCTCAATCCTTCTGGCTTGTTCCCTATCTTTTTCTCTCCCTCCCTCCCTCCCTCCCTCCTTCCTTATTCCTCTCATTCAGTTTCTCTCTCGATCCATCTGTTCTGCTCCCCGCTCATCGTTTTCTCTCTCTTTCCATCTGTCCTGCTCCCTGACCCTGTTTTTCTTCTGCCGTGTCTCTGCAGGGCTCCTTATCCCTTTTTTATTGATTTATCCATCTCACTGTCCTTTTCCCTGTACCTTTCTCTGCTCCTCAGTCCTTCTCCCTAATTTTATTTTTCTCTTTCTGTTCCTCTGTCCTGCTCCCCATTGCTGTACTTTCATTCTCTGTATCTGCTGCTCCACTAATGACTGCCGAGTTGTCCCGGGGAAGGGTGAGCGTACAGGCACCGAGCCCCAGAGCAGACTCACTCCTGGGACTTACACACATTAACGAATAAACACTTGCTGTCTCCTTTGCACTCATGGCTGTGTTTGTTGTCCTTTGTACTTGGTGAGTGGTTGTCAGAGAGTCCAGGGGAGCAGGTTGCGCAGTGGGTGTCAGGGGCCATGGCTGCAGCTGTGGGCTGGGGCTGGAGGAGCCCCCGGGGGGGGTGGGGGCAGTGAGGCTGATGGCGATGGCCCCTCTGGGTAAAAGGGCTGCAACCCCAGGGGATGGTGCTGCTGGGCCATGCCTGTCTGAGAGTGACTGAAGAGCTGCAAGGATGTTTCCAACCCTGAGGGAAACTTACCCTCCAGGGGATCTGGGCTGTCCGTGCCCCTCACCCTCCCAGGGATTCGCTCCCCACTCTCCTCCAATGAAGCGGGTGCTGGTGGGACCCACCTCCACCAGCAGCCTGGCATTGTCCTGCAGAGCACCAGGTGGGTGGTGTCCAGCAGCACAAGGACCTCTTCAACTGCACATCGGCTGGGGAGGGGCCGCAGGGGGAGGGGGCTGGGCAGTGCCTCGAGGAAGGCCTAGCGCCATGGGCAGGGGGTGGGGGAAAGGGGGTGCCCCCCACCCTGTGCCCGACTCCCCATGAGGCCGGTGCCTTCAGCCCAAGTGACAGCCCCTTGTCCTGGTCTTGCCAAGGCAGCTGGAGAAGTCTGGAAGGGGAAGAGCAGGGGGTCACCCCAAAACAGCCCTGAACCCCTCAGTTCTACCCCAGACCCCATCAGCTCCCCCAGACATCCTTATCCTCCTCAGCTACTCCCAGACCCTCTGATTCCCTTAGTTCCCCCCAGACTCCCCACACCCCGCCCCGGTCGGCCCCCTGACACCCCTGACCTCCTCAGTCCCCCCAGGCTGCCTTTGACCCCCTGATTTCCCCCCAGGCCCCCAACACCCTCAGTTCCCCCCAGGCAGCCCAGAGCCCCCCCAGACCCCCTCAGTCCCCCCTGGCCTGCCCAGGTCCCAGGTTCCCTCTCCCCTACAGACCCACTGGTCCCCAGCCCGGCCCCACACTCTCCTCACGGGGACACGTGCAGCAGAGGCCGCCCCACCCCCACAGGGCCGTGTGCAGCAGGGGCTCCCCCACAGGGCCGTGTGCAGCAGGGGCTCCCCCACAGGGCCGTGTGCAGCAGGGGCCACGCTCCCCTCACCCAGGGCCGTGGTGCAGGGGCGGCCCTGTTACACCTCTGGGCCCTCCTGGAGCTGCACAGGGCGGCTGGGCCCCCTCCCCAGCTCCCTTCATCCCTCCTCCTGTCTGCTATTTTCCACCAATACAATGAACGGTGGAAGGTAAAACCATGAAGTTTGTTTTAAACAATGTTAGCTGACTCAGAAAGCATTTGTGTATGTAATAAGGCGGTCAGCAACTTTACCTCCTAACTCAGCTTCGTAGCAATGCTTCCTATTTAAGAACTTTGTGCTCCGAAACTCAGGAAGCAGACTGCTTTGTGAACAAAATAGCAGAGTTGGCTTTTTAAAATCTAAGAGCAAACGGACGCCATTAGCTTGCAGTTCTTTCTCTGGATGTACATGGGGAGAGACACAAGGGGACTTCTGCTCCTTTGGTCATTTCCCATGTAAATCAAGTGAGACAGGGAGACTGGATTTTGAAGGAAGAACCGTCTGTGTCATCTCATCCCTTTTCCTGATAGCTCTTTGTAGAGGTGTTAAAGAAAAGTTAGCCAGGCAGCATAACCAAGAGGAGGAGATTTCAATGTGATCAAGAGAATCCAGTTCCAGAAGAAGACCAAGATGAAGCAGAGCGCGGTGGAGAAGAGTTTCTGGAAAAACACGCCTTAACATGGATCAAAGCGGAGTTGAGTTCGCACAGGACTATTCTATGGAAGACAATGAAAATGTTTTTCAAGAACGATGGACAAAGGGCAATGAAACTAAGTATGAGACAGACCATGAGAGATGTGCTACATCTGCTTTTCTGATATCTCTCTCTCAAACCAGCACACAGCGTTTCGTCCATAATGATGCTGCCCTCCTAATGATGGGAGAAGGGAGTGCTGCTTGGATGTGTTCCCTGTGAGGGGACGTGACCACAGGCAGATTCTCTCCAGTGAAGGGGCTGGTTGACACAATTTTTGTCACACCTTTAAGCTGTGACCTAATCTGTAGAGGTGAGACTAACTTTCTGAAGCTGGCTTCCTCAGGCACTTCAGGTTCTTCTGCTGTTCATGCCTGACTGCGTATGTAGAGGAGCCACGTGGGCTTTGCACGGGGTCAGGGTGTCAACAGCATGTGCTCCTCAGCTAGTGCTCACTGGAGAAACTCAACGGGAGAGCCCATCTCGATGGTTCAGCTGTGAGGAGAGCTGCAGTTCTCATGAGCTGTCAGCTGTGGAGCACATCTAGAAAACCCCTTTCATTAACATGGGAGCCATTGGCTCCATACTCCTAAGCGGGACCTCCTATTCTTACATTTCTGGCTGGTCTTTTGACAGCTTGTGCTACTCTGAAGCAACCCAAACAGGAGAAGGGGAAGACGGAGAGGCAGATGTGGTTCTCCTTTTCCACTGGCTCACAAAGTTCTCCAGGTCATAGATGCCCTCTGCTCACTGACTCTCATGGAGCTTCTTGCTGTGTTTTGTTGGGATGAGTCACATGTCCAAGACGCCTCAAGTACATCAGCTGCCTTCTGGTGACAGCTTACACTGCTTGAAAAGATGACAGAGTCCCTCACGGTCGTTTTGGCTTCATGACATCTGATGGTGAAGTTGCTCACGTTGATTGTTACTCAAGTCCAATGGACAGGTTGACAAAGGCCTGAGTAAGGTGGCTGTTTTTTTGGCCAAAGGGAATGGTAGGAGCCCTCACATCGTCTGCCTTCTGATCCCAGGGAGGCAGAGTTGGATGACGGGCAGTGTGGGAATGACCCACCAGGAACATCCCTATGGTCCAAACTTTTCCTCTTCAGAGCTTTGGTCTGGAAGAGGTAGTCCCTCACCCCAGGGCATGCTGGGAGAGGGGACCTCCAGCCCAGCCCTGGCACAGCAGAGGTTCCTCCAGGACCCCGAGGTGACAGCCTGGGCTTGGCCCCAGAGCAGGGAGCTGCTGGCCAAGGGTGGTGAGGAGCTTTCTAATGCTCGGGATTTGATGTCCTCCCTCCTGGCAGTAGAGGCCAGGAATGACACTGTCTGCTCGGCACGCTGGGGGTGCTCCCCGTCTGAAGGAAGGACACCACGAGACTGAGCTTGTTGTAGTAGCTTTAATCAAATACATCCATTCTTCCCCAGGAGAGATGCACCTCTGCCTGGTTCAGCAGGGCCAGCAGCACAGCACCCGCAGGGACCACACTGATGAGTGCTGTACCCTTGGAGATGTCAGGATCAGTATTGTCTGAGCTGCCAGGGAGCAGATGGAGGGTTCGCTGTCTTCCTCCACGGCCTGAAGGGCTGCGGCAAAAGGAAACAGAGCCGAGATGAACCCCCCCTCCATCTGCAGAGACCCTCAGGCATCCCCTCCAGACCATACCAGCCCCACCCGTCTCTTTCCCTGGCCAGGAGGAGTAGGTGGGACCAATGGATGAGCTGGAAGCTGCTGGCCAGGAATGCCTCAGATGCTCCCGAGATGCTCCTCTGCCCTGGAAGCGTTTCCCTGGTGCAGGGCAAGGCAAGGCAGCACCCTGCCCAGGCTCTGTCCCCTGCCCCACCAGCCCCGGCCATACTCACCGTGGCAGATCTCACTCAGCTTCTCCTTGCTTTGGTTCCCGGAGTGCCGCGCCGCAAGTCCTGAGCAGAGAGCTCTATCAGACCTCCCGCTCCCCAGCATGTCCCCAGCTGCCCCTCGCTGCCAGCACAGTGGTGGGGATGGGGGCCAGGCTGCCAGAAGAGGGACCCCGGGGGCTGTGGCTCACCGATGAACCTGATGGCCATCTCTTGCAAGGTGGCCTGAGCGTCCTTCAGGTATGGCATGCTCTGATGCAGGTAGTCTTCAACCCTCCTCCTGTCCTTCACCAGCTGGAGAGAGCACAAGGGCATGTGGCTGGAACGGACCCTCCCCAGTCTGCTGGACCAGTCCCTCCTCCCAACGACCCCCTTCCCACCCAGGCCATTCCCATCTCCCAGCCAGGAGCCCTATGTGGCTGAGATCCAGAGACACACGCAGGCAGAGGGGGGTCTAGGAGTCTTGAGACCTCTCTGTCCATCTGCCCAGGGCCCAGATGGGCTGGGGTCTCCTTCAACACCCTTGGGAGCCGGGAGGGGAGAAAGCCCTGGAGAAGAGCCCTTAGGGCCCCTGTACTCGAGGGCAGGGAAGGACGATGCAGCTCTGGGTTATGGGCCCTGGGGCTTGGGGGTTGTCCTCACCAAGCACTCTCCGATCCTCCACGTCTGCTGTGTCTGGATCAGGTGCTTGAGCTCTTCCCACTCCAGGATCTCCGCCACGGCAAGGAGGGCTTTCCTAGAGACCTGCAGAGCAACAGAGGATGGGAGATGGCACCGTGGCCTGGGGAAGGAGACCTGGTGTCCCTCTCCTCTTGGCCAGACTGCCAGCTGTTCCCAGCCACCACCTCAGGTATCTCATGCTGCTGGCCAGCAGAATAGAGATTCTCAAGAGCTGTGGGCCCATGGCTGTAGGCAGTGAGGACCACAGTCTCAGAGGCACCGGGGCAGGACAGAGTCAGCAGCACCTCCCATGGCATCCCCAATGGGACTCTTGGCTCCTCAGCCAGGGCTGCCCCAGTTCCAGGTGGGCAGTGCTCTGAGCCCTGGGGTGATCCTGCCCTTAGGGAGCTGGGACATGTCCTGGCCTAAACATCTGGGGTACTCTTAGGCACAACCCTGGGGAGGCAGGGGTTGGGGCTCAAAGGCCTGGTCTCCAACACCTGCAGGGAAATCTGGGAAGCCCTTAGGGTGTGTTCAGACCTCAGTGGCCACGGGCTGCTGCTGCCAAGACCTGCTGGACCAGGTAGGGCAGCTCTGGGAAACGTCCATGCCAGCTGCCAGCAGCCCTTGCCCATGACACCTAGGCCACCCCCGTGGTGTCATCACGCCCTTCCCCATATCACTGGCCAGCTTTGAAATCTGCACCTTGGCCACGCTCTGGGTCTGGTCACTCATGTGGAAGAAGAGCGGGACCAGCACCCTCCACACTTTATTCTTCATCCTCTTCTTGTGGCAGCACACCACAGCCTTCATCAGGTCTTTGAAGAGGTGGATGGCGAGCTCTCGCAGCTGGCTGCACTCCTGGTAGGGAGGAGGACAGGATAAGCAAGGGTGTTAGCATGGCCGATGGGAGGGGAGATGCTCTGGGGTCAGATCCTGCACACAGCTGCATGGCCACACAGCTGGGGAAGCCCTTGGGGCTTGGAGAGCAGCTCTTGGCCTGCAGATGCTTTGCACGGGGGCCAGGCTGGGCTCCAGTACAGGGGTCTCAAGTCGCCTGGAGGCATCAAGCTGTTGGGGAGAAGCTGTGGTGGGCTGAAGAGCCCAGAAGACATCCCTCGAGGGATTAAGGAGGGGAGAATGTCCTGACCAGAGGGCTGGGCTGAAGGGCAGCTGTCATGGACGAGCATCCATCTGCAGGGCCTAGGCTCCTGCAGCAGCCTTACATCATCAAAGAGCGGCAGGAGCTTCTCTGAGAGTTGGAGAGCGATGCAGCTGGCCTTCTTCCTCTTCATATGACCCACCACGTTTCGGAAGACCAGCAGGGCCTTCATCCGGATGTCTTTGTTGGCATCCTGCAGGATCTCCACAACATCAGGCAGCAGGACCTGAATTTTTCTTGCCTAGATGAAGCACAGTATTTCATCTTTGAGAAGCGGTCAAAGACCACCCTGGCAAACATGCTCTGGTCACTGAGCACCAGCCTCCCCTCCAGCTCCTGGCCCAGGAATCGCTGTAGCACCCTCCTGGCTGGTGGTGGCCATGGTATGCGGGAGAGCAGGGGTAGGGCAGGGGGGGCAGGAAAGCAAAGACTTCCTGTCCCCTGCTTAGCCACCCCCTTTTCTGACCAGCCCAAAGGGGCAGATGGGTTGGTAACCCTCCAGGCCTGGAAAGCTACCCCAGGCACCCACCAGCCCCATCCATGGCAGGGAGGGTGTTGGGAGCCGTCATCCCAGCTCCTGACTGCCAGCCAAGGCCAAGCCACTGCATTGGCCAACGTGGCTCAACTCAACTCCTTGCTCACCGTCTCAGGTCTCTCCGAGGCAGTGATGAGACCCATGAGCACCAGCGAGTGAAACCCTGGATTTGGACACTTCAGGTACTCCTGGAGGAGTGTCAGGGAGTAAAAACTCGGCTGTTGAGCATTGGTGCAGTCTGTCACCTGAAATAAAGATAGCGGTGAGAGATGGGCAGAGCCTGCGGGGCTCCTGCTTCCCACTGGCAGCTCAGGGCAAGGGCACTGGGGCCAGGCAGCCCGTCCTGGGGGCAGCCCTGACCATGGAGGACTGCACAGTGTCTTTGCCGGCTCCTCCTGTCCTCTGACCATTGGCAGCCTCTTGCTCTCACGCCTCCGAGGAGTGACTGGAGAGCAAGAGCTGGCACAAAGGAGGCAGGACACATGGGTGGTGATGAGTGTCTCCTGTCCCCGGCCATGCACATCCCCGAGGGTGAGCAAGCCCAGGTCTGGTCACTTACCGCCTCCTGAATGTTGCAGGCATGCAACACGGCAGCGCTTATCAGCTTGCAGTGCCGCCGTTTCCGCGACTTAACAATCTTCATCAGCTCAGTCGAGAACTCAGTGGGTATCTTGTTCTGGAAAAACATCAGCTCCCACATGGCCAGGGCGGCGCTGCCAAGCACAGAGCATTTCGTCAGCGTGGCTGCCTCGGCCACGGCACTGTGCCCAGGCTAGCCTGACCACTCCCGGGCTGTCTTGCAGCCCAGGCCCTGCCCACCCCGCTCGTGTGGGGGCAAGCAGGAGAGAGCTGAGGTGGTGTTCCCTGTGAGGCAGGGAAGAGCATAGTGGCTCTGGGCTCTGGCTTAGCCGGCTTTGGCTGCTGCAGGCCTGGATGACCCACCAGGGCTGGAAAGTGTGGTGGGATGGAGGGCCCTGCTCCTCAGGGATGTCCTGCAGTTTTCCGTGGGTCTGGCAGCCAGAGAGTCTCTGAGCCCCTCTCCCCACAGGGAACAAGTCCTTGGGGCTGTCGCGGCTGATACCTGTCACACAGTGGAACGTGGATCAACATGCTGAAGACCAGTTCCCTGGGGTACTCGCAGGCCAGCAGGATAAGTAGGGCATCCAGGCTCTCCCAGGCTGACACTGTGCTGGTGTACTCCAGGCTTTCATGGATGCACCCCACGATGCTTGGCACCTGGAGGGGACACAGGTGAGGATGGTGCTGCCACTGGAGTGCAGCCATTTCCTCAGCTGCCACCACTGAAACTTCCCATCCCTCTCTGGTGGCTTAAAATGGCTTTAGGTGCCTGATGCAAGGCAAGGCAGGGCAGGGCAAAGGCAGGGACAGGCAAGGCAAAGGCAGGGCAAGGCCCAAGGCTTGAGCCAGGCAATCCAGCCAGAGCCTGCTTACATCTGTCAGCCAGAAGTCAGGTTCTCCCATGGTCATGTTCAGCACGCTGCTGGCCACCTGCTTGTCATAGATGCTGGAGTCTCTCAGGGCTTCAATGGCTGTGAGGACGATGTCTGTCTTCTCAGAAGGCCAGAGGTAATTTTTGCATGCCTATGGGAGGAAGGAAGGAAGGGAGGGAGGGAAGACACGTCACATGACTGCCCTCATGGTGCTGCTTGGCCCTATAGAGAACCAGAGCTTGCTGGTGGCCAGGAGGGCTGGAGCTGCTGCTGGGACACTGGAGTGCGGCCCTCGGATAGTCCCTGCTCGGGGACAGCAGGAACCCTCTCGCCAGGGACAGTGAGGCCATGCCAGCCCCGCTGATTCTGGGTCCCTTTGCTCAGACAAGTCTCCTGCTGAATGTGTCTCAGCAAGGGAGGAACTCATTACCATGGTCAGGGTGCTCGCTTTGTAGAGCAAAGAACACGAGGAGGTGCTCTCAGCTTCCCATTCCCTTTGGACCTGTTGATGCTCTGGATTGTCCTCTGACAGCGTCCTACCTAAAAGGGGAGGGAGAAACACAGAGCAGTTGGTAGGAGGTAGCATCTTTGCCAACAAGCTTACCAAACACTGAAAAGAGCTTTAGGTTATGAATGGCTGAGGAGGGGGGTTACAACCCACAGGCAGGGGAGGAGGTGGTGGGCAGGAGTGTAAAGCAAAGGGAACAAGAGGGACCTCAGGAATGATGGAGACGGATGAGAGGCACCTGCCTCAAGTGTATGTATGCAAATGCTCAGGGCCTGGGAAAGTGGAAGGAGAGCATGGGGGACAATCAACAGTCTGGGAGAGAGCATGTGGGTCAGGAGCAGCAGAGAGGCGGTGCTGGTGGCATGGTGGTGGCAGCGTGTTACAGCCTCCCCTGTGGGGGGGAGGAAGTGGATGAAGTCTTCCTGAAAGCACTCGGGGAGGTCTCTCTGTCACGTGCCCTGATTGCAAGATGGCAGGGTGCAAGTGGTCAAGGAGATTTCTGGAGGGCATCAGGGACAGCTTCTTGCTACAGGCATTGGAGGGACTAGCCGGGGTGATGCCCAGCCTGATCTGTTGTTCAAGGAAAGGGAAGAATTGGTTTCAGGACGTGGTAATCAATGGTAGCTGTGGCTGTGGGGACCACGAAACAGTGGGGCTCAAGATCCTGAAAGGAACGAGGAAGGAGAGCAGCAGAGAGTGGATCCTGAACTTCAGGTAAGCACTCCGCCTCTGCAGGAAAATGATAGCTGGGATCCTATAGGAAGCAGCTGCAAAGGGCCAGGGAGGTCAGGGAAGCTGGCAGACTTTCACAGAGAGCCTCCAGCAAGCACAAGAATGGTCCATCACAATGCTCAGGAAAATGAGCAGACATATGAGCAGATGTCTGTGTGTGGAGGGACGCAGCCCACGACACAGCTCCTCTTACTTTCTCGCTGACAGATGAACCTGTAGATGGAATAAAGAGCATCCGAAGCCACGTGGCTGCTCTCTTCTTCCTTGCAAGAGCTGAGAAGGATGAGACATCCCAGCAGCTGTCCCAGGATGGGGATCTGGATCTCTCTGTAGCAGCCACAGCTGAACTCATCTTGCCAGGCCTGGGGGAGGGAAGCAGAACAGCAGAAGGGCTGAGGCAAGGCAGGTGGGGCTGAGGCAAGGCAGGTGGGGCTGAAGCCCTGAACCCAAGTGGGCCCAGGGCTGGATCTCAGGTGAGTCAGAGCTTTGCAGGGCCCTGCTGGGTGCAGCTCTGGCTCCTGGCAGAGAGGGGACTGGGGAGAGGAGCCCATAGGACCAAGACCCTCGCTTCAGGGCAGAGCCTTGCTGAGTGCCCCAGTGCCTGGCAGGAACCCTGAGCTGCAGGCTGTTCCGGTGCACAGGAAAGGGGACATGTCCTGGCTGGAGGCTGCCTGGCTCCTTACCTCCAGTGAGGAACATCTGGCCAAGAAATGGCTCAGCTTCTGAATCCTCCTCAAGGCCCTTGCGTGCACAGCTGCACTTTTGGAGTTGGTGAAAGTCAGCAGCATCTGGGAGGAGAGGAGAGGAGAGGAGAGAAGCTGCCGATCTGCCCTGTGAGCTGACACCCAGTCCAGCAGAAGCAGCACTGCTGAACTCCTGGCTAGACTCACACAGTCCAGGCTCAGAGGTATGGCCCCCTGGGAAGCCAGGAGAAGAGAGCTTCAGAGCTGGGCTCCCCGTGCGGGACGGGCAGGTCCCAGTGGGTCTCTGCCCCATTTGGGTCTGGGGAGGAAAGCAGGGGAGACTGGGAAGTGGGGGGACAGCAGCACCAGCTGCCACCGCTGTGGTACCAAAGGAGAGGGGCCAAATTCCTCCTATTACTTGGGAAAGTCTGCGGAGGGGAAAGGGACTTTGACTGCAGCCAGGGGACACCGGGCTCCAGAAGAGCACAGTGGGCAGCCCTCAGCTCCCCCAAGGGAGGTGGGCACCCTGCGTGGCACTGCAGGTGTGATGGACACCCGCATCACCTCCAAGGTGATGAACAGCCCCTGCCAACCCTGCTCTTTGCAAATGCCAGACCTTCAAGATAGTCTGCAGCTCCTCGCTGAGGCCAGAGGCAGGAGAGCTGAACACCAACACGCGTAGCATGCTGTCCATGGCATCCAGGGTCTGCAAGGAGGACAAAGGGTGGTGGCATCTTTCGGCAGGCCCTCTCATCCCCAGGAGATGGATCTGGACTCCCAGCACCAAGGAGGACACCTGTGCTGCCTCGCGGTGCCTGGGGAAGGCCTCGGGGCAGACAAGCCTGGATGTGGCCAGGCCCATGGGAAGGGGACGAAGGGATGAAGGTGGGAAAGCAAAACCAAGACCCTGACCTGCCTTGGATCTCCAGTCATCTCCTGGCATGGGGCAGCCAGGGAGCAGCCCAGAGGGACTGGGGGCTCACCCAGCACTTACCTGGAAGTAGAGAGAAGCATCCAGGCCCTGCATGTCCTCTTCTGGAGGAAGCAAGAAGACACTGGTGAAGCAGGCATGTATGAGGCTTTTCTTTTGGCCCTCCAGCACTGTCTCCACTGAGCTGCAAAAAGAGAGAGAGGGGTCTGTCGGACACTGGTGCTGGGAGCGTGCCTCGAGGCCTCGGACAGGTGGACATGGACCTCTGGGGCAGGGGTGCCCAGGAGGGATGGGCAGGTACCTCAAGGCAGCGATGGCATCCATGGCAAGCTGCCGCACTGCCGTGTGCAGGTGGTCCCTGGGCTCCTCTTCCAGCAGTGCCTGCAGAGCACAATCGGGATAAAGGACCTGGCAGCCACCAGCACCCAGTGCCAGCAGACCCAGTGTGGTCCCTGCCGCCCTGGGTGCTGGGGGTCTTTGCTGGCAGGCCTTCTCAGCAGCACTTGAGTCCCCTTGGGGTGTCCACGTATGTTTGCTCCTGTCCAAATGCTGTCCTTGCCATGTGCCAGTGACCGGGGACCCTGCCCCCTTCCCCAGACCCTCCGGGTGTCCCCTCACCTTGATGCTCTTGGCCAGCTCAAATCTGTGGCAGAAGACATCCAGGCCCTGCAACAAGCCCTTGTGCCTGGCAGCTCTGCAGAGGATGCAGATGCACTCGAGGAACCGCATCTTCTCGGTCTCTTCCTGGCAGCCAGGGGACAGAGAGACAAAGGGGGAGTGTGAGAGGGCGAGACATGGCCAGCGGGACCAGAGTACTGGGGGTGCAAAGCCATGCGGGAGAGCAGCTCTGCCCAGCCAGCAGCGCCCCTAGCAGCAGGCAGCATAGCCAGTGGGTCCCATCAGGAGACGCTGGCACAGCAGCAATAGAAATAGCCACGGTTACCTTTTCTGAGCTCTCGAAAAAAGCCTGGATGAAGTCCACCGTTTCCTGTTCCGCTTCATACACAGCTAGCCAGCTGGCATCTAGCAGCAGAGGAGGGCAGGGAGGGCTGTAGAGCGGAGCTGCAGGCAGGAGTGGGCAGAGGAAGGAGCTCTGCCCTTCGTTCCCATGCCCACTCCCCAGGAGCAGTCTCCCTGGGGGTCTCAGGGCTGGAGGATGCGATGCTGGAGCCCCCCACTCACCTGCCTGCACCGGCTGGACCACACACACCTCACAGGGCTCTGGTGGAGACCTGCTCTCCTGGGGAGCCCCCACCTCCTCCCAGGTCACCCTGGGGTGGCTAAGGGGTCTCCTCTCTGCCATCCTGAGGGATGTAAGGCGGCAGTACGGATGGGGAAGGGGGAAGCCTTGGGGAAACGCCTTGGGTCTGCCGGGAAAAGACGCGGGGTGCGCTTGGGGGGTCTCCTCGCCGGCTCTGCGCTCCTGCCCTGTCCTGTCACTGTCCTGCTGGACACTGCAGGGTGGGGCCACGCTGGCTATATGCAGTGCTGGGGGGTCAAATAGCAGGGGGTCACAAAGGGACCAACTGTGACCCGCCGCCCAGGCGGGGAGGGGCAGGATGGCCCCTGGGGAGCTGGGCCCTCTCGGGGCACCCCAAGGCAACCATTCACCCTCATGTCCCCTCGGGATCTCCCTGTTGCTCTGCAGTGTATCCCGGAGCCCCGACGTTAAAAGTCTGGGATTTACTCAAGCTTCACAGAAACCATGATTTTATCACTTCATCTCTTCTTCTCATCTTCTCACCAGGAAGAGCTCGTGCAGGAAAGAGGAAAAATAAAATGAAACAACTTCCCCTGAGTTTACCCTTTTTAGGATTTGGGAACCTCCCAGAAATGGAGATTCCCCTCTTATGGTTTGTTTTCTCAGTCTGGTTTGTGGCCATGATGGAGAACTCCCTCATTGTTGCGCTGGTGGTGGCTGACCACCATCTCCAGCCCTCCGTGGACACCTTCTGGGCCGCCTTTCCTGCCTGACCGCCCGCTCCCCTTGTCAGCTTCCATGAACAGGGAGAAGCCCATTTCTGCAGGAGTTCTATAATTTGAGGTTTTTGGCCAGTTGGCAATGTTGTCTCCAGGCAGGGGTTGGAGATGTGGTTGGTGTTTAGCAATATGGAAACTTCTCTGCTGCAGCACAGTAGGAAATATCACTTTCAGCTTTAAGCTCAGAGCTGGGCATGAAAAAAATGTGAAGCCAGTGTCCTGAGTGTTTCTATCTCACCTCAGTTCTTGTGGCGCTAATGAAATTTCCCAAGTGTTTCATCATCTCATGCTAATCATTAATGATAACTGCGATGACAGTATGCCGGCCAGGTGGACAAGTTCTCCACAGATGCTCTCTTCACGTTTCTACAGTTTCCAGCAGTTTACAGTTACATCCTTTCCTCAATCTATCTCAGCACCAGGAAGCAAAAAGGTATCCTCTCATCGGATCGCTGTCAGTATTCCCTGGTTTTACATCAAGCTGGCTGTTCAGATCACAGGTCACACTCTGTTTGTTCTCTGGTTCTTGTTCTGTTTCTTTTTCTTCTGAACATCCTTGCCAAGATCTACAGAGAAACCTGAGCATGACATCAGTTGGCTGCAGTCATGCAGAAGGACGCCTGTGGTTGCAAACACGTTCCTCTCTCTCCCTGGCTTTCAGGATGCCAGATCTGCTCCGGATCCATCTTGTTCTTTACTCTTGAAACTTTATTTTCATTATTATTTTTTTAATATTACTTAAGAAGACCTATTTCTATCTATCCTAGCAGAGATAATGAGAGGGATGACTCATGGGCATGACTCATTGGACAAGCATTGCCTTATATGGTATGTCCTGGCCCCCATTCACACCACCAAGGGTGTTTTAACAGCACAGGGGGTGATGCTGTTTGTCCTCCCCAACCTCTGGGATGGTTGGGCCCCTTCTGAAATCTGATTTGCTTGACGTCAATTCTCTCTCTCTCTCTCTCTGCATGTAAGTAATCTCTTTTATCTGCTGCTAAATTGTTGCTAAATGGCTTCACTAATGATCAGTTTATAGTAACCTGCAGTGGTACAGACCTACAAGGTTGTTGCTGTTATTCACTGTTTCTGTATGATTGATGACTGTTGTTATTGATTGCTGCCACTGCCTTTGATTGACACTGTATTATTGATTGCTGTTAGTAATTTGTATTGCGTTGCTAGGGGTGATTTTGTAGTATCCTGGCTAGTGGTTACAGACAGCGCTGCACTGGTCGGATGCTCCTGTGGGTGTAGCAGCGACAGTAAGGTGCCCTTGTTGATGGCACAGCCATGCAGCTCACAATTTGACATCACGGTGTATCTGTCAGACGTATGTTTGTTCCCCTGGGAATTGGGTTTTCCTGGAAAAAAGGGGTGGCAGAGCTGTAGGAGAGCGGGCGCTCGGAGCTTCAAACTTTGGAGATGAAGCTCAGACTCGTCGCGTGGCCGAGCGGGACCGTAGCGCTCGTCCTGCCTCTGGTCACACCCAGGTGCTCCGGTTGTTTTGCCTGGTGTCCTGGTTTCGGCAGGGATAGAGTTAATTTCTTTTCTAGTAGCTGGTACAGTGTTTTGGATTTAGGATGAGAACAAAGTTGATAACGCACCGATGTTTTAGTTGTTGCTAGGTAATGCTTACACTAGTCAAGGACTTTTCAGCTTCCCATGTTCTACCGACTGAGAAGGCTGAAGGTGCACAAGAAGCTGGGAGGGGGCACAGCCAAACTGGCCAAAGGGACATTCCATACCATGTGACGTCATGCTCAGTACATAAACTGGGGAAAGCTGGCCGGGGGGGGCCGCTGCTCGGGGACTGGCTGGGCATCGGTCGGCGGGTGGTGAGCAATTGTACTGTGCATCACTTGCTTTGTGTATTATTATTATTATTATCATATTATTATTATTATCATTTTATTTCAATTATTAAACTGTTTTTATCTCAACCCACGAGTTTTTCTAACTTGTGCTCTTCCAATTCTCTCCCCCATCCCACCGGGTGGGGGGGAGTGAGCGAGCGGCTGCGTGGTGCTTAGTTGCCGACTGAAGTTAAACCACGACAGTCCTTTTTGGCGCCCAACGTGGGGCTCGAAGGGTTTGAGATAATAACAGGTTAACTGGAGTGTATTAAAGAACTTATATCTGTTAGTAGTTGTGGGTCACAATGTTGGTTTCTCTGTTCTCGATATTGATTTGTATAATCTGCATCGCGCTCTTTTTCCTGCTGTACATGTTAAAGATTGGTGTTGGGTTTTGCAGTTTGCTGTGGTCTGCAGTGAATAGTAATGTCTCGCTTGTGAGGTTTGTTTTTAGAACATTGACCTTGACGTTAGTGTGGTATGTAAACTTCGCAATGAAGCCGTTACTGTACCACGGAGATCATTTCGTGGAGACAACTAGCAATTGCAGTAACTTTTCTGAGAGCTTTTTTACGGAGGAAATACAGAATGGCAGGGTCACTACCTTCTTCTAGAATGTTTCCT
Source organism: Aptenodytes patagonicus (assembly GCF_965638725.1). NCBI lineage: Eukaryota > Metazoa > Chordata > Aves > Sphenisciformes > Spheniscidae > Aptenodytes > Aptenodytes patagonicus. The sequence continues at coordinate 322,087 of NW_027472005.1, forward strand.
CCTTCATTACAGTAATTTTTCAGTATTTTGAACATCCTTGGGCAGTTAAGATACTTCTATTAATACTTCTTGGGAATACTGTTTCGGTTTTGTCTAAAGTTGGTAAGCAATTTAAGAATATCATCCAGAGATCTGCCCCAAGGCTGAATAATTATGAGTGGCAGGGTGTGTGGGACAAGATGGGCAAGTACCTAGGCCAATGGGCACCCCCAGTGTTTTGGAACTTCACCCCTGAGCAAGTGCAGAATCCTGAAAAGTTAGTAGAATATTTGGAAAAAGTATGCTGTCACCCTGGCAACTCCAGAGAGATGCAGCTCATTGCAACGTGCTGGGGCCTGGCCCATGCCTACCGAGCCCTGTTCAACACCATTCAGTGCCCTCAAAGGGAAGGGAAGGTCTCTGGCTCTGACAGTAAAACGACACGCACTGCGGCCACTCAGACCCGGGCAACGCGCCCTGCGGCCACTCCGACCCCAGCGACAGGCCGTGCAGCCACTCAGACCCCGGCAACAGGCCCTGCGGCCACTCAAACCCGGGCAACACGCACTACGGCCACTCCAACCCCAGCGACATGCACTGCAGCCACTCAGACCCCGGCGACATGCACTGCGGCCACTCAGACCCTGGCGACATGCACTGCGGCCACTCCAATCCCAGCGACATACACTGCAGCCACTCAGACCCCGGCGACATGCACTGCGGCCACTCAGACCCCAGCGACATGCACTGCGGCCACTCCAATCCCGGCGACATACACTGCAGCCACTCAGACCCCGGCGACATGCACTGCGGCCACTCAGACCCCAGCAACATGCACTGCGGCCACTCCAATCCCGGCGACATGCACTGAGGCCACTCAGACCCCGGCGACATGCACTGCGGTCACTCAGACTCCGGTGACATGCACTTGCACTGTGGCCACTCCAACCCCGGCGACAGGCCCTGCGGCCACTCAGACTCCGGTGACATGCACTTGCACTGTGGCCACTCCAATCCCGGCAACAGGCCCTGCGGCCACTCAGACTCCAGTGACATGCACTTGCACTGCGGCCACTCCAACCCCAGCGACAGGCCCTGCGGCCACTCAGACTCCGGTGACATGCACTTGCACTGCAGTCACTCAGACCCCAGCAACAGGCCCTGCGGCTACTCGGACTCCGGTGACATGCACTTGCACTGCGGCCACTCCAACCCCGGCGACATGCACTGCGACCACTCCAACCCCGGCAACAGGCCCTGTGGCTGAACCAAAGAACCAGCCTGTGCCGGTATCAGTCGCCCCTGTACACAAGAAGAAATTTTGGAAGCGGAAGTCGGCTCGTTTAGTAAGGGAGGAAGAAGCTTCTTCTAAAAGGGAACCGGAGGAAGAACTGTACGAATACCCTGGAGAAGGGCCATCACGAGAACGGGAGAAGGAGAGCCGGCCGCTGATCGGGGAGGAGGAAGAGGAAGAACTCATAAACGAGGCAGTGACCACCCGATCTCTATCCCTGAGTGAGCTGCGAGATATACGAAAAGATTTCAGCCGTCGTCCAGGTGAGCATATTGTCACCTGGCTGCTCCGATGCTGGGATAATGGGGCCAGTAGCCTGGAATTAGAGGGTAGGGAAGCCAAGCAGCTGGGATCCCTTTCTAGGGAAGGGGGCATTGACAAAGCAATTGGAAAAGGGACACGTATCCTCAGCCTTTGGAGGCGACTCTTGTCAAGCGTGAAGGAAAGGTATCCCTTTAAGGAAGATGTCATATGTCGCCCAAGCAAGTGGGCCACCATGGAGAAGGGTATCCAGTTTCTGAGAGAATTAGCTGTGCTGGAGGTGATTTATGATGACCTGAACAATAAACAACTATCCAAAGATCCAGACGAAGTCAAGTGCACACGACCCATGTGGCGGAAGTTTATAAGGAGCTCACCATCGTCATACACCAATTCATTGGCAGTGATAACCTGGAAAGATGGAGAGGAACAAACAGTGGATGAATTGGCTAGTCAACTCCGGCAATACGAGGAAAGTCTTTCTTCCTCCATCGTCTCGGCTGTGGAGAAATTGTCCGAAAAACTGTCCCGGGAGATCCAGCAACTCAGAGAGGATAGGTCCTACTCCTCACCTGTACAGACCAGTATCTCGGCTATTAGAAGTAAGCGTTCTTTTGCTCAAGAGAGAGAATATAAAGGGTACACACCACGGGGCACCCTATGGTTTTATCTGCGTGACCACGGAGAGGACATGAGGAAGTGGGATGGGAAACCTACCGCAGCCCTAGGGGCACGGGTACGCGAATTGCAAGGGAAAACAATCACAGAAAGAGGTTCTTCCAGGAAAATTGCTGCTCCAGTTTCCAGCGGGCAGTTCCCCAGAGAGAGTAGAAGGGCTGATCTTACTCTTGATCTTAATGAAGAAACTTCTGACCCGTACGTACAAGGAATGAGAAATGAGTACTGTGATGAGGATTAGAGGGGCCCTGCCTCCAGCCAGGGGGAGGAAAGGGACAACCGGGTTTACTGGACTGTGTGGATTCGGTGGCCTGGCACGTCAGACCCACAGAAGTATAAGGCTCTGGTAGACACCGGTGCACAGTGTACCCTAATGCCATCAAGATATATAGGGGCAGAACCCATCTGTATTTCTGGGGTGACGGGGGGATCCCAACAGCTAACTGTATTGGAAGCCGAAGTGAGTTTAACTGGGAACGGGTGGCAGAAGCACCCCATTGTGACTGGCCCAGATGCTCCGTGCATCCTTGGCATAGACTACCTCAGGAGAGGGTATTTCAAGGACCCAAAAGGGTACCGGTGGGCTTTTGGTATAGCTGCCTTGGAGATGGAAGAAATTAAACAGCTGTCCACCTTGCCTGGTCTCTCGGAGGACCCTTCTGTTGTGGGGTTGCTGAAGGTCGAAGACCAACAAGTGCCAATTGCTACCACCACAGTGCACCGGCGGCAATATCGCACCAACCGAGACTCCCTGATTCCCATCCATAAGCTGATTCGTCGACTGGAGAGCCAAGGAGTGATCAGCAAGACCCTCTCACCCTTTAACAGTCCCATATGGCCAGTGCGGAAGTCTAATGGAGAGTGGAGACTAACAGTAGACTATCGTGGCCTAAATGAAGTCACGCCACCGCTGAGTGCTGCTGTGCCAGACATGCTAGAACTTCAATACGAACTGGAGTCAAAGGCAGCCAAGTGGTATGCCACAGTTGATATTGCTAATGCATTTTTCTCAATCCCTTTGGCAGCGGAGTGCAGGCCACAGTTTGCTTTCACTTGGAGGGGTGTTCAGTACACCTGGAACCAACTGCCCCAGGGGTGGAAACACAGCCCTACCATTTGCCATGGACTAATCCAGACTGCACTAGAACAGGGTGGAGCTCCAGAACACCTGCAATACATTGATGATATCATCGTGTGGGGCAACACAGCAGGAGAAGTTTTTGAAAAAGGGAAGGAAATAGTCCAAATCCTGCTGAAGGCCGGTTTTGCCATAAAACAAAGTAAGGTCAAGGGACCTGCACAGGAGATCCAATTTTTAGGAATAAAATGGCAAGATGGACGTCGTCAGATCCCAATGGATGTGATCAACAAAAGAACAGCCATGTCTCCACCAACTAGCAAAAAGGAAACACAAGCTTTCTTAGGCGTCGTGGGTTTTTGGAGAATGCACATTCCAAATTACAGTCTGATTGTAAACCCTCTCTATCAAGTGACCCGGAAGAAGAACGATTTCAAATGGGGCCCTGAGCAACGACAAGCTTTTGAACAAATTAAACGGGAGATAGTTCATGCAGTAGCCCTGGGGCCAGTCCGGGCAGGGCAAGAGGTAAGAAATGTGCTCTATACCGCAGCCGGGGAGAATGGCCCTACCTGGAGCCTCTGGCAAAAAGCACCAGGGGAGACTCGAGGTCAACCCCTAGGGTTTTGGAGTCGGGGATACAGAGGATCCGAGGCCCGCTATACTCCAACTGGAGAAGAGATATTAGCAGCATATGAAGGGGTTCGAGCTGCTTCAGAAGTGATTGGCACTGAAGCACAGCTCCTCCTGGCACCCCGACTGCCGGTGCTAGGCTGGATGTTCAGAGGGAGGGTCCCCTGTACACATCACGCAACTGATGCTACATGGAGTAAGTGGGTCACACTGATCACACAACGGGCTCGAATAGGAAACCCCAGTCGCCCAGGAATCCTGGAAGTGATCATGGATTGGCCAGAGGGCAAAGATTTTGGAATATTGCCAGAGGAGGAGGTAACGCGTGCTGAAGAGGCCCCAATGTATAATGAACTACCAGAAAATGAGAAGCAATATGCCCTGTTCACTGATGGGTCCTGTCGTCTTGTGGGAAAACATCGGAGGTGGAAAGCTGCTGTATGGAGTCCTATGCGACAAGTTGTAGAAACTGCTGAAGGAGAAGGTGAATCGAGCCAATTTGCAGCAGTAAAGGCCATCCAGCTGGCTTTAGACATTGCTGACCGAGAAAAGTGGCCAGTGCTCTATCTCTATACTGACTCATGGATGGTGGCAAATGCCCTGTGGGGGTGGTTGCAGCAATGGAAGCGGAGCAACTGGCAGCGCAGAGGCAAACCCATCTGGGCTGCCGCATTGTGGCAAGATATTGCTGCCCGGGTGGAGAACCTGGTTGTAAAAGTCCGTCACGTAGATGCTCACGTACCCAAGAGTCGGGCCACTGAAGAACATCAAAACAACCAGCAGGTGGATCAGGCTGCTAAGATTGAAGTGGCTCAGGTGGATCTGGACTGGCAACATAAGGGTGAATTATTTCTAGCTCGGTGGGCCCATGACACCTCAGGCCACCAAGGAAGAGATGCAACATACAGATGGGCTCGTGATCGAGGGGTGGACTTGACCATGGACACTATAGCCCAGGTTATCCATGAATGCGAAACATGCGCTGCAATCAAGCAAGCCAAACGGTTAAAGCCCCTCTGGTATGGAGGACGATGGCTGAAATATAAATATGGGGAGGCCTGGCAGATCGATTATATCACACTCCCACAAACCCGCCAAGGCAAGCGCCACGTGCTTACAATGGTGGAGGCAACCACCGGATGGCTGGAAACATATCCCGTGCCCCATGCCACCGCCCGGAACACTATCCTGGGCCTTGAAAAGCAAGTCCTATGGCGACATGGCACCCCAGAAAGAATTGAGTCAGACAATGGGACTCATTTCCGAAACAACCTCATAGACACCTGGGCCAAAGAGCACGGCATTGAGTGGGTGTATCACATCCCCTATCATGCACCAGCCTCTGGGAAAATTGAACGATACAATGGACTGTTAAAGACTACACTGAGAGCAATGGGTGGCGGGACGTTCAAACATTGGGATACACATTTAGCAAAGGCAACCTGGTTAGTCAACACTAGGGGATCTGCCAATCGAGCAGGCCCTGCCCAGTCAGAACTTTTACGTACTGTAGATGGGAATAAAGTTCCTGTAGTGCACATAAAAAATATGCTGGGGAAGACAGTCTGGGTTATTCCTGCCTCAGGCAGAGGCAGACCCATCCATGGGATTGCTTTTGCTCAAGGACCTGGGTGCACTTGGTGGATAATGCGGGAGGATGGGGAAGTCCGATGTGTACCTCAAGGGGATTTGATTTTGGGTGAGAATAGCCAATGATCTGAATTATGTGATGTTAAGTACTAATTATAGTTATAATAGTTATACTAATAATACACAGTGATGATGGTACCAGAACTGACTTCAACATGGAACAATCCAACACCACATAGCATCTCCATTTTTCCTGCCCTGAAAGATTATTATGACAGATGGAGCCCGAAGTCATGGACTAAATGAACTCACCGAACATTTTAGAGGGATGGCCCACAGACTAAGGGAATGATATCTCTGTGTGTGTGTATATATATATATATATATATATATATATATAAAGGGGTGGTGATTAATGAAAATGTACTGGAAAATATGAGACTTGAGCATGACGTAGATGGTATAGAATAAGGGGTGGATATTGTCCTGGTTTCGGCAGGGATAGAGTTAATTTCTTTTCTAGTAGCTGGTACAGTGTTTTGGATTTAGGATGAGAACAAAGTTGATAACGCACCGATGTTTTAGTTGTTGCTAGGTAATGCTTACACTAGTCAAGGACTTTTCAGCTTCCCATGTTCTACCGACTGAGAAGGCTGAAGGTGCACAAGAAGCTGGGAGGGGGCACAGCCAAACTGGCCAAAGGGACATTCCATACCATGTGACGTCATGCTCAGTACATAAACTGGGGAAAGCTGGCCGGGGGGGGCCGCTGCTCGGGGACTGGCTGGGCATCGGTCGGCGGGTGGTGAGCAATTGTACTGTGCATCACTTGCTTTGTGTATTATTATTATTATTATCATATTATTATTATTATCATTTTATTTCAATTATTAAACTGTTTTTATCTCAACCCACGAGTTTTTCTAACTTGTGCTCTTCCAATTCTCTCCCCCATCCCACCGGGTGGGGGGGAGTGAGCGAGCGGCTGCGTGGTGCTTAGTTGCCGACTGAAGTTAAACCACGACACCTGGGAATTCAAATTCCTGGGTTTCTGTTCTTTTAATTTTTACTGCTTATTATTTACCTGAAAATATTTAGAATAAAAACTTGAAAAACAGTTACTGGCATAGTGTTTGGGAGTAAATAATGTGTCTCATCTACTCTAGCTACTATTGAAACTTTACAGATGGTAATTACTCCCAATTTGTACTATAAAATTACAAATAGCAGAATATAGAGTACTAATCGGGAGAAATATCTGTAGGGAAACAACTCTAGTTAATATTAACAAATAAAAAAATAAAAAACTAATTAAAAATTTAAAATAAAACATCATGAGCACTAGTTAATGCCACTTAGTAAAGTAATGATTAAAATGTTAGAGTGTAGATAACTAAAAGAAATATTATTTATGAGGAACGACACAATTTAATTGGAGCGATTACTTAACGAACCAGGCAGTAATTATTCCCAATTTGTATTGTAATATCAAAGAAAAATAAATTCAGAAACCCATTTTAAGTGACAAAGATAGAAAATGAATTGGGAGTCATTAATAGCTAAATTTGAACATAGACATTATTAAATAAATTGCTGGCATTAATGACTCCCAGTTGGAAACAAAGTAATGGACTTTTAGCATATAAAACGGAAGTAGAATTGGAAAAGGAATCGGGAGTCTTTAATGCTTAAATTACAACATACCTTTGAGTAGGTTCAGAGGCAATGATGACTCCGGCTTAGAAATAGTAATTAAAAAAATTACTAAATAGTAATTGAAAAATAGAAAATGAAGCTTTAGATTTTTACGTAAAGAGAAATAAAAATGAGTTACTATATAATGGCTACATTTAAAGGCAGAGATTAAAAACAATTCACTGGCGGTCATGGAAGACTATATATTTACTACTATGAATATAATTAATTATTATTAAGTACCAATTAGAGCTATAATAAAAGTAAAAATAGTGCAAATTAGGTTTGATTAATAAAAAGCTAAGTTAAATCTTAAAACCATATTTTAGATCACTAATTGGTCATCATTAGTGCCTGTTATTTATTTAATAACAGCAATGCTTCATTTATGCATTAATGATGCCCAAAACAGTATTATCATAATAAAAACTTCAAATTATGTAGTGGAAATAGAATACAAATTGGGAGCAGTTTATTATAATTACATCTTATCGTAATTATGGTAATTAAAGTGCTCCTAACGAGGCTTCAAATTGATAACCTGAGATGTAATTAAACCTTCCTCTTGTGTCAGTCTCTTTGTTTTTCGCCCTTTGTCTCCTTTTCATTTTTCCTGAGGCAGTATTAAATGAAATTCTCCTGGGGTGCAATTAATGCATTTGTTGTATTTTATATGATTACTTAAATAGGTAATATTATATTATTCACGCGGCCTAATTAAATAATTCAGTCAGGCCTCTGACAGTCGTGCTCTATGAGCCAGCAATCCTCCCAGAAGTGCTTCTCAGTCCTCCAGATTCAAAGAATCAAAGAATATCTCGAGTTGGAAGGGACCCATAAGGATCATCAAGTCCAACTCCCTGCTCCTCACAAGACTACCTAACACTAAACCAGCTGACTAAGAGCGTCCTCCAGACACTCCTTGAACTCTGACAGGCTTGGTGCTGTGACCACTTCCCTGGGGAGCCTGTTCCAGTGGCCGACCAGCCTCTCAGTGAGGCACCTTTTCCTAACGTCCATTCTGAACTTCCCCTGATGCAGCTTCATTCCATTTCCTCGTGTCCTATCGCTGGTCACCAGAGAGAGGAGATCAGTACCTCCCCCTCCGCTGCCCCCCTTGAGGAAGTTGTAGACTGTGATGAGGTCACCCTCAGCCTTCTCTTCTCCAAGCTGAACAAACCAAGTGACCTCAGCCGCTCCTTGTAAGTCTTGCCCTCGGGACTCTTCACCATCTTGGTCGCCCTCCTCTGGACACACTCTAATAGTCTGGTGTCCTTATTCTATTGAGGCATCCAAAACTGCACACAGTACTTGAGGTGGGGCTGCACCAGTGCAGTGTAGAGCGGAACAATCACTTCCCTCGACCAGCTCGCTATGCTGTGCTTGATGCACCCCAGGACACAGTTGGCCCTCTGGGCTGCCAGGGCACACTGTTGACTCATGTTCAACTGGCCATCAACCCAAACCCCCAGAACTCTTTCCGCGGGGCTGCTCCCCAGCCTCTCCTCCCGCAGTTTGTACGTATAACCAGGATTACCCCGTCCCAGGTGCAGACATGTGTACTCGTCTACTCATGTACATGTGACATCAGAAACACCTGCACAGGCCACCTGCATGCTTGTGCCCTAACAGCTACAGAGCCACCAGTGACATCACAAGCACCAGGACAAGCCAGGGGCCGGTTCCTAACCTATCACCTACTCAGGCACATGTGACATCACAAGCACCTACACAAGCCAGGTGCATGTTCCTGCTCAATCCTGCCTGCTCATCCACCTATGACATCACTAGCAGCTGCACAAGCAAAGGGCCTGCTCCTCTGCTAAAACCTTCTCAGGCACTTATGACCTCAAAAGCACCTTTACAAGCCAGCTGCATGCTCCTGCCCTAATAGCTGCAGAGCCACCATTGACTTCACAAGCACCTGCACAAGCCAGGTGTTCATTCATACCCAAAAAGCTACTGAGATACCAGTGACATCAGAAGCAGCTGTACAAGCAGGGGCCTGCTCCTGCCCTACCACCTACTCAGCCACCGATGACATCAGATGCACCTGCACAAGCCAGGAGCTTTCTCCTGCCCTATCAACTACTCAGGCACTTGCAACACAATAGGCAGCTGAACATAGATGGTTCCTACTCCAGCCCTATAACCTACTCAGGCACATGTGACATCACAAACACCTGCACAGGCCAGCTGCATGCTCCTGCCTTAACAGCTACTCAGCTGCAGGTGACATCACAAGCAGCTAAACAAGCCAGGGGCCTCCTCCTGCCCTATCTCCTACTTGGGATCATGTGAGATCACAAGCACCTGCACAAGCCAGGTTCCTGTTCTTGGCCTAACACCTACTCAGCCACCAGTGACCTCACAAGCAGCTGCACAGCAGAAGCATCCTCACTTCCAACACCCCGGCTTTGTCCCCTCCATCTCCATCTCTGTCTCCCATCTCCCCGTGCTCTCCTCTCTCCCAGGCACCTTTCCCACCCTCTCCACGACCTCCCAGTGCCTCTGCCTGCCTCTGTGTTTGTGTGGCAGATGTTACCTGGGAAGCATTGTCTCAGCTATACCACCTGCATCTCCTTCTCCCTCTGTTGTCATCGTTACTGCGCCAGCTGTCTGATGCACTTTTCAACCTCATGGGCCCTCTTGTCCTGCCTCCCTTCTGCTGGTAAATCCTGTTCCTGCAAGAGAAGTGTCAATCAGTCGGTGTCGCCTCTGTGGCATCTTACCTGCATCTTCCTGAGCTGGACAGCTGGTGGGAACTGTCACCATCAGCCCCGGATGTGCTTGAGGTCTTCTCCTTGCGCAGGTGTGGCTCTGGGTGTGCTTGGCCTCCCGTGAGCAATGGCTTCACCAGTAGGCTTGGATTTAGTGAATCCCCATGGACAAATGGATGTAGCAGGTGCTCCATCCAAGAACTTTGATGTGCTGACACTCTGGAGTGAATTTGGAGGTGTTTCCTCCTCCTGCTTCTCCTCCTTCTCCTCCTCCTCCTCTTCCCTCTTCTTCCTCCTCCTTTTCCTCCTCCTCCTGCTCTTCTTACTCCTCCTTTTCCCCCTAATCCTCCTTCTCTTCCTTCTTCTCCTCCTCCTCGGCTCTTCTTCCTCTGCCTCCTGTTCTTCTGCCTCCTTTTCTTCCTCCTCCTATTCTTCCTTTCCCTCCTTCTGTTCTCGTTTCTCCTCCTCCTTTCTTTCGCCTCCTTTTTTTCTTCCTCCTCACGCTTTTTTTTATTATCTTCCTCCTTATCCTGTTCTTCCTCCTCTTCTTCCACTTCATCTTTTTCTCTCTTCCTCATGTTCTTCCTCCCTCTATTCCTCCACCGTTCTTCCTGTTCTTCCTCCTTTTCCTTCTCTTCCTGTTCTTCCTCCTCCTCTTCCTCCTCTTCCCCATCTTCTCCTGTTTCTCTTCCCTTTGCTCCTCCTCCTGCTCTTCTTCCTCCTCCTGTTTCTCCTCCTGTTCATTCTCTTCCTCCATTTCTTCCTCCTCTAACTCCTGTTCTTCCTCCTCCTCCTCTTGTCCTTCCTTCTTTTCCTTTTTATGTTCCTCCTCGTACTCCTCCTCTTCCTGCTCTTCTTGTTCTTTCTCATGTTCTTCATCCTGTTCTTCCTACAGTTCTTCCTCCTCCTCCTGTTCTTTTCCTTTCTCCGTTTTGTCTTCATCCAGTTCTTCCTCCACCTCTTCCTCGTTCTCCTTCTCCTCCTCCTCCTCATACGCCTCTGCAGGTTTATCCTCTGCATGTTCATCCTCCTCCTGTTCTTCTTGTTCTTCACAGTCCTTCTCCTTCTACCCCTCCTCCTCCAACTCATAGAATCATAGAATAGTTTGGGTTGGAAGGGTCCTTTAAAGGTCATCTAGTCCAAGCCCCCTGCCGTGGGCAGGGACATCTTCAACTAAAGCAGGTTGCTCAGAGCCCCGTCCAACCTGACCTTGAATGTTTCCAGGGATGGGGCATCCACCACCTCTCTGGGCAACCTCTTCCAGTGTTTCACCACCCTCAGCGTAAAAAAATTTCTTCCTTCTATCTAGTCTAAATCTACCCCCCTTTAGTTTAAAGCCATTCTCCCTTGTCCTGTCACAACAGGCCCTGCTAAAAAGTTTGCCGCCATCTTTTTTGTAAGCCCCCTTCAAGTACTGATAGGCTGCAAGAAGGTGTCCCCGAAGCCTTCTCTTCTCTAGGCTGAACAACCCCAACTCTCTCAGCCTTTCTTCATAGCAGAGGTGTTCCATCCCCCTGATGATTTTTGTGTCCCTCCTCTGGACCCGCTCCAACAGGTCCGTGTCTTTCTTATGCTGAGGGCTCCAGAGGTGGATGCAGTACTCCAGGTGGGGTCTCACCAGAGCAGAGTAGAGGGGCAGAATCTCGTCCCTTGACCTGCTGGCCACGCTTCTTTGGATGCAGCCCAGGATACGGTTGGCTTTCTGGGCTGCGAGCGCACATTGCTGGCTCATGTCCAGCTTTTCATCCACCAGTACCCCCAAGTCCTTCTCGGCAGGGCTGCTCTCAATCCCTTCATCCCCCAGCCTGTATTGATACTGGGGGTTGCCCTGACCCAGGTACAGGACCTTACACTTGGCCTTGTTAAATCTCATGAGGTTCACATGGGCACACTATCCTCCTCATATTTCCTTCTGTTTTTCTTCCTCCTATTCCTATTATTCTGTTTATCCTCCTGTTCTTTATCCTCACCCTCCTGTTCCTTCTGTTCCTTTTTCCACCTTCTTCTCTTCTACTTCCTCCTCTTCCTTTTCCTTCCTTCCTTCCTTCCCCTTCTCCTCCTCCTCCTCCTCCTCCTCCTCTTCATCTTCTCCTACCTCATATTCCTCATTTTCTTTCTCCTCATCATCCTGTTTTTTTCTCCTTGCCAATTGCATGAGATTCAACAAGGCCAAGTGCCAGGTCCTGCATTTGGGTCATAACAACCGCATGCAACACTGTAGGCTTGGGGAAGAGTGGCTGGAAAGCTGCCTGGCGGAAAAGGACCTGGGGGTGTTGGTCGACAGCCGGCTGAACATGAGCCGGCAGTGTGCCCAGGTGGCCAAGAAGGCTGATAGCATCCTGGCTTGTGTCAGAAATAGTGTGGCCAGCAGGAGTAGGGAAGTGATCGTGCCCCTGTACTCGGCCCTGGTGAGGCCGCACCTCGAATACTGTGTTCAGTTTTGGGCACCTCACTACAAGAAAGACTTTGAAGTGCTGGAGCGCGTCCAAAGAAGGGCAATGAAGCTGGTGAAGGGTCTAGAGCACAAGGCTGATGAGGAGCGGCTGAGGGAACTGGGGTTGTTTAGCCTGCAGAAAAGGAGGCTCAGGGGAGACCTTATTGCTCTCTACAACCACCTGCAAGTGTGGGGGTGAAAAGCGGCACGGACTCCGGCAGACACGGCAACCAAAGACCTTTATTGCTTTTTGTTAGCATCTTTTATAGCAAGCAGAAGTGTACACGCGCTACCTGCAGCTTGCAGATAGGTTATAGCCTTGTGTTCACGCGCATCTATGGTCTAGCAGATTGGCCCATTCTTCCTGATCATGCGAAATGCCTTCATGGTCTTTATCTTGTTTTTCTCCTTCCAGCTGCACATTCCTTTCTCCGTTGTTTTCTGCTTAAGTGCCTTGTCATGCCAGGTGGTGCAGTGTTTGCTCATTAAAATCAAACTCAGGAATGTCCGTTAGTGAGATTCCCATCCCCACATCTCCCCCTTTTTGTTTTACTAGAAACACTGCTGAAACAGATCTTTCAATCATTTTTCGCATACCTTGTAACAGACATGGCACACAAACCAGGATGCAAAGGAACATTACTAAGCATAGCCCTCCTAGCTTGGCTAGTCCTTTTAACCAGCCACTTAGACCCCATTTCCCGAATAATTTATCCAACCAGTCCCAGGGGTCTTCCACTCTTAGCTTCTGTACTCCTTCCTTCAACATCTGAATGCTGCGGTGAATTGATTCCGAATGATCAGATAGGTTCATACAACACATTCCCTCCAACTCTTCACACCCATGGCCTTGCGCTAAAAGCAAAAAATCTATCGCTGCTCTATTTTGCAAAGTAGCATGTCGTATAGAATCTACATCCATTAATAATCCCGTTAGTGCTTCAGAGGTTGCATTTGATTGTTTCGCTAGCCAACATCCTAATTTATTTAATGTGACCAAACTCTTTGCTGCTGCGACACCTGGAGCCAAGATTGCAACCGCAGCTATAGTGTTCCGGTTCCATAGGTCGACAGCATCATCACATTGTGAAGTGTAGGCATGTGCTCTGCGCTTACTGCGCGTCTTAGGGGTGCTCCTTCTGTGGTCTAGGATCATAGATGTGTTTGGCATTAGTAGAGTTAATCTTCCCAACGAACACGGCCCACCTTTAATATGAGAGGGAATGCCAGGCCAGGCTCAGGAAACATTGGCCCCTGAATAATTGAAATACAAACACCAATCCATTTTTATGGACCCTAATAGCTCGAGTTCCTGAGGTTCTATTGGCAAGTGATTAAGATGTGGTAGGCATCCATCCCAATTGTCAGTGGCGTGTCGCCCCCCCCCGCAGGCCTCCTTGAAAGGACTAATCAGGCCCAAGTCCCAATTATCTAAAGGAAGCCCCACTAGGCAGGTAGAAAAGGGGTTACCGGGGGAAGATATCGACAGGCAGATGGAATCCTGTCCTGTCTGATTGGCCAGAGTTACCCAAACATTTTCCTTCGGCTGTGAGGGTGCCCATAACGCAGCAACCGCACACAGTGATACTAGCCACAAGACACCCCCCCATACTGGCGTCATGGTTTACGTTCTCTTTTTGTTCCGTTTCCACCCAAGTCGTTTGTCACACTGTCATTTGGTACTTTCCCAGTCCGTTTCCCACACAGTCCACAGCTGGGAGACACAATGTGATCTCCCACACACTAGCTGTAGATTCTGTGGTTCGGTGTTCCCGGTGGTATTCCCTTTACACCTTGTGCACCTTCCCGCCCGGAACTGAGAGTGACAATACCAGTTTTTTTTTTTTTTTGCAATTATCACATTTGCACAAAGTCCATGCGTGATGTGTTGATCCGGGACACTGGAGGCAGGGAATTCCTGTCACCTCTTGATTATCCAGTTGACTGTTCTCTGCTGCCTGGTGTTCCCAGTCCACGGCTAATGGCAACCCACTTGGTCCCCTATATACCCCGGCACGGCCTGGCCCACGAGGTAGTTCCCCAAATATCGAATGAGGTACTTTGTGTAAGTCCCAGTAATCTACTTCAAACCGTTGATGCATCTGTGGGCTCCTTGGGCTCCTTGTCCAGATACGGTCGAACGCAGCGGGCAGGTATCCACTGGGGTCCACGATCTGTGGAAACACAAGCATATCCTCTCCCCCATGTTATAAGATCATAAGGGCCTTCCCATTGGCTATTTTCCAATGACTTGACCCACACCCGAGCCCTTTCTCCTGCTGGAGAAGCCGAGTTACAAGATGTAAAGTGTCTCGCTATTACTGTGTTAGGGCTGCCAACTGCTGTCCTGTCTTCCCTTATTGTAAGATGATTTAACACATATATTGCTTTATGGAGGCAGGCTTGCGGTGATTCCCCTAGCATTCCCCCTTTTTGTTTTTGTAGTAGCTGCTTGAGAGTGAGATGAGCCCGCTCAACGATACCCTGGCTCTGAGGGGAATAAGGGATACCAGTGATATGTCGAATGCCCCACTGTGCCAAAAAGGCCTGCGTTTTTGCGCTTATTACCGCAAATACCCGGGCCCATTGTCCGTTTTGATCTGGTGTGGAACCCCTAGAGCAGCAAAGGCCCCTTTCCAGTGTCGTAAAATATCTTTGCTTTTTTCTCCGGTCTCTGCGGTCGCCCATAGAGCTCCGGAGAATGTATCGATGGAAACATGCACATATTTTTGTTTGCCAAATTCTCCGATATGAGTAACATCGGATTGCCAAATCTGTAGGGCCTTTTCTCCTCGGGGATTTACCCCTGTTTGGGGTATGGGAACTAATTGCTGACAGTCAGGACATATTTGTACGATACTTCGTGCCGTGTCCCAAGTCAACCCAAATTGTCGACGCAGCATTCGGGCAGATTGATGGAAAAACTCGTGCGACAATCGGGCTTGTGTAGAAACGTCTGGTACAGGGATTGTCCATACGGGGGCAGCGAGACGATCAGCTCGCTCATTCCCTTCTGATATAAACCCTGGGAGAGAGGTATGACTCCTCACGTGGAGCACGTAATACGGGTTTACGTGGCGATTCAACAAGTCCCATACCTGTTTGAACATTAAAAACACTGGTTCGTTATCAACTTCTTTGAGCCAAGCCTTTTCCAAGCGCCTGACAACGTTGGCGACGTACTGAGAATCAGTAACCAAATTTAATGGCATCTCCCATTGGCGAAAGACCTGAATTACTGCGTATATTTCCACCAGCTGAGGACTTCCTACAACATGGTAGGTTTCCCCATGGAAACGGGTCCCTGCTCGGCGTGCCAAGCGAGCCCCCGCCCGGCCTCCCTCACCTTCCCGGTTGCCTTTACACAACAGATATGGGGCCCTGGAACTTGAGGGCGAGGCAAGCGAGGATGTAGACGAAGGTCCATCCGGGGGGTCGCCTAGGGTGAGGCACTCAGCCCCACGCATTACGACTGCCGCTGCTAAGAAAAAAAGGAGGGTAATTGTCATAGGCGATTCCCTTCTGAGGGGAACAGAGGGCCCGATATGCCGACCGGACCCGTCCCACAGGGAAGTCTGCTGCCTCCCTGGGGCCCGGGTCAGAGACATCACTAGGAAGCTCCCTGGTTTGGTACGGCCTTCTGATTACTACCCGCTGCTGGTTATACAGGCTGGCAGTGATGAGGTTGCAGAGAGAAGTCCTGCAGCGATCAAAAGGGACTTCAGGGCACTGGGGCGACTGGTTGAAGGGTCGGGAGCACAGGTAGTGTTTTCCTCAATCCCTACAGTGGCAGGGAAGGATACCGAAAGGAGCAGGAAAACACACCTGATCAACGCGTGGCTCAGGGGCTGGTGCCATCGGAGGAATTTTGGCTTTTTTGATCATGGGGAGGTTTACATGGCACCGGGCCTGCTGGTGACAGACGGAGTCCAGCTGTCTCACAAGGGAAAAAGGATCATGGCTCATGAATTGGCAGGGCTCATTGAGAGGGCTTTAAACTAGGTTCGAAGGGGGAAGGGGATAAAGCCAGGCTCACTAGAGATGAGCCGAGGGGTGGCGTGCCGATGCCGGGGGCGAAATCGATAGCCCAGCTCAAGTGCATATACACCAATGCACGCAGCATGGGCGGCAAGCAGGAGGAGCTGGAAGCCATTGTGCAGCGGGAGAGATATGACTTAGTCGCCCTCACAGAAACATGGTGGGGTGACTCTCATGACTGGAGTGCTGCAATGGATGGCTACAGACTCTTCAGAAGGGACAGGCGAGGAAGGAGAGGCGGTGGGGTGGCCCTGTATGTTAGGGAGTGTTTTGATTGTATAGAGCTCAACGATTGTGATGATGGTACGGTTGAGTGTCTATGGGTAAGGATGAGGGGGAAGGCCAACGAGGCAGATATCCTGCTGGGAGTCTGTTATAGACCACCCAACCAGGATGAAGGGGCGGATGAAGTGTTCTATAAGCGGCTGGCAGAAGTCTCTCAATTGCTAGCCCTTGTTCTCGTGGGGGACTTCAACTTCCCGGACGTCTGCTGGAAATACAACACGGCAGAGAGGAAGCAGTCTAGGAGGTTCCTGGAGTGTGTGGAAGACAACTTCCTGACACAGCTGGTAAGTGAGCCTACTAGGGGAGGTGCCTTGCTCGACCTGCTGTTTACAAACAGAGAAGGACTGGTGGGAGATGTGGTGGTCGGAGGCCGTCTTGGGCTTAGCTACCATGAAATGGCAGAATTCTCGATTCTTGGTGAAGTAAGGAGGGGGGGCAGCAAAACCACAACCATGGACTTCCGGAGGGCGGACTTTGGCCTGTTCAGGACGCTGGTTGAGAGAGTCCCGTGGGAGACGGTCCTGAAGGGCAAAGGGGTCCAGGAAGGCTGGACGATCTTCAAGAAGGAAGTCTTAAAGGTGCAGGAGCAGGCTGTCCCTGTACGCCGTAAGAAGAATGGGCGGGGAAGACGACCGGCCTGGCTGAACGGGGAGCTCTTGCTGGGACTCAGGAAAAAAAGGAGAGTTTACCGCTTGTGGAAGAAGGGGCAGGCGACTCAAGAAGAGTACAGGGATCTTGTTAGGTCGTGCAGAGAAGAAATGAGAAAGGCAAAAGCCCAGCTAGAACGCAATCTGGCCGCTGTCGTTAGAGACAACAAAAAAAGTTTTTACAAATATATTAATGACAAGAAGAGAGCCAAGGAGAATCTCCATCCTTTATTGGATGCAAGGGGGAACATTGTCACTGAGGATGAGGAAAAGGCTGAGGTACTCAATGCCTTCTTTGCCTCAGTCTTTAACAGGCAGACCAGTTATCCTCAGGGTACTCGGCCCCCCGAGCTGGAAGACGGGGACGGCAAGCAGGATGAACCCCCCGTAATCCAGGAGGAAGCAGTCAATGACCTGCTATGCCACCTGGACGCTCACAAGTCTATGGGGCCGGATGGGATCCACCCGAGAGTGCTGAGGGAGCTGGCGGAGGTGCTCGCCAAGCCGCTCTCCATCATTTATCAGCAGTCCTGGTTAACGGGGGAGGTCCCGGACAACTGGAGGCTTGCCAATGTGACGCCCATCCACAAGAAGGGCCGGAAGGAGGATCCGGAGAACTACAGGCCTGTCAGCCTGACCTCGGTGCCGGGGAAGATTCTGGAGCGGTTCATCTTGAGGGCGCTCACAAGGCATGAGCGGGACAACCAGGGGATCCGGACTAGCCAGCACGGATTCATGAAAGGCAGGTCCTGCTTGACCAACCTGATCTCCTTCTATGACCAGGTGACCCGCCTAGTGGATGAGGGAAAGGCTGTGGATGTGGTCTGCCTGGACTTCAGCAAGGCCTTTGACACCGTCTCCCACAGCATTCTCCTCGAGAAGCTGGCGGCTCACGGCTTAGACAGGTGGACTCTGCGCTGGGTCAAAAACTGGCTGGACGGCCGGGCCCAGAGAGTTGTGGTGAATGGAGTTACATCCAGTTGGCGGCCGGTCACGAGCGGTGTTCCCCAGGGCTCAGTACTGGGGCCGGTCTTGTTTAATATCTTTATTGATGATCTGGATGAGGGGACTGAGTGCACCCTCAGTAAGTTTGCAGACGACACCAAGCTGGGTGGGAGTGTTGATCTGCTCGAGGGTAGGAAGGCTCTGCAGAGGGACCTGGACAGGCTGGATCGATGGGCCGAGGCCAACTGTATGAGGTTCAACAAGGCCAAGTGCCGGGTCCTGCACTTCGGCCACAACAGCCCCATGCAGCGCTACAGGCTTGGGGAAGAGTGGCTGGAAAGCTGCCCAGCAGAGAAGGACCTGGGGGTGTTGGTTGACAGCCGGCTGAACATGAGCCGGCAGTGTGCCCAGGTGGCCAAGAAGGCCAATGGCATCCTGGCCTGTATCAGAAATAGTGTGGCCAGTAGGAGTAGGGAAGTGATCGTGCACCTGTACTCGGCCCTGGTGAGGCCGCACCTCGAATACTGTGTTCAGTTTTGGGCCCCTCACTACAAGAAGGACGTCGAGGTGCTGGAGCGTGTCCAGAGAAGGGCAACGAGGCTGGTGAGGGGTCTGGAGAACAAGTCTTATGAGGAGCGGCTGAGGGAACTGGGGTTGTTCAGCCTGGAGAAAAGGAGGCTGAGGCTGCACTCTAAAGAATAAAGGCAGCAAACCGGAACAACCGTTAGTGAAGGGAATGATAGATACAGGGGCAGACGTTACTATCATCAGTACTGCAAAGTGGCCTGGATCATGGGAAACCATCCCGGTCAACACGGGGCTAGTGGGAATCGGAGGCCTGTCGACGTCCAGGCAGAGTGCCAACTTAATACAGATTGTAAGCCCGGAAGGACAGGTTGCAACTATTCGACCTTTTGTGGTTCCTGCGCCATTAAACCTGTGGGGGTGAGATGTCTTGAGCACTTGGGGACTAGTGAACACTTGGGTGTTCCAGGCGCTGGTGGTGGGAACCAGATGTCCTTGACTCACTTGCTCGTCCACTAACGTTTGCAGTGCGTCGGCCTTTTCCTGTGATAGGGGCCACTGATCCACCCACACTGGCTGATCGGTGAGCCATGTGAGTCGAATGGTGGGCCGAGCGCCAGTGACCCCCGCTAAAAATGTTGATGCAAATCAGCAGTGCCAATCACTAGTCCCCAAGTGCTCAAGACATCTCACCCCCACAGGTTTAACGGCGCAGGAACCACAAAAGATCGAATAGTTGCAACCTGTCCTTCCGGGCTTACAATCTGTATTAAGTTGGCACTCTGCCTGGACGTCGACAGGCCTCCGATTCCCACTAGCCCCGTGTTGACCGGGATGGTTTCCCATGATCCAGGCCACTTTGCAGTACTGATGATAGTAACGTCTGCCCCTGTATCTATCATTCCCTTCACTAACGGTTGTTCCGGTTTGCTGCCTTTATTCTTTAGAGTGCAGGTCAAAGTGGGCTGAGTTCTTTGGACAAGCTGAGTCCAAAAAATATTTGGTTCACCTGTGGACCCAAATCCACCAGCTCCCCGGGAAATAGGATCCCGATTACGAACCATACTCTTAAAAGGAACTAGCTGTGCAATCCTACTTCCAGCTGGAATAAACACTGGAGGAGAGGGGGTCCATAGCAATGCTTGCAGCTGTCCCGTATAATCAGAGTCGATAACCCCAGGTAACACAAACAAACCCTGCATAGTAGCACTGGACCTCCCCACCAATAGGGCACTCAGCCCCTGGCCAAGGGGGCCTCTCACATTGAGGGGCACCCTGTGCACAGTCTGATCGTTTATAGAGAGATTGGTGGCTGTGGAGACATCCACTCCGGCACTGCCGATGGTTCTGGCCTTGAGGTGATCCAGGCCTGCTGAGACAGCGGTCTCATGGGGTTTTGGGGTTGGGGATTTTGGGGTGGCATTTGTGTCGGTGCGCGCCCCCACCTCGCGCTCGACTTCCCGTTTCGCGACAAGGGTCGACCGCGGAGATCATATTTCGACCGGCATTGATTAACATAGTGCCTCCCCTTGCGGCAGCGTGGGCAAATACCAGGGGGCTGCTGAATTCCTTCCGATCCTCCCTTCTATGATTCTATGATGCTAGGTTTGATGGCGTCAAAATAATAAAAAAATCACTTCTAGGGGAGTTGGAAGCCAGTTTTAATTTTAAACTCTTCTTTCACTGTAAGACATTCCAGAACAGCCACAAAATTACAAGCTCAGAGTTGAAACCAAGCATTGTGACTGACTTGGAATTTTTTGTCCTTTTTCATTCATCCACTGGTAGTTATAGGAGGGAAAAAGGGGATTTCTTTCAGAAGAGAACATGTCTTTTCCCCTGTCCTTCTTCTTCTTTGCCAGTGCTCTGAATGTTGGTGGTTTTACTGTTGGGGCATTTTGGTGCTGTGTCACTGTAGTAATAGCTCTGATGGAGACACTAGAGACCATAGGACAGGTAGAAGATGCCAGTGGAGATCATCAGGCTGGAGAAGCCAAAGGAAAAAGCAGGGGACTGGAGTTGCCTGGAGAGAGAGGGCCCAGTTTCCAAACTAGGTCAGCTCGTGTCCTCATCTCCCATGCAGGAGGTGAATCACACACATGGACTGCAAAGCAATGTGAGCCATAGAAAAAGGCTTGCTTAGCTCCGGATTGCCCAGGGACATTTAATTGGAATTCAGGCCTTGTCATGTCAGCGGGAAGGAAACATGCCCTGCAAGCCCACGCTGAGGCATGAGACCTTGCCTGGGACTAAGGGATATGTCAGGGGACGTAGATGAGACCCCCAGCCCCTGGAGTGGCGACTGGAGGATGGGTAGGTCAAAGGACCCTGATGGGAGCCCTGCAGGGCCTCGTCCATTGGACCAAGGGGCACCTTCCCTTGTCACACAGAGCATCCCACGGGCTGGAAAAGGGATGCTCTGGAGAGTTTCTGGCAAATATCTGGAGAAGAGCTGCTCCCCCCACCGGCTTCTCCCAGGGCCTTTCTCAGCTCCGGCACCCTTCCCAAGGACAGCCCCACCAGGTGGGTGCAGTCAGCATTGCAGGGAAGAACAGGCAACAGCCATAACAGTCAGCACTGCGGGAAAGCTGGGACCCCGGCGAGCCTCCCAGGCTCTCCAATCCCAGCCTAGCCCAGTGTGTGTGAGACAGTGGCCAGAAGAGTGGTTTTTTAATCTAGGCTACCTACTAACTAACAATCTATGTGAGAGTACAACCCGATCCGGTGTTACGCATAATATCAGCACTGTGAAGAGATGTGACGTTCAAATGGAAAATGAGACAGTTTGAAGATGTTTTAATAGCTTGCCGGAATAAAAAGGGGAAGCACCATATATAAAATAAAAAATACAATACAATAAAGTAAATGTCTGAACCTTCTGTGACAAGTTATGTCATATCAAAGTGCATGTCTGCTCGGTCAGGACGCTGAACCTCCACTGCACCCACATCCAACCCTGACCAAAAGGGGACAGAGAGAGACACAGAGTGACTTTGCAGAAACATTTGGCTCAGGGGGACGTGCAGGGCAACAGGCACCCCGACAAACCGATGACAAGTGCCCACAGGTCACCTGAAAGAGCAGGTTTGGCTTTCTGCCTGAAACATGTTTCAGGAATTGCTCTGAGGATTTTTTCTTCCACCTTCATCATCTCCACTGCCAGCTCTTCACAGTGACAGTCAAGCAAAGTGAATTCAACCTGCAAGGACTAGGAGCAGAGATGAGGCTAATTCCAGAGCAGGAGGGAGATTCCCACTCGAGCTGATGAGGTTGCCCAGGCCAGGAAGTCTAAGCTCACGGCTTAGACAGGTGTACTCTTCGCTGGGTCAAAAACTGGCTGGACGGCCGGGCCCAGAGAGTTGTGGTGAATGGAGTTACATCCAGTTGGCGGCCGGTCACGAGCGGTGTTCCCCAGGGCTCAGTACTGGGGCCGGTCTTGTTCAATATCTTTATCAATGATCTGGATGAGGGGATCGAGTGTACCCTCAGTAAGTTTGCAGACGACACCAAGTTGGGCGGGAGTGTTGATCTGCTCGAGGGTAGGAAGGCTCTGCAGACGGACCTGGACCGGCTGGATCGATGGGCCCAGGCCAACTGTATGAGATTCAACAAGGCCAAGTGCTGGGTCCTGCACTTCGGCCACAACAGCCCCATGCAGCGCTACAGGCTTGGGGAAGAGTGGCTGGAAAGCTGCCTGGCAGAAAAGGACCTGGGGGTGCTGGCTGACAGCCGGCTGAACATGAGCCGTCAGTGTGTCCAGGTGGCCAAGAAGGCCAATGGCGTCCTGGCCTGTATCAGAAAGAGTGTGGCCAGCAGGAGTAGGGAAGTGATCGTGCCCCTGTACTCGGCCCTGGTGAGGCCGCGCCTCGAATACTGTGTTCAGTTTTGGGCCCCTCACTACAAGAAGGACGTCGAGGTGCTGGAGTGTGTCCAGAGAAGGGCAACAAGGCTGGTGAGGGGTCTGGAGAACAAGTCTTATGAGGAGTGGCTGAGAGAACTGGGGTTGTTTAGCCTGGAGAAAAGGAGGCTGAGGGGAGACCTCATCGCTCTCTACAACTACTTGTAGCGAGGGGGGTGTTGGTCTCGTCTCCCAAGTAACAAGCGATAGGACGAGAGGAAATGGCCTCAAGTTGCGCCAGGGGAGGTTTAGATTGGACGTGGGGAAAAATTTCTTTACTGAAAGAGTGGTGAAATATTGGAACAGGCTACCCAGGGAAGTGGTTGAGTCCCCATCCCTGGAGGTATTTAAAAGACGAGTAGATGAGGCGTTTAGGGACATGGTTTAGTGGGCATGGTGGTGTTGGGTCGATGGTTGGACTCGATGATCTTAGAGGTCTTTTCCAACCTCAATGATTCTATGATTCTATGATTCTAAACGAGATGCTGAGGACGTTTTATTATGGCAGGAAATGAGATGTATGCACTAGCACTATCTGTGTCTCCACTCTCCCTGGTAATTATTTTAATGCCTTGATCAGGTTCAGCCTGGCAGAAGTTAGGAGTCCTGGAGATAATAAATTTCCCACAAGCTGGGAGTGTGGGGGGAGCAGCTGAGTAGAAGAAACAAGCTCGAATTAGTGCTTCTGTCAACCAAAGGCCACAGCATTAACCTTTTAAAGATAACGGAAATGGAGAGGAAAGGTATGGTTGTTCTAACGACAAAATCACCTCTGAGTTACTGAGCACCAAAAACCTGTCCTTTACACACAAAGTGGTGACGAACTGGGCTTCACACCTCCCACGGCTTGTGGTTCCTGTACCGCCAGGTGAACAGGCCCCAGCACATGGCCTCAGAGGCAACGAGAAGGCTTGTCCTCCCTCTCTGCACCCACTTGGGGAGTGAGTGCCTTACAGCACTGGTGTTGCAGAGGCTGAGCCATAATAGCCCCTCTCGGGAGGGCTCCTCCACTCCAGCACAGTGCTCCTGGGGTGGCGCGGGCCAATGGCTCCCAAAGGAGAGCTGATTTGTGCCATGCCAGCTCGGGGGTGGGTCGACACGTCCATGTGGACGTGCCCTTAGATAGGACAAGGAAACTGCAAAGCCACAGTCTCCGTTACGGCGTGTGGGCAGAGTTCAGACATGAGTGGCCCTGCAGTGCCTGCTTCGGGGAGCGGAGAGGTTTCACACGGCTTCCTCATTCACATCACTCCTCCTAAGCAAAATAGTGCCCTTTCGTACGGCATATCGAGTAGGCGCCGCTTGCCAACAAACTGCTTCAATTGACACCACAAACTAAGGTCCGTAAGGCAGCTGGTTGAACTGTGGAAAGTTTAAGATATATTGGGAACTAAATCCCAAGTTTGGCTATTCCTGGGAGAACCCCACCAGTGAAGTGGCCTGAAATAACCAAGTGAGCGCTCAGACATGCAAGCAGCATCCTTATATATTTCACAACAGTGCAGAGACTCAGACCTTCAGAAGCGGGTCAGTCAACAGCAGCAAGATTGGGATACATCTCTGGTACAGTCCACACTGCTGCTGAGGCACAGACACCTTAACCAACACAGAAACATGAGAAAAGCAGTCATAAACATTACGTCAGTGCAAACAGTAACACAAACCATTGAAAAAGCAAAAGACAGGCCTTAAAAATACGTTATTTGTAACCCTTTGGGATGGTGTACTCCCACAGTACACTGACAAAACCTCCTGCTTGGTGTCTAATAAATATAATGGAAGCATAGGTCGTAGGAGGCTCTTTTACTGCTTGGTTTTATGGCAGGGAAGAAACAAGTTCGACTGTACGTAAGCAAATAGTTGCATGGTATAGTTCCTCTTGGCCTGTGGGTCGCTACACTGTGATCTCATGTTTTCAGGTGACTAGGGGTAGCAGATTCCCGAAACAAAATACCACTGGTGCTATTGCAGTGCTTGAGCATCTTGGACAAACAGCGGCAGGAGCAGCAGGACAAGCTGCGTGTGCTGGAGGCCTGCTTGTTCTGTGGTGCTTTGTGCTTATGGGCAAGAGATGCAGTTGCTAGCTAAATGCCATGGGTGCATTCACTAAGAAGTGCTATTGACATACTTGTTTTGGTAATAAGGTAAAATCCACATTTGCATTGAAATGTTTTAAAGAAACTGAAATTTCATGAAAAATTAAAAATTGATAGGGAAAAAAAATCCATCCTGTTACTTTTCCTAAAATCCCACAAAGCGTCCTTCCTTTCTTCAGTTTCCTATGAGCAATGTTACATACCTTTTATACTAACGGTACCTCAAGCTTCTAGGAGTTAGACATGTAACCCTTTTACACTCAAATGTGACATTTAATGAATGTATCACATTTGATACAATTCCTTTACAGGATGGTGTTTGATTAACACATTTCTGGCTAATAAGAATAGTACAGCTAAGCTCTGTGTTAATTCAAATAAGGCTGTTGTTTTTGAGCAGTAATTTCTTTGTATTTTGATTTCAGAAGTTATGACTCTATCTTGCCCTGCTTCTCATAAGCACCCCTAAACAGATATTTAGGTACATTATTTGGGCAGCTTCAGGCTTGTGGTACCCTTAACTACTTATTGTCACGCTGTTAGGTCATTGGGGATTATTTTTCTAATAAGTATTTCTGTCACTTAGAAACCCTCAGTGTCTTCAAAAACTTTTTTTTTTTTAGCTTCTAAGTAATTTTCTTGTTCAGAACGATAGTATAAATTACAGATGTAGCAGTGTTGATAGCATCACTAATACAAGGTACTTGTGTATGTAGCCCAAAATCATCAGTTTAGTATTTTGTTGCATAAAACTCCCTTGAAAAGTTTGGAATAAAAAAAAGAAATCCTGGTAATTTTTGTGCTCTCTTCTTCGGTGATTGTCAAATACATTAAAATAGGCACTGAACTATGTTTTCACCTTTTAATTTGATTTAACCTGTCCAGGACTGTGAGACATTAGATTGTCCATCTTCTCTTAAAGACTGCTTTGTCTTACTGCTGCCTGGTAGTCTGTTTTGCTCGCTCTTGTTCTTAGCTTGGAAGAAATACCCTTGAGGTCCTACTCTCCACGCTCCTTGTTTCAGGTTTCCTGGAGGACTTGCCAATCTGATGTGACTAATTCTATGGAATTAGCTCTCAGTCGGGCTGACTGTACCTGCGAAACCACTGTCCGAGCACTTGCGGGGAGAAGTGTTCAGCTCTGCCACTGAACGGCAGCAGCCTGGATTCCTCAGGCTGCTCCTGACAGGAGACAATCCCGACTGCCTCGATCTTGCCGATGCAAGGACATATTTAACAAGGAAGTGTTTTCTAGCAAGGGAAACAAGGCTTGAACAATAATAACCTGGCTGGCGATTTTCCAAGGCAGCTGAATATTTCCAGTCCCTGAACAGGGCAGTTGTAGTGAAAGCCCTGTGAGACTTAACAGCAAAACACACTGCTCCTATTATCGTAGTAACTAAAAATGCTGGGGTGCTGGGGGGGGCTCTGGGAGTCGGGGTGCCCAGTGCCTGTGCCTGGGGGGCTCTGTCTGTGTCTCCTTCCCCTCCCCAGCTCTCGGGTCACTGCCCCAGCTGGGCCTGGCTCCAGCTGACCGGGACCCCATCGCACCGGGTGGTTTGGAGCTTCCCCCACCAACTGCGGGTGGCCCCGGCCCTCACCTCATCCGGGCCGCGGCTGGAGCAGAGGCTGCGCCTCCCGAGACCAACATGGCCGCCTGGCAGGCCCGTGCCCCAGCACTACAGCTCCCGGCATGCCCTGGGAACCAACATGGCCGCCTGGCAGCCCCATGCCCCAGGACTACAACTCCCGGCATGCCGCGGGGCGCTCCTTCCTACTGTCTGACCCTGCGGGGACACCGTCCCCCGGCTGGGCCCCGCCCCCCGCAGGCCCCATGGCCGCCTCCCCGGGGCTGCCCAGGCCCTGGAGCCCTGGTGGAGCAGGGAGGAGGAGGAGGGGAGAGGGACAGAGCGGCAGAGAGGGGTGGGGCCGGGCGGTGGGGTGCCCGGAGAGGGACGGGAGACGGGCAGAGGGACAGGAGCAGGACAGAGGGATGGCGGGAACCAAGGGGAGCTGGGCGGGAGTGGATAAAGGAAACCCCTGGTGAGGAACGGGCACAGGGACAGGGAGAAGGGGATGGAGGGGAAGGGGCGGCCAGGAACATGGTGATGAGCAGTGGGACAGAGCAAGCAGAGGAGGGCAGGAGGAAGGAGAGAGGGACGGACGGATACAGGCAGGGCGAGGGAGGGGGACAGAGGGAAAAGGATGAGAGAAGAAGGAAGGGGAGAGGGAAAGGGGGAGGCAGGGGCTGAGAGCAGGACACAGGGAAGAGAAGCAAGAGATCTGCAAAACAGTCACTACTATAAACTAGGAGCTAACTGCCTCTTCTCTGAAAAGGTGTGAACACCGCAGTTAGTAAGGACACAAGGAGCTGCAGGAGCCACGTGCCTGCTCCTGCCCCGTCACCTGCTCAGCAATCAGTGACGTCAGAACTGCCACCATCAGCCCCGGCTGTGCTTGAAGACTTCTGAAAGCCACTGAACAGCAGCAGCCTGTTGGAGAAAGAAAATAAAAGGATGGAGAAAGAAAATAAAGAGCCTGTCACTCTCCTCCTCTCTCCGTCTCTAATGTTTCTTTCCCCATCTCTGCCCCGCTTCCTGTCCCTTTTCTCTTATTCTCCCTGTCCTCCATCCCGCCCCTAACTTTTTTGTCTGTATATCTCCATACCACTGCCTGTCCCATTGTTTCTCCCTATATCCCCCTGCCCAGCTCTCTGTCCCGTTATTCCCCTCTGTCCTGCTCCCTGGCCTTTCTTCTCATCCTGCAGCCCAGTGCTGCTTTTTCTTTCTTCATCTCTTTGTCTTGATCTGTCTCCCTCTTTTTTCCCCTCAATCCTTCTGGCTTGTTCCCTATCTTTTTCTCTCCCTCCCTCCCTCCCTCCCCCCTTCCTTATTCCTCTCATTCAGTTTCTCTCTCGATCCATCTGTTCTGCTCCCCGCTCATCGTTTTCTCTCTCTTTCCATCTGTCCTGCTCCCTGACCCTGTTTTTCTTCTGCCGTGTCTCTGCAGGGCTCCTTATCCCTTTTTTATTGATTTATCCATCTCACTGTCCTTTTCCCTGTACCTTTCTCTGCTCCTCAGTCCTTCTCCCTAATTTTATTTTTCTCTTTCTGTTCCTCTGTCCTGCTCCCCATTGCTGTACTTTCATTCTCTGTATCTGCTGCTCCACTAATGACTGCCGAGTTGTCCCGGGGAAGGGTGAGCGTACAGGCACCGAGCCCCAGAGCAGACTCACTCCTGGGACTTACACACATTAACGAATAAACACTTGCTGTCTCCTTTGCACTCATGGCTGTGTTTGTTGTCCTTTGTACTTGGTGAGTGGTTGTCAGAGAGTCCAGGGGAGCAGGTTGCGCAGTGGGTGTCAGGGGCCATGGCTGCAGCTGTGGGCTGGGGCTGGAGGAGCCCCCGGGGGGGGTGGGGGCAGTGAGGCTGATGGCGATGGCCCCTCTGGGTAAAAGGGCTGCAACCCCAGGGGATGGTGCTGCTGGGCCATGCCTGTCTGAGAGTGACTGAAGAGCTGCAAGGATGTTTCCAACCCTGAGGGAAACTTACCCTCCAGGGGATCTGGGCTGTCCGTGCCCCTCACCCTCCCAGGGATTCGCTCCCCACTCTCCTCCAATGAAGCGGGTGCTGGTGGGACCCACCTCCACCAGCAGCCTGGCATTGTCCTGCAGAGCACCAGGTGGGTGGTGTCCAGCAGCACAAGGACCTCTTCAACTGCACATCGGCTGGGGAGGGGCCGCAGGGGGAGGGGGCTGGGCAGTGCCTCGAGGAAGGCCTAGCGCCATGGGCAGGGGGTGGGGGAAAGGGGGTGCCCCCCACCCTGTGCCCGACTCCCCATGAGGCCGGTGCCTTCAGCCCAAGTGACAGCCCCTTGTCCTGGTCTTGCCAAGGCAGCTGGAGAAGTCTGGAAGGGGAAGAGCAGGGGGTCACCCCAAAACAGCCCTGAACCCCTCAGTTCTACCCCAGACCCCATCAGCTCCCTCAGACATCCTTATCCTCCTCAGCTACTCCCAGACCCTCTGATTCCCTTAGTTCCCCCCAGACTCCCCACACCCCGCCCCGGTCGGCCCCCTGACACCCCTGACCTCCTCAGTCCCCCCAGGCTGCCTTTGACCCCCTGATTTCCCCCCAGGCCCCCAACACCCTCAGTTCCCCCCAGGCAGCCCAGAGCCCCCCCAGACCCCCTCAGTCCCCCCTGGCCTGCCCAGGTCCCAGGTTCCCTCTCCCCTACAGACCCACTGGTCCCCAGCCCGGCCCCACACTCTCCTCACGGGGACACGTGCAGCAGAGGCCGCCCCACCCCCACAGGGCCGTGTGCAGCAGGGGCTCCCCCACAGGGCCGTGTGCAGCAGGGGCTCCCCCACAGGGCCGTGTGCAGCAGGGGCCACGCTCCCCTCACCCAGGGCCGTGGTGCAGGGGCGGCCCTGTTACACCTCTGGGCCCTCCTGGAGCTGCACAGGGCGGCTGGGCCCCCTCCCCAGCTCCCTTCATCCCTCCTCCTGTCTGCTATTTTCCACCAATACAATGAACGGTGGAAGGTAAAACCATGAAGTTTGTTTTAAACAATGTTAGCTGACTCAGAAAGCATTTGTGTATGTAATAAGGCGGTCAGCAACTTTACCTCCTAACTCAGCTTCGTAGCAATGCTTCCTATTTAAGAACTTTGTGCTCCGAAACTCAGGAAGCAGACTGCTTTGTGAACAAAATAGCAGAGTTGGCTTTTTAAAATCTAAGAGCAAACGGACGCCATTAGCTTGCAGTTCTTTCTCTGGATGTACATGGGGAGAGACACAAGGGGACTTCTGCTCCTTTGGTCATTTCCCATGTAAATCAAGTGAGACAGGGAGACTGGATTTTGAAGGAAGAACCGTCTGTGTCATCTCATCCCTTTTCCTGATAGCTCTTTGTAGAGGTGTTAAAGAAAAGTTAGCCAGGCAGCATAACCAAGAGGAGGAGATTTCAATGTGATCAAGAGAATCCAGTTCCAGAAGAAGACCAAGATGAAGCAGAGCGCGGTGGAGAAGAGTTTCTGGAAAAACACGCCTTAACATGGATCAAAGCGGAGTTGAGTTCGCACAGGACTATTCTATGGAAGACAATGAAAATGTTTTTCAAGAACGATGGACAAAGGGCAATGAAACTAAGTATGAGACAGACCATGAGAGATGTGCTACATCTGCTTTTCTGATATCTCTCTCTCAAACCAGCACACAGCGTTTCTTCCATAATGATGCTGCCCTCCTAATGATGGGAGAAGGGAGTGCTGCTTGGATGTGTTCCCTGTGAGGGGACGTGACCACAGGCAGATCCTCTCCAGTGAAGGGGCTGGTTGACACAATTTTTGTCACACCTTTAAGCTGTGACCTAATCTGTAGAGGTGAGACTAACTTTCTGAAGCTGGCTTCCTCAGGCACTTCAGGTTCTTCTGCTGTTCATGCCTGACTGCGTATGTAGAGGAGCCACGTGGGCTTTGCACGGGGTCAGGGTGTCAACAGCATGTGCTCCTCAGCTAGTGCTCACTGGAGAAACTCAACGGGAGAGCCCATCTCGATGGTTCAGCTGTGAGGAGAGCTGCAGTTCTCATGAGCTGTCAGCTGTGGAGCACATCTAGAAGACCCCTTTCATTAACATGGGAGCCATTGGCTCCATACTCCTAAGCGGGACCTCCTATTCTTACATTTCTGGCTGGTCTTTTGACAGCTTGTGCTACTCTGAAGCAACCCAAACAGGAGAAGGGGAAGACGGAGAGGCGGATGTGGTTCTCCTTTTCCACTGGCTCACAAAGTTCTCCAGGTCATAGATGCCCTCTGCTCACTGACTCTCATGGAGCTTCTTGCTGTGTTTTGTTGGGATGAGTCACATGTCCAAGACGCCTCAAGTACATCAGCTGCCTTCTGGTGACAGCTTACACTGCTTGAAAAGATGACAGAGTCCCTCACGGTCGTTTTGGCTTCATGACATCTGATGGTGAAGTTGCTCACGTTGATTGTTACTCAAGTCCAATGGACAGGTTGACAAAGGCCTGAGTAAGGTGGCTGTTTTTTTGGCCAAAGGGAATGGTAGGAGCCCTCACATCGTCTGCCTTCTGATCCCAGGGAGGCAGAGTTGGATGACGGGCAGTGTGGGAATGACCCACCAGGAACATCCCTATGGTCCAAACTTTTCCTCTTCAGAGCTTTGGTCTGGAAGAGGTAGTCCCTCACCCCAGGGCATGCTGGGAGAGGGGACCTCCAGCCCAGCCCTGGCACAGCAGAGGTTCCTCCAGGACCCCGAGGTGACAGCCTGGGCTTGGCCCCAGAGCAGGGAGCTGCTGGCCAAGGGTGGTGAGGAGCTTTCTAATGCTCGGGATTTGATGTCCTCCCTCCTGGCAGTAGAGGCCAGGAATGACACTGTCTGCTCGGCACGCTGGGGGTGCTCCCCGTCTGAAGGAAGGACACCACGAGACTGAGCTTGTTGTAGTAGCTTTAATCAAATACATCCATTCTTCCCCAGGAGAGATGCACCTCTGCCTGGTTCAGCAGGGCCAGCAGCACAGCACCCGCAGGGACCACACTGATGAGTGCTGTACCCTTGGAGATGTCAGGATCAGTATTGTCTGAGCTGCCAGGGAGCAGATGGAGGGTTCGCTGTCTTCCTCCACGGCCTGAAGGGCTGCGGCAAAAGGAAACAGAGCCGAGATGAACCCCCCCTCCATCTGCAGAGACCCTCAGGCATCCCCTCCAGACCATACCAGCCCCACCCGTCTCTTTCCCTGGCCAGGAGGAGTAGGTGGGACCAATGGATGAGCTGGAAGCTGCTGGCCAGGAATGCCTCAGATGCTCCCGAGATGCTCCTCTGCCCTGGAAGCGTTTCCCTGGTGCAGGGCAAGGCAAGGCAGCACCCTGCCCAGGCTCTGTCCCCTGCCCCACCAGCCCCGGCCATACTCACCGTGGCAGATCTCACTCAGCTTCTCCTTGCTTTGGTTCCCGGAGTGCCGCGCCGCAAGTCCTGAGCAGAGAGCTCTATCAGACCTCCCGCTCCCCAGCATGTCCCCAGCTGCCCCTCGCTGCCAGCACAGTGGTGGGGATGGGGGCCAGGCTGCCAGAAGAGGGACCCCGGGGGCTGTGGCTCACCGATGAACCTGATGGCCATCTCTTGCAAGGTGGCCTGAGCGTCCTTCAGGTATGGCATGCTCTGATGCAGGTAGTCTTCAACCCTCCTCCTGTCCTTCACCAGCTGGAGAGAGCACAAGGGCATGTGGCTGGAACGGACCCTCCCCAGTCTGCTGGACCAGTCCCTCCTCCCAACGACCCCCTTCCCACCCAGGCCATTCCCATCTCCCAGCCAGGAGCCCTATGTGGCTGAGATCCAGAGACACACGCAGGCAGAGGGGGGTCTAGGAGTCTTGAGACCTCTCTGTCCATCTGCCCAGGGCCCAGATGGGCTGGGGTCTCCTTCAACACCCTTGGGAGCCGGGAGGGGAGAAAGCCCTGGAGAAGAGCCCTTAGGGCCCCTGTACTCGAGGGCAGGGAAGGACGATGCAGCTCTGGGTTATGGGCCCTGGGGCTTGGGGGTTGTCCTCACCAAGCACTCTCCGATCCTCCACGTCTGCTGTGTCTGGATCAGGTGCTTGAGCTCTTCCCACTCCAGGATCTCCGCCACGGCAAGGAGGGCTTTCCTAGAGACCTGCAGAGCAACAGAGGATGGGAGATGGCACCGTGGCCTGGGGAAGGAGACCTGGTGTCCCTCTCCTCTTGGCCAGACTGCCAGCTGTTCCCAGCCACCACCTCAGGTATCTCATGCTGCTGGCCAGCAGAATAGAGATTCTCAAGAGCTGTGGGCCCATGGCTGTAGGCAGTGAGGACCACAGTCTCAGAGGCACCGGGGCAGGACAGAGTCAGCAGCACCTCCCATGGCATCCCCAATGGGACTCTTGGCTCCTCAGCCAGGGCTGCCCCAGTTCCAGGTGGGCAGTGCTCTGAGCCCTGGGGTGATCCTGCCCTTAGGGAGCTGGGACATGTCCTGGCCTAAACATCTGGGGTACTCTTAGGCACAACCCTGGGGAGGCAGGGGTTGGGGCTCAAAGGCCTGGTCTCCAACACCTGCAGGGAAATCTGGGAAGCCCTTAGGGTGTGTTCAGACCTCAGTGGCCACGGGCTGCTGCTGCCAAGACCTGCTGGACCAGGTAGGGCAGCTCTGGGAAACGTCCATGCCAGCTGCCAGCAGCCCTTGCCCACTAAGAGGCGATGTGGCCACGACCAGCTCCCATCCTTTGGCCAGGGCAGCTCTCACCACCACCATGCCCCGAGGTCTCTCCTACCTCCCTCTGCCACTCCGTGGGTCACGTTTCTGATCTATCCCTGAAATGAGAGATTTGGAGGCTGGCTGAGTTGGTTGAGAGGGTCTTTGACAGCTCCACATGAGCGATAACATCTTGTGCAAGGTCTCCTGCATGTTCATCTGCTCTTCAGAGGGACAGAGACTGCTCAGTTACAAGATGAGACACCTCTGTCAGCAGGAGGAGGACAGGATAAGCAAGGGTGTTAGCATGGCCGATGGGAGGGGAGATGCTCTGGGGTCAGATCCTGCACACAGCTGCATGGCCACACAGCTGGGGAAGCCCTTGGGGCTTGGAGAGCAGCTCTTGGCCTGCAGATGCTTTGCACGGGGGCCAGGCTGGGCTCCAGTACAGGGGTCTCAAGTCGCCTGGAGGCATCAAGCTGTTGGGGAGAAGCTGTGGTGGGCTGAAGAGCCCAGAAGACATCCCTCGAGGGATTAAGGAGGGGAGAATGTCCTGACCAGAGGGCTGGGCTGAAGGGCAGCTGTCATGGACGAGCATCCATCTGCAGGGCCTAGGCTCCTGCAGCAGCCTTACATCATCAAAGAGCGGCAGGAGCTTCTCTGAGAGTTGGAGAGCGATGCAGCTGGCCTTCTTCCTCTTCATATGACCCACCACGTTTCGGAAGACCAGCAGGGCCTTCATCCGGATGTCTTTGTTGGCATCCTGCAGGATCTCCACAACATCAGGCAGCAGGACCTGAATTTTTCTTGCCTAGATGAAGCACAGTATTTCATCTTTGAGAAGCGGTCAAAGACCACCCTGGCAAACATGCTCTGGTCACTGAGCACCAGCCTCCCCTCCAGCTCCTGGCCCAGGAATCGCTGTAGCACCCTCCTGGCTGGTGGTGGCCATGGTATGCGGGAGAGCAGGGGTAGGGCAGGGGGGGCAGGAAAGCAAAGACTTCCTGTCCCCTGCTTAGCCACCCCCTTTTCTGACCAGCCCAAAGGGGCAGATGGGTTGGTAACCCTCCAGGCCTGGAAAGCTACCCCAGGCACCCACCAGCCCCGTCCATGGCAGGGAGGGTGTTGGGAGCCGTCATCCCAGCTCCTGACTGCCAGCCAAGGCCAAGCCACTGCATTGGCCAACGTGGCTCAACTCAACTCCTTGCTCACCGTCTCAGGTCTCTCCGAGGCAGTGATGAGACCCATGAGCACCAGCGAGTGAAACCCTGGATTTGGACACTTCAGGTACTCCTGGAGGAGTGTCAGGGAGTAAAAACTCGGCTGTTGAGCATTGGTGCAGTCTGTCACCTGAAATAAAGATAGCGGTGAGAGATGGGCAGAGCCTGCGGGGCTCCTGCTTCCCACTGGCAGCTCAGGGCAAGGGCACTGGGGCCAGGCAGCCCGTCCTGGGGGCAGCCCTGACCATGGAGGACTGCACAGTGTCTTTGCCGGCTCCTCCTGTCCTCTGACCATTGGCAGCCTCTTGCTCTCACGCCTCCGAGGAGTGACTGGAGAGCAAGAGCTGGCACAAAGGAGGCAGGACACATGGGTGGTGATGAGTGTCTCCTGTCCCCGGCCATGCACATCCCCGAGGGTGAGCAAGCCCAGGTCTGGTCACTTACCGCCTCCTGAATGTTGCAGGCATGCAACACGGCAGCGCTTATCAGCTTGCAGTGCCGCCGTTTCCGCGACTTAACAATCTTCATCAGCTCAGTCGAGAACTCAGTGGGTATCTTGTTCTGGAAAAACATCAGCTCCCACATGGCCAGGGCGGCGCTGCCAAGCACAGAGCATTTCGTCAGCGTGGCTGCCTCGGCCACGGCACTGTGCCCAGGCTAGCCTGACCACTCCCGGGCTGTCTTGCAGCCCAGGCCCTGCCCACCCCGCTCGTGTGGGGGCAAGCAGGAGAGAGCTGAGGTGGTGTTCCCTGTGAGGCAGGGAAGAGCATAGTGGCTCTGGGCTCTGGCTTGGCCGGCTTTGGCTGCTGCAGGCCTGGATGACCCACCAGGGCTGGAAAGTGTGGTGGGATGGAGGGCCCTGCTCCTCAGGGATGTCCTGCAGTTTTCCGTGGGTCTGGCAGCCAGAGAGTCTCTGAGCCCCTCTCCCCACAGGGAACAAGTCCTTGGGGCTGTCGCGGCTGATACCTGTCACACAGTGGAACGTGGATCAACATGCTGAAGACCAGTTCCCTGGGGTACTCGCAGGCCAGCAGGATAAGTAGGGCATCCAGGCTCTCCCAGGCTGACACTGTGCTGGTGTACTCCAGGCTTTCATGGATGCACCCCACGATGCTTGGCACCTGGAGGGGACACAGGTGAGGATGGTGCTGCCACTGGAGTGCAGCCATTTCCTCAGCTGCCACCACTGAAACTTCCCATCCCTCTCTGGTGGCTTAAAATGGCTTTAGGTGCCTGATGCAAGGCAAGGCAGGGCAGGGCAAAGGCAGGGACAGGCAAGGCAAAGGCAGGGCAAGGCCCAAGGCTTGAGCCAGGCAATCCAGCCAGAGCCTGCTTACATCTGTCAGCCAGAAGTCAGGTTCTCCCATGGTCATGTTCAGCACGCTGCTGGCCACCTGCTTGTCATAGATGCTGGAGTCTCTCAGGGCTTCAATGGCTGTGAGGACGATGTCTGTCTTCTCAGAAGGCCAGAGGTAATTTTTGCATGCCTATGGGAGGAAGGAAGGAAGGGAGGGAGGGAAGACACGTCACATGACTGCCCTCATGGTGCTGCTTGGCCCTATAGAGAACCAGAGCTTGCTGGTGGCCAGGAGGGCTGGAGCTGCTGCTGGGACACTGGAGTGCGGCCCTCGGATAGTCCCTGCTCGGGGACAGCAGGAACCCTCTCACCAGGGACAGTGAGGCCATGCCAGCCCCGCTGATTCTGGGTCCCTTTGCTCAGACAAGTCTCCTGCTGAATGTGTCTCAGCAAGGGAGGAACTCATTACCATGGTCAGGGTGCTCGCTTTGTAGAGCAAAGAACACGAGGAGGTGCTCTCAGCTTCCCATTCCCTTTGGACCTGTTGATGCTCTGGATTGTCCTCTGACAGCGTCCTACCTAAAAGGGGAGGGAGAAACACAGAGCAGTTGGTAGGAGGTAGCATCTTTGCCAACAAGCTTACCAAACGCTGAAAAGAGCTTTAGGTTATGAATGGCTGAGGAGGGGGGTTACAACCCACAGGCAGGGGAGGAGGTGGTGGGCAGGAGTGTAAAGCAAAGGGAACAAGAGGGACCTCAGGAATGATGGAGACGGATGAGAGGCACCTGCCTCAAGTGTAAGTATGCAAATGCTCAGGGCCTGGGAAAGTGGAAGGAGAGCATGGGGGACAATCAACAGTCTGGGAGAGAGCATGTGGGTCAGGAGCAGCAGAGAGGCGGTGCTGGTGGCATGGTGGTGGCAGCGTGTTACAGCCTCCCCTGTGGGGGGGAGGAAGTGGATGAAGTCTTCCTGAAAGCACTCGGGGAGGTCTCTCTGTCACGTGCCCTGATTGCAAGATGGCAGGGTGCAAGTGGTCAAGGAGATTTCTGGAGGGCATCAGGGACAGCTTCTTGCTACAGGCATTGGAGGGACTAGCCGGGGTGATGCCCAGCCTGATCTGTTGTTCAAGGAAAGGGAAGAATTGGTTTCAGGACGTGGTAATCAATGGTAGCTGTGGCTGTGGGGACCACGAAACAGTGGGGCTCAAGATCCTGAAAGGAACGAGGAAGGAGAGCAGCAGAGAGTGGATCCTGAACTTCAGGTAAGCACTCCGCCTCTGCAGGAAAATGATAGCTGGGATCCTATAGGAAGCAGCTGCAAAGGGCCAGGGAGGTCAGGGAAGCTGGCAGACTTTCACAGAGAGCCTCCAGCAAGCACAAGAATGGTCCATCACAATGCTCAGGAAAATGAGCAGACATATGAGCAGATGTCTGTGTGTGGAGGGACGCAGCCCACGACACAGCTCCTCTTACTTTCTCGCTGACAGATGAACCTGTAGATGGAATAAAGAGCATCCGAAGCCACGTGGCTGCTCTCTTCTTCCTTGCAAGAGCTGAGAAGGATGAGACATCCCAGCAGCTGTCCCAGGATGGGGATCTGGATCTCTCTGTAGCAGCCACAGCTGAACTCATCTTGCCAGGCCTGGGGGAGGGAAGCAGAACAGCAGAAGGGCTGAGGCAAGGCAGGTGGGGCTGAAGCCCTGAACCCAAGTGGGCCCAGGGCTGGATCTCAGGTGAGTCAGAGCTTTGCAGGGCCCTGCTGGGTGCAGCTCTGGCTCCTGGCAGAGAGGGGACTGGGGAGAGGAGCTCATAGGACCAAGACCCTCGCTTCAGGGCAGAGCCTTGCTGAGTGCCCCAGTGCCTGGCAGGAACCCTGAGCTGCAGGCTGTTCCGGTGCACAGGAAAGGGGACATGTCCTGGCTGGAGGCTGCCTGGCTCCTTACCTCCAGTGAGGAACATCTGGCCAAGAAATGGCTCAGCTTCTGAATCCTCCTCAAGGCCCTTGCGTGCACAGCTGCACTTTTGGAGTTGGTGAAAGTCAGCAGCATCTGGGAGGAGAGGAGAGGAGAGGAGAGAAGCTGCCGATCTGCCCTGTGAGCTGGACACCCACTCCAGCAGAAGCAGCACTGCTGAACTCCTGGCTAGACTCACACAGTCCAGGCTCAGAGGTATGGCCCCCTGGGAAGCCAGGAGAAGAGAGCTTCAGAGCTGGGCTCCCCGTGCGGGACGGGCAGGTCCCAGTGGGTCTCTGCCCCATTTGGGTCTGGGGAGGAAAGCAGGGGAGACTGGGAAGTGGGGGGACAGCAGCACCAGCTGCCACCGCTGTGGTACCAAAGGAGAGGGGCCAAATTCCTCCTATTACTTGGGAAAGTCTGCGGAGGGGAAAGGGACTTTGACTGCAGCCAGGGGACACCGGGCTCCAGAAGAGCACAGTGGGCAGCCCTCAGCTCCCCCAAGGGAGGTGGGCACCCTGCGTGGCACTGCAGGTGTGATGGACACCCGCATCACCTCCAAGGTGATGAACAGCCCCTGCCAACCCTGCTCTTTGCAAATGCCAGACCTTCAAGATAGTCTGCAGCTCCTCGCTGAGGCCAGAGGCAGGAGAGCTGAACACCAACACGCGTAGCATGCTGTCCATGGCATCCAGGGTCTGCAAGGAGGACGAAGGGTGGTGGCATCTTTCGGCAGGCCCTCTCATCCCCAGGAGATGGATCTGGACTCCCAGCACCAAGGAGGACACCTGTGCTGCCTCGCGGTGCCTGGGGAAGGCCTCGGGGCAGACAAGCCTGGATGTGGCCAGGCCCATGGGAAGGGGACGAAGGGATGAAGGTGGGAAAGCAAAACCAAGACCCTGACCTGCCTTGGATCTCCAGTCATCTCCTGGCATGGGGCAGCCAGGGAGCAGCCCAGAGGGACTGGGGGCTCACCCAGCACTTACCTGGAAGTAGAGAGAAGCATCCAGGCCCTGCATGTCCTCTTCTGGAGGAAGCAAGAAGACACTGGTGAAGCAGGCATGTATGAGGCTTTTCTTTTGGCCCTCCAGCACTGTCTCCACTGAGCTGCAAAAAGAGAGAGAGGGGTCTGTCGGACACTGGTGCTGGGAGCGTGCCTCGAGGCCTCGGACAGGTGGACATGGACCTCTGGGGCAGGGGTGCCCGGGAGGGATGGGCAGGTACCTCAAGGCAGCGATGGCATCCATGGCAAGCAGCCGCACTGCCGTGTGCAGGTGGTCCCTGGGCTCCTCTTCCAGCAGTGCCTGCAGAGCACAATCGGGATAAAGGACCTGGCAGCCACCAGCACCCAGTGCCAGCAGACCCAGTGTGGTCCCTGCCGCCCTGGGTGCTGGGGGTCTTTGCTGGCAGGCCTTCTCAGCAGCACTTGAGTCCCCTTGGGGTGTCCACGTATGTTTGCTCCTGTCCAAATGCTGTCCTTGCCATGTGCCAGTGACCGGGGACCCTGCCCCCTTCCCCAGACCCTCCGGGTGTCCCCTCACCTTGATGCTCTTGGCCAGCTCAAATCTGTGGCAGAAGACATCCAGGCCCTGCAACAAGCCCTTGTGCCTGGCAGCTCTGCAGAGGATGCAGATGCCCTCGAGGAACCGCATCTTCTCGGTCTCTTCCTGGCAGCCAGGGGACAGAGAGACAAAGGGGGAGTGTGAGAGGGCGAGACATGGCCAGCGGGACCAGAGTACTGGGGGTGCAAAGCCATGCGGGAGAGCAGCTCTGCCCAGCCAGCAGCGCCCCTAGCAGCAGGCAGCATAGCCAGTGGGTCCCATCAGGAGACGCTGGCACAGCAGCAATAGAAATAGCCACGGTTACCTTTTCTGAGCTCTCGAAAAAAGCCTGGATGAAGTCCACCGTTTCCTGTTCCGCTTCATACACAGCTAGCCAGCTGGCATCTAGCAGCAGAGGAGGGCAGGGAGGGCTGTAGAGCGGAGCTGCAGGCAGGAGTGGGCAGAGGAAGGAGCTCTGCCCTTCGTTCCCATGCCCACTCCCCAGGAGCAGTCTCCCTGGGGGTCTCAGGGCTGGAGGATGCGATGCTGGAGCCCCCCACTCACCTGCCTGCACCGGCTGGACCACACACACCTCACAGGGCTCTGGTGGAGACCTGCTCTCCTGGGGAGCCCCCACCTCCTCCCAGGTCACCCTGGGGTGGCTAAGGGGTCTCCTCTCTGCCATCCTGAGGGATGTAAGGCGGCAGTAGGGATGGGGAAGGGGGAAGCCTTGGGGAAACGCCTTGGGTCTGCCGGGAAAAGACGCGGGGTGCGCTTGGGGGGTCTCCTCGCCAGCTCTGCGCTCCTGCCCTGTCCTGTCACTGTCCTGCTGGACACTGCAGGGTGGGGCCACGCTGGCTATATGCAGTGCTGGGGGGTCAAATAGCAGGGGGTCACAAAGGGACCAACTGTGACCCGCCGCCCAGGCGGGGAGGGGCAGGATGGCCCCTGGGGAGCTGGGCCCTCTCGGGGCACCCCAAGGCAACCATTCACCCTCATGTCCCCTCGGGATCTCCCTGTTGCTCTGCAGTGTATCCCGGAGCCCCGACGTTAAAAGTCTGGGATTTACTCAAGCTTCACAGAAACCATGATTTTATCACTTCATCTCTTCTTCTCATCTTCTCACCAGGAAGAGCTCGTGCAGGAAAGAGGAAAAATAAAATGAAACAACTTCCCCTGAGTTTACCCTTTTTAGGATTTGGGAACCTCCCAGAAATGGAGATTCCCCTCTTATGGTTTGTTTTCTCAGTCTGGTTTGTGGCCATGATGGAGAACTCCCTCATTGTTGCGCTGGTGGTGGCTGACCACCATCTCCAGCCCTCCGTGGACACCTTCTGGGCCGCCTTTCCTGCCTGACCGCCTGCTCCCCTTGTCAGCTTCCATGAACAGGGAGAAGCCCATTTCTGCAGGAGTTTTATAATTTGAGGTTTTTGGCCAGTTGGCAATGTTGTCTCCAGGCAGGGGTTGGAGATGTGGTTGGTGTTTAGCAATATGGAAACTTCTCTGCTGCAGCACAGTAGGAAATATCACTTTCAGCTTTAAGCTCAGAGCTGGGCATGAAAAAAATGTGAAGCCAGTGTCCTGAGTGTTTCTATCTCACCTCAGTTCTTGTGGCGCTAATGAAATTTCCCAAGTGTTTCATCATCTCATGCTAATCATTAATGATAACTGCGATGACAGTATGCCGGCCAGGTGGACAAGTTCTCCACAGATGCTCTCTTCACGTTTCTACAGTTTTCAGCAGTTTACAGTTACATCCTTTCCTCAATCTCTCTCAGCACCAGGAAGCAAAAAGGTATCCTCTCATCGGATCGCTGTCAGTATTCCCTGGTTTTACATCAAGCTGGCTGTTCAGATCACAGGTCACACTCTGTTTGTTCTCTGGTTCTTGTTCTGTTTCTTTTTCTTCTGAACATCCTTGCCAAGATCTACAGAGAAACCTGAGCATGACATCAGTTGGCTGCAGTCATGCAGAAGGACGCCTGTGGTTGCAAACACGTTCCTCTCTCTCCCTGGCTTTCAGGATGCCAGATCTGCTCCGGATCCATCTTGTTCTTTACTCTTGAAACTTTATTTTTATTATTATTTTTTTAATATTACTTAAGAAGACCTATTTCTATCTATCCTAGCAGAGATAATGAGAGGGATGACTCATGGGCATGACTCATTGGACAAGCATTGCCTTATATGGTATGTCCTGGCCCCCATTCACACCACCAAGGGTGTGTTAACAGCACAGGGGGTGATGCTGTTTGTCCTCCCCAACCTCTGGGATGGTTGGGCCCCTTCTGAAATCTGATTTGCTTGACGTCAATTCTCTCTCTCTCTCTCTCTGCATGTAAGTAATCTCTTTTATCTGCTGCTAAATTGTTGCTAAATGGCTTCACTAATGATCAGTTTATAGTAACCTGCAGTGGTACAGACCTACAAGGTTGTTGCTGTTATTCACTGTTTCTGTATGATTGATGACTGTTATTATTGATTGCTGCCACTGCCTTTGATTGACACTGTATTATTGATTGCTGTTAGTAATTTGTATTGCGTTGCTAGGGGTGATTTTGTAGTATCCTGGCTAGTGGTTACAGACAGCGCTGCACTGGTCGGATGCTCCTGTGGGTGTAGCAGCGACAGTAAGGTGCCCTTGTTGATGGCACAGCCATGCAACTCACAATTTGACATCACGGTGTATCTGTCAGATGTATGTTTGTTCCCCTGGGAATTGGGTTTTCCTGGAAAAAAGGGGTGGCGGAGCTGTAGGAGAGCGGGCGCTCGGAGCTTCAAACTTTGGAGATGAAGCTCAGACTCGTCGCGTGGCCGAGCGGGACCGTAGCGCTCGTCCTGCCTCTGGTCACACCCAGGTGCTCCGGTTGTTTTGCCTGGGAATTCAAATTCCTGGGTTTCTGTTATTTTAATTTTTACTGCTTATTATTTACCTGAAAATATTTAGAATAAAAACTTGAAAAACAGTTACTGGCATAGTCTTTGGGAGTAAATAATGTGTCTCATCTACTCTAGCTACTATTGAAACTTTACAGATGGTAATTACTCCCAATTTGTACTATAAAATTACAAATAGCAGAATATAGAGTACTAATCGGGAGAAATATCTGTAGGGAAACAACTCTAGTTAATATTAACAAATAAAAAAATAAAAAACTAATTAAAAATTTAAAATAAAACATCATGAGCACTAGTTAATGCCACTTAGTAAAGTAATGATTAAAATGTTAGAGTGTAGATAACTAAAAGAAATATTATTTATGAGGAACGACACAATTTAATTGGAGCGATTACTTAACGAACCAGGCAGTAATTATTCCCAATTTGTATTGTAATATCAAAGAAAAATAAATTCAGAAACCCATTTTAAGTGACAAAGATAGAAAATGAATTGGGAGTCATTAATAGCTAAATTTGAACATAGACATTATTAAATAAATTGCTGGCATTAATGACTCCCAGTTGGAAACAAAGTAATGGACTTTTAGCATATAAAACGGAAGTAGAATTGGAAAAGGAATCGGGAGTCTTTAATGCTTAAATTATAACATACCTTTGAGTAGGTTCAGAGGCAATGATGACTCCGGCTTAGAAATAGTAATTAAAAAAATTACTAAATAGTAATTGAAAAATAGAAATTGAAGCTTTAGATTTTTACGTAAAGAGAAATAAAAATGAGTTACTATATAATGGCTACATTTAAAGGCAGAGATTAAAAACAATTCACTGGCGGTCATGGAAGACTATATATTTACTACTATGAATATAATTAATTGTTATTAAGTACCAATTAGAGCTATAATAAAAGTAAAAATAGTGCAAATTAGGTTTGATTAATAAAAAGTTAAGTTAAATCTTAAAACCATATTTTAGATCACTAATTGGTCATCATTAGTGCCTGTTATTTATTTAATAACAGCAATGCTTCATTTATGCATTAATGATGCCCAAAACAGTATTATCATAATAAAAACTTCAAATTATGTAGTGGAAATAGAATACAAATTGGGAGCAGTTTATTATAATTACATCTTATCGTAATTATGGTAAGTAAAGTGCTCCTAACGAGGCTTCAAATTGATAACCTGAGATGTAATTAAACCTTCCTCTTGTGTCAGTCTCTTTGTTTTTCGCCCTTTGTCTCCTTTTCATTTTTCCTGAGGCAGTATTAAATGAAATTCTCCTGGGGTGCAATTAATGCATTTGTTGTATTTTATATGATTACTTAAATAGGTAATATTATATTATTCACACGGCCTAATTAAATAATTCAGTCAGGCCTCTGACAGTCGTGCTCTA
This sequence comes from Aptenodytes patagonicus, assembly GCF_965638725.1. NCBI lineage: Eukaryota > Metazoa > Chordata > Aves > Sphenisciformes > Spheniscidae > Aptenodytes > Aptenodytes patagonicus. The sequence goes on from NW_027472005.1 coordinate 365,417, forward strand.
TGAGCCAGCAATCCTCCCAGAAGTGCTTCTCAGTCCTCCAGATTCAAAGAATCAAAGAATATCTCGAGTTGGAAGGGACCCATAAGGATCATCAAGTCCAACTCCCTGCTCCTCACAAGACTACCTAACACTAAACCAGCTGACTAAGAGCGTCCTCCAGACACTCCTTGAACTCTGACAGGCTTGGTGCTGTGACCACTTCCCTGGGGAGCCTGTTCCAGTGGCCGACCAGCCTCTCAGTGAGGCACCTTTTCCTAACGTCCATTCTGAACTTCCCCTGATGCAGCTTCATTCCATTTCCTCGTGTCCTATCGCTGGTCACCAGAGAGAGGAGATCAGTACCTCCCCCTCCGCTGCCCCCCTTGAGGAAGTTGTAGACTGTGATGAGGTCACCCTCAGCCTTCTCTTCTCCAAGCTGAACAAACCAAGTGACCTCAGCCGCTCCTTGTAAGTCTTGCCCTCGGGACTCTTCACCGTCTTGGTCGCCCTCCTCTGGACACACTCTAATAGTCTGGTGTCCTTATTCTATTGAGGCATCCAAAACTGCACACAGTACTTGAGGTGGGGCTGCACCAGTGCAGTGTAGAGCGGAACAATCACTTCCCTCGACCAGCTCGCTATGCTGTGCTTGATGCACCCCAGGACACAGTTGGCCCTCTGGGCTGCCAGGGCACACTGTTGACTCATGTTCAACTGGCCATCAACCCAAACCCCCAGAACTCTTTCCGCGGGGCTGCTCCCCAGCCTCTCCTCCCGCAGTTTGTACGTATAACCAGGATTACCCCGTCCCAGGTGCAGACATGTGTACTCGTCTACTCATGTACATGTGACATCAGAAACACCTGCACAGGCCACCTGCATGCTTGTGCCCTAACAGCTACAGAGCCACCAGTGACATCACAAGCACCAGGACAAGCCAGGGGCCGGTTCCTAACCTATCACCTACTCAGGAACATGTGACATCACAAGCACCTACACAAGCCAGGTGCATGTTCCTGCTCAATCCTGCCTGCTCATCCACCTATGACATCACTAGCAGCTGCACAAGCAAAGGGCCTGCTCCTCTGCTAAAACCTTCTCAGGCACTTATGACCTCAAAAGCACCTTTACAAGCCAGCTGCATGCTCCTGCCCTAATAGCTGCAGAGCCACCATTGACTTCACAAGCACCTGCACAAGCCAGGTGTTCATTCATACCCAAAAAGCTACTGAGATACCAGTGACATCAGAAGCAGCTGTACAAGCAGGGGCCTGCTCCTGCCCTACCACCTACTCAGCCACCGATGACATCAGATGCACCTGCACAAGCCAGGAGCTTTCTCCTGCCCTATCAACTACTCAGGCACTTGCAACACAATAGGCAGCTGAACATAGATGGTTCCTACTCCAGCCCTATAACCTACTCAGGCACATGTGACATCACAAACACCTGCACAGGCCAGCTGCATGCTCCTGCCTTAACAGCTACTCAGCTGCAGGTGACATCACAAGCAGCTAAACAAGCCAGGGGCCTCCTCCTGCCCTATCTCCTACTTGGGATCATGTGAGATCACAAGCACCTGCACAAGCCAGGTTCCTGTTCTTGGCCTAACACCTACTCAGCCACCAGTGACCTCACAAGCAGCTGCACAGCAGAAGCATCCTCACTTCCAACACCCCGGCTTTGTCCCCTCCATCTCCATCTCTGTCTCCCATCTCCCCGTGCTCTCCTCTCTCCCAGGCACCTTTCCCACCCTCTCCACGACCTCCCAGTGCCTCTGCCTGCCTCTGTGTTTGTGTGGCAGATGTTACCTGGGAAGCATTGTCTCAGCTATACCACCTGCATCTCCTTCTCCCTCTGTTGTCATCGTTACTGCGCCAGCTGTCTGATGCACTTTTCAACCTCATGGGCCCTCTTGTCCTGCCTCCCTTCTGCTGGTAAATCCTGTTCCTGCAAGAGAAGTGTCAATCAGTCGGTGTCGCCTCTGTGGCATCTTACCTGCATCTTCCTGAGCTGGACAGCTGGTGGGAACTGTCACCATCAGCCCCGGATGTGCTTGAAGTCTTCTCCTTGCGCAGGTGTGGCTCTGGGTGTGCTTGGCCTCCTGTGAGCAATGGCTTCACCAGTAGGCTTGGATTTAGTGAATCCCCATGGACAAATGGATGTAGCAGGTGCTCCATCCAAGAACTTTGATGTGCTGACACTCTGGAGTGAATTTGGAGGTGTTTCCTCCTCCTGCTTCTCCTCCTTCTCCTCCTCCTCCTCTTCCCTCTTCTTCCTCCTCCTTTTCCTCCTCCTCCTGCTCTTCTTACTCCTCCTTTTCCCCCTAATCCTCCTTCTCTTCCTTCTTCTCCTCCTCCTCGGCTCTTCTTCCTCTGCCTCCTGTTCTTCTGCCTCCTTTTCTTCCTCCTCCTATTCTTCCTTTCCCTCCTTCTGTTCTCGTTTCTCCTCCTCCTTTCTTTCGCCTCCTTTTTTTCTTCCTCCTCACGCTTTTTTTTATTATCTTCCTCCTTATCCTGTTCTTCCTCCTCTTCTTCCACTTCATCTTTTTCTCTCTTCCTCATGTTCTTCCTCCCTCTATTCCTCCACCGTTCTTCCTGTTCTTCCTCCTTTTCCTTCTCTTCCTGTTCTTCCTCCTCCTCTTCCTCCTCTTCCCCATCTTCTCCTGTTTCTCTTCCCTTTGCTCCTCCTCCTGCTCTTCTTCCTCCTCCTGTTTCTCCTCCTGTTCATTCTCTTCCTCCATTTCTTCCTCCTCTAACTCCTGTTCTTCCTCCTCCTCCTCTTGTCCTTCCTTCTTTTCCTTTTTATGTTCCTCCTCGTACTCCTCCTCTTCCTGCTCTTCTTGTTCTTTCTCATGTTCTTCATCCTGTTCTTCCTACAGTTCTTCCTCCTCCTCCTGTTCTTTTCCTTTCTCCGTTTTGTCTTCATCCAGTTCTTCCTCCACCTCTTCCTCGTTCTCCTTCTCCTCCTCCTCCTCATACGCCTCTGCAGGTTTATCCTCTGCATGTTCATCCTCCTCCTGTTCTTCTTGTTCTTCACAGTCCTTCTCCTTCTACCCCTCCTCCTCCAACTCATAGAATCATAGAATAGTTTGGGTTGGAAGGGTCCTTTAAAGGTCATCTAGTCCAACCCCGCTGCCATGGGCAGGGACATCTTCAACTAAATCAGGTTGCTCAGAGCCCCGTCCAACCTGACCTGGAATGTTTCCAGGGATGGGGCATCCACCACCTCTCTGGGCAACCTCTTCCAGTGTTTCACCACCCTCAGCGTAAAAAATTTCTTCCTTCTATCTAGTCTAAATCTACCCCCCTTTAGTTTAAAGCCATTCTCCCTTGTCCTGTCACAACAGGCCCTGCTAAAAAGTTTGCCGCCATCTTTTTTGTAAGCCCCCTTCAAGTACTGATAGGCTGCAAGAAGGTCTCCCCGAAGCCTTCTCTTCTCTAGGCTGAACAACCCCAACTCTCTCAGCCTTTCTTCATAGCAGAGGTGTTCCATCCCCCTGATGATTTTTGTGTCCCTCCTCTGGACCCGCTCCAACAGGTCCGTGTCTTTCTTATGCTGAGGGCTCCAGAGGTGGATGCAGTACTCCAGGTGGGGTCTCACCAGAGCAGAGTAGAGGGGCAGAATCTCGTCCCTTGACCTGCTGGCCACGCTTCTTTGGATGCCGCCCAGGATACGATTGGCCTTATGGGCTGTGAGCGGACATTGCTGGCTCATGTCCAGCTTTTCATCCACCAGTACCCCCAAGTCCTTCTCGGCAGGGCTGCTCTCAATCCCTTCATCCCCCAGCCTGTATTGATACTGGGGGTTGCCCTGACCCAGGTACAGGACCTTACACTTGGCCTTGTTAAATCTCATGAGGTTCACATGGGCACACTATCCTCCTCATATTTCCTTCTGTTTTTCTTCCTCCTATTCCTATTATTCTGTTTATCCTCCTGTTCTTTATCCTCACCCTCCTGTTCCTTCTGTTCCTTTTTCCACCTTCTTCTCTTCTACTTCCTCCTCTTCCTTTTCCTTCCTTCCTTCTCCTTCTCCTCCTCCTCCTCCTCCTCCTCCTCTTCATCTTCTCCTACCTCATATTCCTCATTTTCTTTCTCCTCATCATCCTGTTTTTTTCTCCTTGCCAATTGCATGAGATTCAACAAGGCCAAGTGCCAGGTCCTGCATTTGGGTCATAACAACCGCATGCAACACTGTAGGCTTGGGGAAGAGTGGCTGGAAAGCTGCCTGGCGGAAAAGGACCTGGGGGTGTTGGTCGACAGCCGGCTGAACATGAGCCGGCAGTGTGCCCAGGTGGCCAAGGCGGCTGATAGCATCCTGGCTTGTGTCAGAAATAGTGTGGCCAGCAGGAGTAGGGAAGTGATCGTGCCCCTGTACTCGGCCCTGGTGAGGCCGCACCTCGAATACTGTGTTCAGTTTTGGGCACCTCACTACAAGAAAGACTTTGAAGTGCTGGAGCGCGTCCAAAGAAGGGCAATGAAGCTGGTGAAGGGTCTAGAGCACAAGGCTGATGAGGAGCGGCTGAGGCAACTGGGGTTGTTTAGCCTGCAGAAAAGGAGGCTCAGGGGAGACCTTATCGCTTTCTACAACCACCTGCAAGGAGGTTGTAGCGAGGGGGGTGTCGGTCTCTTCTCCCAAGTAACAAGCCATAGGACGAGAGGAAACGGCCTCAAGTTGCGCCAGGGGAGGTTTAGATTGGATGTTAGGAAAAATTTCTCCACCAAAAGGCTTGTCAAGCATTGGAACAGGCTGCCAGGGGAAGTGGTTGAGTCACCATCCCTAGAGGTATTTAAAAGACATGTAGACGTGACACTTAGGGACATGGTTTAGCGGTGGACTTGGCAATGCTAGGTTAACAGTTGGACTCGATGATCTTAAAGGTCTTTTCCAACCTGAACGATTCTATGATTCTATGATGCTAGGTTTGATGGCGTCAAAATAATAAAAAAATCACTTCTAGGGGAGTTGGAAGCCAGTTTTAATTTTAAACTCTTCTTTCACTGTAAGACATTCCAGAACAGCCACAAAATTACAAGCTCAGAGTTGAAACCAAGCATTGTGACTGACTTGGAATTTTTTGTCCTTTTTCATTCATCCACTGGTAGTTATAGGAGGGAAAAAGGGGATTTCTTTCAGAAGAGAACATGTCTTTTCCCCTGTCCTTCTTCTTCTTTGCCAGTGCTCTGAATGTTGGTGGTTTTACTGTTGGGGCATTTTGGTGCTGTGTCACTGTAGTAATAGCTCTGATGGAGACACTAGAGACCATAGGACAGGTAGAAGATGCCAGTGGAGATCATCAGGCTGGAGAAGCCAAAGGAAAAAGCAGGGGACTGGAGTTGCCTGGAGAGAGAGGGCCCAGTTTCCAAACTAGGTCAGCTCGTGTCCTCATCTCCCATGCAGGAGGTGAATCACACACATGGACTGCAAAGCAATGTGAGCCATAGAAAAAGGCTTGCTTAGCTCCGGATTGCCCAGGGACATTTAATTGGAATTCAGGCCTTGTCATGTCAGCGGGAAGGAAACATGCCCTGCAAGCCCACGCTGAGGCATGAGACCTTGCCTGGGACTAAGGGATATGTCAGGGGACGTAGATGAGACCCCCAGCCCCTGGAGTGGCGACTGGAGGATGGGTAGGTCAAAGGACCCTGATGGGAGCCCTGCAGGGCCTCGTCCATTGGACCAAGGGGCACCTTCCCTTGTCACACAGAGCATCCCACGGGCTGGAAAAGGGATGCTCTGGAGAGTTTCTGGCAAATATCTGGAGAAGAGCTGCTCCCCCCACCGGCTTCTCCCAGGGCCTTTCTCAGCTCCGGCACCCTTCCCAAGGACAGCCCCACCAGGTGGGTGCAGTCAGCATTGCAGGGAAGAACAGGCAACAGCCATAACAGTCAGCACTGCGGGAAAGCTGGGACCCCGGCGAGCCTCCCAGGCTCTCCAATCCCAGCCTAGCCCAGTGTGTGTGAGACAGTGGCCAGAAGAGTGGTTTTTTAATCTAGGCTACCTACTAACTAACAATCTATGTGAGAGTACAACCCGATCCGGTGTTACGCATAATATCAGCACTGTGAAGAGATGTGACGTTCAAATGGAAAATGAGACAGTTTGAAGATGTTTTAATAGCTTGCCGGAATAAAAAGGGGAAGCACCATATATAAAATAAAAAATACAATACAATAAAATAAATGTCTGAACCTTCTGTGACAAGTTATGTCATATCAAAGTGCATGTCTGCTCGGTCAGGACGCTGAACCTCCACTGCACCCACATCCAACCCTGACCAAAAGGGGACAGAGAGAGACACAGAGTGACTTTGCAGAAACATTTGGCTCAGGGGGACGTGCAGGGCAACAGGCACCCCGACAAACCGATGACAAGTGCCCACAGGTCACCTGAAAGAGCAGGTTTGGCTTTCTGCCTGAAACATGTTTCAGGAATTGCTCTGAGGATTTTTTCTTCCACCTTCATCATCTCCACTGCCAGCTCTTCACAGTGACAGTCAAGCAAAGTGAATTCAACCTGCAAGGACTAGGAGCAGAGATGAGGCTAATTCCAGAGCAGGAGGGAGATTCCCACTCGAGCTGATGAGGTTGCCCAGTCCAGGAAGTCTAAGCTCACAGCTTAGACAGGTGTACTCTTCGCTGGGTCAAAAACTGGCTGGACGGCCGGGCCCAGAGAGTTGTGGTGAATGGAGTTACATCCAGTTGGCGGCTGGTCACGAGCGGTGTTCCCCAGGGCTCAGTACTGGGGCCGGTCTTGTTCAATATCTTTATCAATGATCTGGATGAGGGGATTGAGTGCACCCTCAGTAAGTTTGCAGACGACACCAAGTTGGGCGGGAGTGTTGATCTGCTCGAGGGTAGGAAGGCTCTGCAGACGGACCTGGACCGGCTGGATCGATGGGCCCAGGCCAACTGTATGAGATTCAACAAGGCCAAGTGCCGGGTCCTGCACTTCGGCCACAACAGCCCCATGCAGCGCTACAGGCTTGGGGAAGAGTGGCTGGAAAGCTGCCTGACAGAAAAGGACCTGGGGGTGCTGGCTGACAGCCGGCTGAACATGAGCCGGCAGTGTGTCCAGGCGGCCAAGAAGGCCAATGGCGTCCTGGCCTGTATCAGAAAGAGTGTGGCCAGCAGGAGTAGGGAAGTGATCGTGCCCCTGTACTCGGCACTGGTGAGGCCACGCCTCGAATACTGTGTTCAGTTTTGGGCCCCTCACTACAAGAAGGACGTCGAGGTGCTGGAGTGTGTCCAGAGAAGGGCAACAAGGCTGGTGAGGGGTCTGGAGAACAAGTCTTATGAGGAGTGGCTGAGAGAACTGGGGTTGTTTAGCCTGGAGAAAAGGAGGCTGAGGGGAGACCTCATCGCTCTCTACAACTACTTGTAGCGAGGGGGGTGTTGGTCTCGTCTCCCAAGTAACAAGCGATAGGACGAGAGGAAATGGCCTCAAGTTGCGCCAGGGGAGGTTTAGATTGGACGTGGGGAAAAATTTCTTTACTGAAAGAGTGGTGAAATATTGGAACAGGCTACCCAGGGAAGTGGTTGAGTCCCCATCCCTGGAGGTATTTAAAAGACGAGTAGATGAGGCGTTTAGGGACATGGTTTAGTGGGCATGGTGGTGTTGGGTCGATGGTTGGACTCGATGATCTTAGAGGTCTTTTCCAACCTCAATGATTCTATGATTCTATGATTCTAAACGAGATGCTGAGGACGTTTTATTATGGCAGGAAATGAGATGTATGCACTAGCACTATCTGTGTCTCCACTCTCCCTGGTAATTATTTTAATGCCTTGATCAGGTTCAGCCTGGCAGAAGTTAGAAGTCCTGGGGATAATAAATTTCCCACAAGCTGGGAGTGTGGGGGGAGCAGCTGAGTAGAAGAAACAAGCTCGAATTAGTGCTTCTGTCAACCAAAGGCCACAGCATTAACCTTTTAAAGATAACGGAAATGGAGAGGAAAGGTATGGTTGTTCTAACGACAAAATCACCTCTGAGTTACTGAGCACCAAAAACCTGTCCTTTACACACAAAGTGGTGACGAACTGGGCTTCACACCTCCCACGGCTTGTGGTTCCTGTACCGCCAGGTGAACAGGCCACAGCACATGGCCTCAGAGGCAACGAGAAGGCTTGTCCTCCCTCTCTGCACCCACTTGGGGAGCGAGTGCCTTACAGCACTGGTGTTGCAGAGGCTGAGCCATAATAGCCCCTCTCGGGAGGGCTCCTCCACTCCAGCACAGTGCTCCTGGGGTGGCGCGGGCCAATGGCTCCCAAATGAGAGCTGATTTGTGCCATGCCAGCTCGGGGGTGGGTCGACACGTCCATGTGGACGTGCCCTTAGATAGGACAAGGAAACTGCAAAGCCACAGTCTCCGTTACGGCGTGTGGGCAGAGTTCAGACATGAGTGGCCCTGCAGTGCCTGCTTCGGGGAGCGGAGAGGTTTCACACGGCTTCCTCATTCACATCACTCCTCCTAAGCAAAATAGTGCCCTTTCGTACGGCATATCGAGTAGGCGCCGCTTGCCAACAAACTGCTTCAATTGACACCACAAACTAAGGTCCGTAAGGCAGCTGGTTGAACTGTGGAAAGTTTAAGATATATTGGGAACTAAATCCCAAGTTTGGCTATTCCTGGGAGAACCCCACCAGTGAAGTGGCCTGAAATAACCAAGTGAGCGCTCAGACATGCAAGCAGCATCCTTATATATTTCACAACAGTGCAGAGACTCAGACCTTCAGAAGCGGGTCAGTCAACAGCAGCAAGATTGGGATACATCTCTGGTACAGTCCACACTGCTGCTGAGGCACAGACACCTTAACCAACACAGAAACATGAGAAAAGCAGTCATAAACATTACGTCAGTGCAAACAGTAACACAAACCATTGAAAAAGCAAAAGACAGGCCTTAAAAATACGTTATTTGTAACCCTTTGGGATGGTGTACTCCCACAGTACACTGACAAAACCTCCTGCTTGGTGTCTAATAAATATAATGGAAGCATAGGTCGTAGGAGGCTCTTTTACTGCTTGGTTTTATGGCAGGGAAGAAACAAGTTCGACTGTACGTAAGCAAATAGTTGCATGGTATAGTTCCTCTTGGCCTGTGGGTCGCTACACTGTGATCTCATGTTTTCAGGTGACTAGGGGTAGCAGATTCCCGAAACAAAATACCACTGGTGCTATTGCAGTGCTTGAGCATCTTGGACAAACAGCGGCAGGAGCAGCAGGACAAGCTGCGTGTGCTGGAGGCCTGCTTGTTCTGTGGTGCTTTGTGCTTATGGGCAAGAGATGCAGTTGCTAGCTAAATGCCATGGGTGCATTCACTAAGAAGTGCTATTGACATACTTGTTTTGGTAATAAGGTAAAATCCACATTTGCATTGAAATGTTTTAAAGAAACTGAAATTTCATGAAAAATTAAAAATTGATAGGGAAAAAAAATCCATCCTGTTACTTTTCCTAAAATCCCTCAAAGCGTCCTTCCTTTCTTCAGTTTCCTATGAGCAATGTTACATACCTTTTATACTAACGGTACCTCAAGCTTCTAGGAGTTAGACATGTAAACCTTTTACACTCAAATGTGACATTTAATGAATGTATCACATTTGATACAATTCCTTTACAGGATGGTGTTTGATTAACACATTTCTGGCTAATAAGAATAGTACAGCTAAGCTCTGTGTTAATTCAAATAAGGCTGTTGTTTTTGAGCAGTAATTTCTTTGTATTTTGATTTCAGAAGTTATGACTCTATCTTGCCCTGCTTCTCATAAGCACCCCTAAACAGATATTTAGGTACATTATTTGGGCAGCTTCAGGCTTGTGGTACCCTTAACTACTTATTGTCACGCTGTTAGGTCATTGGGGATTATTTTTCTAATAAGTATTTCTGTCACTTAGAAACCCTCAGTGTCTTCAAAAACTTTTTTTTTTTAGCTTCTAAGTAATTTTCTTGTTCAGAACGATAGTATAAATTACAGATGTAGCAGTGTTGATAGCATCACTAATACAAGGTACTTGTGTATGTAGCCCAAAATCATCAGTTTAGTATTTTGTTGCATAAAACTCCCTTGAAAAGTTTGGAATAAAAAAAAGAAATCCTGGTAATTTTTGTACTCTCTTCTTCGGTGATTGTCAAATACACTAAAATAGGCACTGAACTATGTTTTCACCTTTTAATTTGATTTAACCTGCCCAGGACTGTGAGACATTAGATTGTCCATCTTCTCTTAAAGACTGCTTTGTCTTACTGCTGCCTGGTAGTCTGTTTTGCTCGCTCTTGTTCTTAGCTTGGAAGAAATACCCTTGAGGTCCTACTCTCCACGCTCCTTGTTTCAGGTTTCCTGGAGGACTTGCCAATCTGATGTGACTAATTCTATGGAATTAGCTCTCAGTCGGGCTGACTGTACCTGCGAAACCACTGTCCGAGCACTTGCGGGGAGAAGTGTTCAGCTCTGCCACTGAACGGCAGCAGCCTGGATTCCTCAGGCTGCTCCTGACAGGAGACAATCCCGACTGCCTCGATCTTGCCGATGCAAGGACATATTTAACAAGGAAGTGTTTTCTAGCAAGGGAAACAAGGCTTGAACAATAATAACCTGGCTGGCGATTTTCCAAGGCAGCTGAATATTTCCAGTCCCTGAACAGGGCAGTTGTAGTGAAAGCCCTGTGAGAGTTAACAGCAAAACACACTGCTCCTATTATCGTAGTAACTAAAAATGCTGGGGCGGCTGGGGGGGGCTCTGGGAGTCGGGGTGCCCAGTGCCTGTGCCTGGGGGGCTCTGTCTGTGTCTCCTTCCCCTCCCCAGCTCTCGGGTCACTGCCCCAGCTGGGCCTGGCTCCAGCTGACCGGGACCCCATCGCACCGGGTGGTTTGGAGCTTCCCCCACCAACTGCGGGTGGCCCCGGCCCTCACCTCATCCGGGCCGCGGCTGGAGCAGAGGCTGCGCCTCCCGAGACCAACATGGCCGCCTGGCAGGCCCGTGCCCCAGCACTACAGCTCCCGGCATGCCCTGGGAACCAACATGGCCGCCTGGCAGCCCCATGCCCCAGGACTACAACTCCCGGCATGCCGCGGGGCGCTCCTTCCTACTGTCTGACCCTGCGGGGACACCGTCCCCCGGCTGGGCCCCGCCCCCCGCAGGCCCCATGGCCGCCTCCCCGGGGCTGCCCAGGCCCTGGAGCCCTGGTGGAGCAGGGAGGAGGAGGAGGAGAGAGGGACAGAGCGGCAGAGAGGGGTGGGGCCGGGCGGTGGGGTGCCCGGAGAGGGACGGGAGACGGGCAGAGGGACAGGAGCAGGACAGAGGGATGGCGGGAACCAAGGGGAGCTGGGCGGGAGTGGATAAAGGAAACCCCTGGTGAGGAACGGGCACAGGGACAGGGAGAAGGGGATGGAGGGGAAGGGGCGGCCAGGAACATGGTGATGAGCAGTGGGACAGAGCAAGCAGAGGAGGGCAGGAGGAAGGAGAGAGGGACGGACGGATACAGGCAGGGCGAGGGAGGGGGACAGAGGGAAAAGGATGAGAGAAGAAGGAAGGGGAGAGGGAAAGGGGGAGGCAGGGGCTGAGAGCAGGACACAGGGAAGAGAAGCAAGAGATCTGCAAAACAGTCACTACTATAAACTAGGAGCTAACTGCCTCTTCTCTGAAAAGGTGTGAAAACCGCAGTTAGGACACAAGGAGCTGCAGGAGCCACGTGCCTGCTCCTGCCCCGTCACCTGCTCAGCAATCAGTGACGTCAGAACTGCCACCATCAGCCCCGGCTGTGCTTGAAGACTTCTGAAAGCCACTGAACAGCAGCAGCCTGTTGGAGAAAGAAAATAAAAGGATGGAGAAAGAAAATAAAGAGCCTGTCACTCTCCTCCTCTCTCCGTCTCTAATGTTTCTTTCCCCATCTCTGCCCCGCTTCCTGTCCCTTTTCTCTTATTCTCCCTGTCCTCCATCCTGCCCCTAACTTTTTTGTCTGTATATCTCCATACCACTGCCTGTCCCATTGTTTCTCCCTATATCCCCCTGCCCAGCTCTCTGTCCCGTTATTCCCCTCTGTCCTGCTCCCTGGCCTTTCTTCTCATCCTGCAGCCCAGTGCTGCTTTTTCTTTCTTCATCTCTTTGTCTTGATCTGTCTCCCTCTTTTTTCCCCTCAATCCTTCTGGCTTGTTCCCTATCTTTTTCTCTCCCTCCCTCCCTCCCTCCCTCCCCCCTTCCTTATTCCTCTCATTCAGTTTCTCTCTCGATCCATCTGTTCTGCTCCCCGCTCATCGTTTTCTCTCTCTTTCCATCTGTCCTGCTCCCTGACCCTGTTTTTCTTCTGCCGTGTCTCTGCAGGGCTCCTTATCCCTTTTTTATTGATTTATCCATCTCACTGTCCTTTTCCCTGTACCTTTCTCTGCTCCTCAGTCCTTCTCCCTAATTTTATTTTTCTCTTTCTGTTCCTCTGTCCTGCTCCCCATTGCTGTACTTTCATTCTCTGTATCTGCTGCTCCACTAATGACTGCCGAGTTGTCCCGGGGAAGGGTGAGCGTACAGGCACCGAGCCCCAGAGCAGACTCACTCCTGGGACTTACACACATTAACGAATAAACACTTGCTGTCTCCTTTGCACTCATGGCTGTGTTTGTTGTCCTTTGTACTTGGTGAGTGGTTGTCAGAGAGTCCAGGGGAGCAGGTTGCGCAGTGGGTGTCAGGGGCCATGGCTGCAGCTGTGGGCTGGGGCTGGAGGAGCCCCCGGGGGGGGTGGGGGCAGTGAGGCTGATGGCGATGGCCCCTCTGGGTAAAAGGGCTGCAACCCCAGGGGATGGTGCTGCTGGGCCATGCCTGTCTGAGAGTGACTGAAGAGCTGCAAGGATGTTTCCAACCCTGAGGGAAACTTACCCTCCAGGGGATCTGGGCTGTCCGTGCCCCTCACCCTCCCAGGGATTCGCTCCCCACTCTCCTCCAATGAAGCGGGTGCTGGTGGGACCCACCTCCACCAGCAGCCTGGCATTGTCCTGCAGAGCACCAGGTGGGTGGTGTCCAGCAGCACAAGGACCTCTTCAACTGCACATCGGCTGGGGAGGGGCCGCAGGGGGAGGGGGCTGGGCAGTGCCTCGAGGAAGGCCTAGCGCCATGGGCAGGGGGTGGGGGAAAGGGGGTGCCCCCCACCCTGTGCCCGACTCCCCATGAGGCCGGTGCCTTCAGCCCAAGTGACAGCCCCTTGTCCTGGTCTTGCCAAGGCAGCTGGAGAAGTCTGGAAGGGGAAGAGCAGGGGGTCACCCCAAAACAGCCCTGAACCCCTCAGTTCTACCCCAGACCCCATCAGCTCCCCCAGACATCCTTATCCTCCTCAGCTACTCCCAGACCCTCTGATTCCCTTAGTTCCCCCCAGACTCCCCACACCCCGCCCCGGTCGGCCCCCTGACACCCCTGACCTCCTCAGTCCCCCCAGGCTGCCTTTGACCCCCTGATTTCCCCCCAGGCCCCCAACACCCTCAGTTCCCCCCAGGCAGCCCAGAGCCCCCCCAGACCCCCTCAGTCCCCCCTGGCCTGCCCAGGTCCCAGGTTCCCTCTCCCCTACAGACCCACTGGTCCCCAGCCCGGCCCCACACTCTCCTCACGGGGACACGTGCAGCAGACGCCGCCCCACCCCCACAGGGCCGTGTGCAGCAGGGGCTCCCCCACAGGGCCGTGTGCAGCAGGGGCCACGCTCCCCTCACCCAGGGCCGTGGTGCAGGGGCGGCCCTGTTACACCTCTGGGCCCTCCTGGAGCTGCACAGGGCGGCTGGGCCCCCTCCCCAGCTCCCTTCATCCCTCCTCCTGTCTGCTATTTTCCACCAATACAATGAACGGTGGAAGGTAAAACCATGAAGTTTGTTTTAAACAATGTTAGCTGACTCAGAAAGCATTTGTGTATGTAATAAGGCGGTCAGCAACTTTACCTCCTAACTCAGCTTCGTAGCAATGCTTCCTATTTAAGAACTTTGTGCTCCGAAACTCAGGAAGCAGACTGCTTTGTGAACAAAATAGCAGAGTTGGCTTTTTAAAATCTAAGAGCAAATGGACGCCATTAGCTTGCAGTTCTTTCTCTGGATGTACATGGGGAGAGACACAAGGGGACTTCTGCTCCTTTGGTCATTTCCCATGTAAATCAAGTGAGACAGGGAGACTGGATTTTGAAGGAAGAACCGTCTGTGTCATCTCATCCCTTTTCCTGATAGCTCTTTGTAGAGGTGTTAAAGAAAAGTTAGCCAGGCAGCATAACCAAGAGGAGGAGATTTCAATGTGATCAAGAGAATCCAGTTCCAGAAGAAGACCAAGATGAAGCAGAGCGCGGTGGAGAAGAGTTTCTGGAAAAACACGCCTTAACATGGATCAAAGCGGAGTTGAGTTCGCACAGGACTATTCTATGGAAGACAATGAAAATGTTTTTCAAGAACGATGGACAAAGGGCAATGAAACTAAGTATGAGACAGACCATGAGAGATGTGCTACATCTGCTTTTCTGATATCTCTCTCTCAAACCAGCACACAGCGTTTCTTCCATAATGATGCTGCCCTCCTAATGATGGGAGAAGGGAGTGCTGCTTGGATGTGTTCCCTGTGAGGGGACGTGACCACAGGCAGATTCTCTCCAGTGAAGGGGCTGGTTGACACAATTTTTGTCACACCTTTAAGCTGTGACCTAATCTGTAGAGGTGAGACTAACTTTCTGAAGCTGGCTTCCTCAGGCACTTCAGGTTCTTCTGCTGTTCATGCCTGACTGCGTATGTAGAGGAGCCACGTGGGCTTTGCACGGGGTCAGGGTGTCAACAGCATGTGCTCCTCAGCTAGTGCTCACTGGAGAAACTCAACGGGAGAGCCCATCTCGATGGTTCAGCTGTGAGGAGAGCTGCAGTTCTCATGAGCTGTCAGCTGTGGAGCACATCTAGAAGACCCCTTTCATTAACATGGGAGCCATTGGCTCCATACTCCTAAGCGGGACCTCCTATTCTTACATTTCTGGCTGGTCTTTTGACAGCTTGTGCTACTCTGAAGCAACCCAAACAGGAGAAGGGGAAGACGGAGAGGCGGATGTGGTTCTCCTTTTCCACTGGCTCACAAAGTTCTCCAGGTCATAGATGCCCTCTGCTCACTGACTCTCATGGAGCTTCTTGCTGTGTTTTGTTGGGATGAGTCACATGTCCAAGACGCCTCAAGTACATCAGCTGCCTTCTGGTGACAGCTTACACTGCTTGAAAAGATGACAGAGTCCCTCACGGTCGTTTTGGCTTCATGACATCTGATGGTGAAGTTGCTCACGTTGATTGTTACTCAAGTCCAATGGACAGGTTGACAAAGGCCTGAGTAAGGTGGCTGTTTTTTTGGCCAAAGGGAATGGTAGGAGCCCTCACATCGTCTGCCTTCTGATCCCAGGGAGGCAGAGTTGGATGACGGGCAGTGTGGGAATGACCCACCAGGAACATCCCTATGGTCCAAACTTTTCCTCTTCAGAGCTTTGGTCTGGAAGAGGTAGTCCCTCACCCCAGGGCATGCTGGGAGAGGGGACCTCCAGCCCAGCCCTGGCACAGCAGAGGTTCCTCCAGGACCCCGAGGTGACAGCCTGGGCTTGGCCCCAGAGCAGGGAGCTGCTGGCCAAGGGTGGTGAGGAGCTTTCTAATGCTCGGGATTTGATGTCCTCCCTCCTGGCAGTAGAGGCCAGGAATGACACTGTCTGCTCGGCACGCTGGGGGTGCTCCCCGTCTGAAGGAAGGACACCACGAGACTGAGCTTGTTGTAGTAGCTTTAATCAAATACATCCATTCTTCCCCAGGAGAGATGCACCTCTGCCTGGTTCAGCAGGGCCAGCAGCACAGCACCCGCAGGGACCACACTGATGAGTGCTGTACCCTTGGAGATGTCAGGATCAGTATTGTCTGAGCTGCCAGGGAGCAGATGGAGGGTTCGCTGTCTTCCTCCACGGCCTGAAGGGCTGCGGCAAAAGGAAACAGAGCCGAGATGAACCCCCCCTCCATCTGCAGAGACCCTCAGGCATCCCCTCCAGACCATACCAGCCCCACCCGTCTCTTTCCCTGGCCAGGAGGAGTAGGTGGGACCAATGGATGAGCTGGAAGCTGCTGACCAGGAATGCCTCAGATGCTCCCGAGATGCTCCTCTGCCCTGGAAGCGTTTCCCTGGTGCAGGGCAAGGCAAGGCAGCACCCTGCCCAGGCTCTGTCCCCTGCCCCACCAGCCCCGGCCATACTCACCGTGGCAGATCTCACTCAGCTTCTCCTTGCTTTGGTTCCCGGAGTGCCGCGCCGCAAGTCCTGAGCAGAGAGCTCTATCAGACCTCCCGCTCCCCAGCATGTCCCCAGCTGCCCCTCGCTGCCAGCACAGTGGTGGGGATGGGGGCCAGGCTGCCAGAAGAGGGACCCCGGGGGCTGTGGCTCACCGATGAACCTGATGGCCATCTCTTGCAAGGTGGCCTGAGCGTCCTTCAGGTATGGCATGCTCTGATGCAGGTAGTCTTCAACCCTCCTCCTGTCCTTCACCAGCTGGAGAGAGCACAAGGGCATGTGGCTGGAACGGACCCTCCCCAGTCTGCTGGACCAGTCCCTCCTCCCAACGACCCCCTTCCCACCCAGGCCATTCCCATCTCCCAGCCAGGAGCCCTATGTGGCTGAGATCCAGAGACACACGCAGGCAGAGGGGGGTCTAGGAGTCTTGAGACCTCTCTGTCCATCTGCCCAGGGCCCAGATGGGCTGGGGTCTCCTTCAACACCCTTGGGAGCCGGGAGGGGAGAAAGCCCTGGAGAAGAGCCCTTAGGGCCCCTGTACTCGAGGGCAGGGAAGGACGATGCAGCTCTGGGTTATGGGCCCTGGGGCTTGGGGGTTGTCCTCACCAAGCACTCTCCGATCCTCCACGTCTGCTGTGTCTGGATCAGGTGCTTGAGCTCTTCCCACTCCAGGATCTCCGCCACGGCAAGGAGGGCTTTCCTAGAGACCTGCAGAGCAACAGAGGATGGGAGATGGCACCGTGGCCTGGGGAAGGAGACCTGGTGTCCCTCTCCTCTTGGCCAGACTGCCAGCTGTTCCCAGCCACCACCTCAGGTATCTCATGCTGCTGGCCAGCAGAATAGAGATTCTCAAGAGCTGTGGGCCCATGGCTGTAGGCAGTGAGGACCACAGTCTCAGAGGCACCGGGGCAGGACAGAGTCAGCAGCACCTCCCATGGCATCCCCAATGGGACTCTTGGCTCCTCAGCCAGGGCTGCCCCAGTTCCAGGTGGGCAGTGCTCTGAGCCCTGGGGTGATCCTGCCCTTAGGGAGCTGGGACATGTCCTGGCCTAAACATCTGGGGTACTCTTAGGCACAACCCTGGGGAGGCAGGGGTTGGGGCTCAAAGGCCTGGTCTCCAACACCTGCAGGGAAATCTGGGAAGCCCTTAGGGTGTGTTCAGACCTCAGTGGCCACGGGCTGCTGCTGCCAAGACCTGCTGGACCAGGTAGGGCAGCTCTGGGAAACGTCCATGCCAGCTGCCAGCAGCCCTTGCCCATGACACCTAGGCCACCCCCGTGGTGTCATCACGCCCTTCCCCATATCACTGGCCAGCTTTGAAATCTGCACCTTGGCCACGCTCTGGGTCTGGTCACTCATGTGGAAGAAGAGCGGGACCAGCACCCTCCACACTTTATTCTTCATCCTCTTCTTGTGGCAGCACACCACAGCCTTCATCAGGTCTTTGAAGAGGTGGATGGCGAGCTCTCGCAGCTGGCTGCACTCCTGGTAGGGAGGAGGACAGGATAAGCAAGGGTGTTAGCATGGCCGATGGGAGGGGAGATGCTCTGGGGTCAGATCCTGCACACAGCTGCATGGCCACACAGCTGGGGAAGCCCTTGGGGCTTGGAGAGCAGCTCTTGGCCTGCAGATGCTTTGCACGGGGGCCAGGCTGGGCTCCAGTACAGGGGTCTCAAGTCGCCTGGAGGCATCAAGCTGTTGGGGAGAAGCTGTGGTGGGCTGAAGAGCCCAGAAGACATCCCTCGAGGGATTAAGGAGGGGAGAATGTCCTGACCAGAGGGCTGGGCTGAAGGGCAGCTGTCATGGACGAGCATCCATCTGCAGGGCCTAGGCTCCTGCAGCAGCCTTACATCATCAAAGAGCGGCAGGAGCTTCTCTGAGAGTTGGAGAGCGATGCAGCTGGCCTTCTTCCTCTTCATATGACCCACCACGTTTCGGAAGACCAGCAGGGCCTTCATCCGGATGTCTTTGTTGGCATCCTGCAGGATCTCCACAACATCAGGCAGCAGGACCTGAATTTTTCTTGCCTAGATGAAGCACAGTATTTCATCTTTGAGAAGCGGTCAAAGACCACCCTGGCAAACATGCTCTGGTCACTGAGCACCAGCCTCCCCTCCAGCTCCTGGCCCAGGAATCGCTGTAGCACCCTCCTGGCTGGTGGTGGCCATGGTATGCGGGAGAGCAGGGGTAGGGCAGGGGGGGCAGGAAAGCAAAGACTTCCTGTCCCCTGCTTAGCCACCCCCTTTTCTGACCAGCCCAAAGGGGCAGATGGGTTGGTAACCCTCCAGGCCTGGAAAGCTACCCCAGGCACCCACCAGCCCCGTCCATGGCAGGGAGGGTGTTGGGAGCCGTCATCCCAGCTCCTGACTGCCAGCCAAGGCCAAGCCACTGCATTGGCCAACGTGGCTCAACTCAACTCCTTGCTCACCGTCTCAGGTCTCTCCGAGGCAGTGATGAGACCCATGAGCACCAGCGAGTGAAACCCTGGATTTGGACACTTCAGGTACTCCTGGAGGAGTGTCAGGGAGTAAAAACTCGGCTGTTGAGCATTGGTGCAGTCTGTCACCTGAAATAAAGATAGCGGTGAGAGATGGGCAGAGCCTGCGGGGCTCCTGCTTCCCACTGGCAGCTCAGGGCAAGGGCACTGGGGCCAGGCAGCCCGTCCTGGGGGCAGCCCTGACCATGGAGGACTGCACAGTGTCTTTGCCGGCTCCTCCTGTCCTCTGACCATTGGCAGCCTCTTGCTCTCACGCCTCCGAGGAGTGACTGGAGAGCAAGAGCTGGCACAAAGGAGGCAGGACACATGGGTGGTGATGAGTGTCTCCTGTCCCCGGCCATGCACATCCCCGAGGGTGAGCAAGCCCAGGTCTGGTCACTTACCGCCTCCTGAATGTTGCAGGCATGCAACACGGCAGCGCTTATCAGCTTGCAGTGCCGCCGTTTCCGCGACTTAACAATCTTCATCAGCTCAGTCGAGAACTCAGTGGGTATCTTGTTCTGGAAAAACATCAGCTCCCACATGGCCAGGGCGGCGCTGCCAAGCACAGAGCATTTCGTCAGCGTGGCTGCCTCGGCCACGGCACTGTGCCCAGGCTAGCCTGACCACTCCCGGG
This sequence comes from Aptenodytes patagonicus, assembly GCF_965638725.1. Lineage (NCBI taxonomy): Eukaryota > Metazoa > Chordata > Aves > Sphenisciformes > Spheniscidae > Aptenodytes > Aptenodytes patagonicus. The sequence continues at coordinate 384,757 of NW_027472005.1, forward strand.
CTGTCTTGCAGCCCAGGCCCTGCCCACCCCGCTCGTGTGGGGGCAAGCAGGAGAGAGCTGAGGTGGTGTTCCCTGTGAGGCAGGGAAGAGCATAGTGGCTCTGGGCTCTGGCTTGGCCGGCTTTGGCTGCTGCAGGCCTGGATGACCCACCAGGGCTGGAAAGTGTGGTGGGATGGAGGGCCCTGCTCCTCAGGGATGTCCTGCAGTTTTCCGTGGGTCTGGCAGCCAGAGAGTCTCTGAGCCCCTCTCCCCACAGGGAACAAGTCCTTGGGGCTGTCGCGGCTGATACCTGTCACACAGTGGAACGTGGATCAACATGCTGAAGACCAGTTCCCTGGGGTACTCGCAGGCCAGCAGGATAAGTAGGGCATCCAGGCTCTCCCAGGCTGACACTGTGCTGGTGTACTCCAGGCTTTCATGGATGCACCCCACGATGCTTGGCACCTGGAGGGGACACAGGTGAGGATGGTGCTGCCACTGGAGTGCAGCCATTTCCTCAGCTGCCACCACTGAAACTTCCCATCCCTCTCTGGTGGCTTAAAATGGCTTTAGGTGCCTGATGCAAGGCAAGGCAGGGCAGGGCAAAGGCAGGGACAGGCAAGGCAAAGGCAGGGCAAGGCCCAAGGCTTGAGCCAGGCAATCCAGCCAGAGCCTGCTTACATCTGTCAGCCAGAAGTCAGGTTCTCCCATGGTCATGTTCAGCACGCTGCTGGCCACCTGCTTGTCATAGATGCTGGAGTCTCTCAGGGCTTCAATGGCTGTGAGGACGATGTCTGTCTTCTCAGAAGGCCAGAGGTAATTTTTGCATGCCTATGGGAGGAAGGAAGGAAGGGAGGGAGGGAAGACACGTCACATGACTGCCCTCATGGTGCTGCTTGGCCCTATAGAGAACCAGAGCTTGCTGGTGGCCAGGAGGGCTGGAGCTGCTGCTGGGACACTGGAGTGCAGCCCTCGGATAGTCCCTGCTCGGGGACAGCAGGAACCCTCTCACCAGGGACAGTGAGGCCATGCCAGCCCCGCTGATTCTGGGTCCCTTTGCTCAGACAAGTCTCCTGCTGAATGTGTCTCAGCAAGGGAGGAACTCATTACCATGGTCAGGGTGCTCGCTTTGTAGAGCAAAGAACACGAGGAGGTGCTCTCAGCTTCCCATTCCCTTTGGACCTGTTGATGCTCTGGATTGTCCTCTGACAGCGTCCTACCTAAAAGGGGAGGGAGAAACACAGAGCAGTTGGTAGGAGGTAGCATCTTTGCCAACAAGCTTACCAAACGCTGAAAAGAGCTTTAGGTTATGAATGGCTGAGGAGGGGGGTTACAACCCACAGGCAGGGGAGGAGGTGGTGGGCAGGAGTGTAAAGCAAAGGGAACAAGAGGGACCTCAGGAATGATGGAGACGGATGAGAGGCACCTGCCTCAAGTGTAAGTATGCAAATGCTCAGGGCCTGGGAAAGTGGAAGGAGAGCATGGGGGACAATCAACAGTCTGGGAGAGAGCATGTGGGTCAGGAGCAGCAGAGAGGCGGTGCTGGTGGCATGGTGGTGGCAGCGTGTTACAGCCTCCCCTGTGGGGGGGAGGAAGTGGATGAAGTCTTCCTGAAAGCACTCGGGGAGGTCTCTCTGTCACGTGCCCTGATTGCAAGATGGCAGGGTGCAAGTGGTCAAGGAGATTTCTGGAGGGCATCAGGGACAGCTTCTTGCTACAGGCATTGGAGGGACTAGCCGGGGTGATGCCCAGCCTGATCTGTTGTTCAAGGAAAGGGAAGAATTGGTTTCAGGACGTGGTAATCAATGGTAGCTGTGGCTGTGGGGACCACGAAACAGTGGGGCTCAAGATCCTGAAAGGAACGGGGAAGGAGAGCAGCAGAGAGTGGATCCTGAACTTCAGGTAAGCACTCCGCCTCTGCAGGAAAATGATAGCTGGGATCCTATAGGAAGCAGCTGCAAAGGGCCAGGGAGGTCAGGGAAGCTGGCAGACTTTCACAGAGAGCCTCCAGCAAGCACAAGAATGGTCCATCACAATGCTCAGGAAAATGAGCAGACATATGAGCAGATGTCTGTGTGTGGAGGGACGCAGCCCACGACACAGCTCCTCTTACTTTCTCGCTGACAGATGAACCTGTAGATGGAATAAAGAGCATCCGAAGCCACGTGGCTGCTCTCTTCTTCCTTGCAAGAGCTGAGAAGGATGAGACATCCCAGCAGCTGTCCCAGGATGGGGATCTGGATCTCTCTGTAGCAGCCACAGCTGAACTCATCTTGCCAGGCCTGGGGGAGGGAAGCAGAACAGCAGAAGGGCTGAGGCAAGGCAGGTGGGGCTGAAGCCCTGAACCCAAGTGGGCCCAGGGCTGGATCTCAGGTGAGTCAGAGCTTTGCAGGGCCCTGCTGGGTGCAGCTCTGGCTCCTGGCAGAGAGGGGACTGGGGAGAGGAGCTCATAGGACCAAGACCCTCGCTTCAGGGCAGAGCCTTGCTGAGTGCCCCAGTGCCTGGCAGGAACCCTGAGCTGCAGGCTGTTCCGGTGCACAGGAAAGGGGACATGTCCTGGCTGGAGGCTGCCTGGCTCCTTACCTCCAGTGAGGAACATCTGGCCAAGAAATGGCTCAGCTTCTGAATCCTCCTCAAGGCCCTTGCGTGCACAGCTGCACTTTTGGAGTTGGTGAAAGTCAGCAGCATCTGGGAGGAGAGGAGAGGAGAGGAGAGAAGCTGCCGATCTGCCCTGTGAGCTGACACCCAGTCCAGCAGAAGCAGCACTGCTGAACTCCTGGCTAGACTCACACAGTCCAGGCTCAGAGGTATGGCCCCCTGGGAAGCCAGGAGAAGAGAGCTTCAGAGCTGGGCTCCCCGTGCGGGACGGGCAGGTCCCAGTGGGTCTCTGCCCCATTTGGGTCTGGGGAGGAAAGCAGGGGAGACTGGGAAGTGGGGGGACAGCAGCACCAGCTGCCACCGCTGTGGTACCAAAGGAGAGGGGCCAAATTCCTCCTATTACTTGGGAAAGTCTGCGGAGGGGAAAGGGACTTTGACTGCAGCCAGGGGACACCGGGCTCCAGAAGAGCACAGTGGGCAGCCCTCAGCTCCCCCAAGGGAGGTGGGCACCCTGCGTGGCACTGCAGGTGTGATGGACACCCGCATCACCTCCAAGGTGATGAACAGCCCCTGCCAACCCTGCTCTTTGCAAATGCCAGACCTTCAAGATAGTCTGCAGCTCCTCGCTGAGGCCAGAGGCAGGAGAGCTGAACACCAACACGCGTAGCATGCTGTCCATGGCATCCAGGGTCTGCAAGGAGGACGAAGGGTGGTGGCATCTTTCGGCAGGCCCTCTCATCCCCAGGAGATGGATCTGGACTCCCAGCACCAAGGAGGACACCTGTGCTGCCTCGCGGTGCCTGGGGAAGGCCTCGGGGCAGACAAGCCTGGATGTGGCCAGGCCCATGGGAAGGGGACGAAGGGATGAAGGTGGGAAAGCAAAACCAAGACCCTGACCTGCCTTGGATCTCCAGTCATCTCCTGGCATGGGGCAGCCAGGGAGCAGCCCAGAGGGACTGGGGGCTCACCCAGCACTTACCTGGAAGTAGAGAGAAGCATCCAGGCCCTGCATGTCCTCTTCTGGAGGAAGCAAGAAGACACTGGTGAAGCAGGCATGTATGAGGCTTTTCTTTTGGCCCTCCAGCACTGTCTCCACTGAGCTGCAAAAAGAGAGAGAGGGGTCTGTCGGACACTGGTGCTGGGAGCGTGCCTCGAGGCCTCGGACAGGTGGACATGGACCTCTGGGGCAGGGGTGCCCAGGAGGGATGGGCAGGTACCTCAAGGCAGCGATGGCATCCATGGCAAGCAGCCGCACTGCCGTGTGCAGGTGGTCCCTGGGCTCCTCTTCCAGCAGTGCCTGCAGAGCACAATCGGGATAAAGGACCTGGCAGCCACCAGCACCCAGTGCCAGCAGACCCAGTGTGGTCCCTGCCGCCCTGGGTGCTGGGGGTCTTTGCTGGCAGGCCTTCTCAGCAGCACTTGAGTCCCCTTGGGGTGTCCACGTATGTTTGCTCCTGTCCAAATGCTGTCCTTGCCATGTGCCAGTGACCGGGGACCCTGCCCCCTTCCCCAGACCCTCCGGGTGTCCCCTCACCTTGATGCTCTTGGCCAGCTCAAATCTGTGGCAGAAGACATCCAGGCCCTGCAACAAGCCCTTGTGCCTGGCAGCTCTGCAGAGGATGCAGATGCACTCGAGGAACCGCATCTTCTCGGTCTCTTCCTGGCAGCCAGGGGACAGAGAGACAAAGGGGGAGTGTGAGAGGGCGAGACATGGCCAGCGGGACCAGAGTACTGGGGGTGCAAAGCCATGCGGGAGAGCAGCTCTGCCCAGCCAGCAGCGCCCCTAGCAGCAGGCAGCATAGCCAGTGGGTCCCATCAGGAGACGCTGGCACAGCAGCAATAGAAATAGCCACGGTTACCTTTTCTGAGCTCTCGAAAAAAGCCTGGATGAAGTCCACCGTTTCCTGTTCCGCTTCATACACAGCTAGCCAGCTGGCATCTAGCAGCAGAGGAGGGCAGGGAGGGCTGTAGAGCGGAGCTGCAGGCAGGAGTGGGCAGAGGAAGGAGCTCTGCCCTTCGTTCCCATGCCCACTCCCCAGGAGCAGTCTCCCTGGGGGTCTCAGGGCTGGAGGATGCGATGCTGGAGCCCCCCACTCACCTGCCTGCACCGGCTGGACCACACACACCTCACAGGGCTCTGGTGGAGACCTGCTCTCCTGGGGAGCCCCCACCTCCTCCCAGGTCACCCTGGGGTGGCTAAGGGGTCTCCTCTCTGCCATCCTGAGGGATGTAAGGCGGCAGTAGGGATGGGGAAGGGGGAAGCCTTGGGGAAACGCCTTGGGTCTGCCGGGAAAAGACGCGGGGTGCGCTTGGGGGGTCTCCTCGCCAGCTCTGCGCTCCTGCCCTGTCCTGTCACTGTCCTGCTGGACACTGCAGGGTGGGGCCACGCTGGCTATATGCAGTGCTGGGGGGTCAAATAGCAGGGGGTCACAAAGGGACCAACTGTGACCCGCCGCCCAGGCGGGGAGGGGCAGGATGGCCCCTGGGGAGCTGGGCCCTCTCGGGGCACCCCAAGGCAACCATTCACCCTCATGTCCCCTCGGGATCTCCCTGTTGCTCTGCAGTGTATCCCGGAGCCCCGACGTTAAAAGTCTGGGATTTACTCAAGCTTCACAGAAACCATGATTTTATCACTTCATCTCTTCTTCTCATCTTCTCACCAGGAAGAGCTCGTGCAGGAAAGAGGAAAAATAAAATGAAACAACTTCCCCTGAGTTTACCCTTTTTAGGATTTGGGAACCTCCCAGAAATGGAGATTCCCCTCTTATGGTTTGTTTTCTCAGTCTGGTTTGTGGCCATGATGGAGAACTCCCTCATTGTTGCGCTGGTGGTGGCTGACCACCATCTCCAGCCCTCCGTGGACACCTTCTGGGCCGCCTTTCCTGCCTGACCGCCCGCTCCCCTTGTCAGCTTCCATGAACAGGGAGAAGCCCATTTCTGCAGGAGTTCTATAATTTGAGGTTTTTGGCCAGTTGGCAATGTTGTCTCCAGGCAGGGGTTGGAGATGTGGTTGGTGTTTAGCAATATGGAAACTTCTCTGCTGCAGCACAGTAGGAAATATCACTTTCAGCTTTAAGCTCAGAGCTGGGCATGAAAAAAATGTGAAGCCAGTGTCCTGAGTGTTTCTATCTCACCTCAGTTCTTGTGGCGCTAATGAAATTTCCCAAGTGTTTCATCATCTCATGCTAATCATTAATGATAACTGCGATGACAGTATGCCGGCCAGGTGGACAAGTTCTCCACAGATGCTCTCTTCACGTTTCTACAGTTTTCAGCAGTTTACAGTTACATCCTTTCCTCAATCTCTCTCAGCACCAGGAAGCAAAAAGGTGTCGACACCGGCTCCTCTCATCGGATCGCTGTCAGTATTCCCTGGTTTTACATCAAGCTGGCTGTTCAGATCACAGGTCACACTCTGTTTGTTCTCTGGTTCTTGTTCTGTTTCTTTTTCTTCTGAACATCCTTGCCAAGATCTACAGAGAAACCTGAGCATGACATCAGTTGGCTGCAGTCATGCAGAAGGACGCCTGTGGTTGCAAACACGTTCCTCTCTCTCCCTGGCTTTCAGGATGCCAGATCTGCTCCGGATCCATCTTGTTCTTTACTCTTGAAACTTTATTTTCATTATTATTTTTTTAATATTACTTAAGAAGACCTATTTCTATCTATCCTAGCAGAGATAATGAGAGGGATGACTCATGGGCTGTGGGGGTGAAAAGCGGCACGGACTCCGGCAGACACGGCAACCAAAGACCTTTATTGCTTTTTGTTAGCATCTTTTATAGCAAGCAGAAGTGTACACGCGCTACCTGCAGCTTGCAGATAGGTTCTTGTGTTCACGCGCATCTATGCTCTAGCAGATTGGCCTGTTCTTCCTGATCATGCGAAATGCCTTCATGGTCTTTATCTTGTTTTTCTCCTTCCAGCTGCACATTCCTTTCTCCGTTGTTTTCTGCTTAAGTGCCTTGTCATGCCAGGTGGTGCAGTGTTTGCTCATTAAAATCAAACTCAGGAATGTCCGTTAGTGAGATTCCCATCCCCACATCGGGCATGACTCATTGGACAAGCATTGCCTTATATGGTATGTCCTGGCCCCCATTCACACCACCAAGGGTGTGTTAACAGCACAGGGGGTGATGCTGTTTGTCCTCCCCAACCTCTGGGATGGTTGGGCCCCTTCTGAAATCTGATTTGCTTGACGTCAATTCTCTCTCTCTCTCTCTCTGCATGTAAGTAATCTCTTTTATCTGCTGCTAAATTGTTGCTAAATGGCTTCACTAATGATCAGTTTATAGTAACCTGCAGTGGTACAGACCTACAAGGTTGTTGCTGTTATTCACTGTTTCTGTATGATTGATGACTGTTATTATTGATTGCTGCCACTGCCTTTGATTGACACTGTATTATTGATTGCTGTTAGTAATTTGTATTGCGTTGCTAGGGGTGATTTTGTAGTATCCTGGCTAGTGGTTACAGACAGCGCTGCACTGGTCGGATGCTCCTGTGGGTGTAGCAGCGACAGTAAGGTGCCCTTGTTGATGGCACAGCCATGCAACTCACAATTTGACATCACGGTGTATCTGTCAGATGTATGTTTGTTCCCCTGGGAATTGGGTTTTCCTGGAAAAAAGGGGTGGCGGAGCTGTAGGAGAGCGGGCGCTCGGAGCTTCAAACTTTGGAGATGAAGCTCAGACTCGTCGTGTGGCCGAGCGGGACCGTAGCGCTCGTCCTGCCTCTGGTCACACCCAGGTGCTCCGGTTGTTTTGCCTGGGAATTCAAATTCCTGGGTTTCTGTTCTTTTAATTTTTACTGCTTATTATTTACCTGAAAATATTTAGAATAAAAACTTGAAAAACAGTTACTGGCATAGTCTTTGGGAGTAAATAATGTGTCTCATCTACTCTAGCTACTATTGAAACTTTACAGATGGTAATTACTCCCAATTTGTACTATAAAATTACAAATAGCAGAATATAGAGTACTAATCGGGAGAAATATCTGTAGGGAAACAACTCTAGTTAATATTAACAAATAAAAAAATAAAAAACTAATTAAAAATTTAAAATAAAACATCATGAGCACTAGTTAATGCCACTTAGTAAAGTAATGATTAAAATGTTAGAGTGTAAATAACTAAAAGAAATATTATTTATGAGGAACGACACAATTTAATTGGAGCGATTACTTAACGAACCAGGCAGTAATTATTCCCAATTTGTATTGTAATATCAAAGAAAAATAAATTCAGAAACCCATTTTAAGTGACAAAGATAGAAAATGAATTGGGAGTCATTAATAGCTAAATTTGAACATAGACATTATTAAATAAATTGCTGGCATTAATGACTCCCAGTTGGAAACAAAGTAATGGACTTTTAGCATATAAAACGGAAGTAGAATTGGAAAAGGAATCGGGAGTCTTTAATGCTTAAATTATAACATACCTTTGAGTAGGTTCAGAGGCAATGATGACTCCGGCTTAGAAATAGTAATTAAAAAAATTACTAAATAGTAATTGAAAAATAGAAATTGAAGCTTTAGATTTTTACGTAAAGAGAAATAAAAATGAGTTACTATATAATGGCTACATTTAAAGGCAGAGATTAAAAACAATTCACTGGCGGTCATGGAAGACTATATATTTACTACTATGAATATAATTAATTGTTATTAAGTACCAATTAGAGCTATAATAAAAGTAAAAATAGTGCAAATTAGGTTTGATTAATAAAAAGTTAAGTTAAATCTTAAAACCATATTTTAGATCACTAATTGGTCATCATTAGTGCCTGTTATTTATTTAATAACAGCAATGCTTCATTTATGCATTAATGATGCCCAAAACAGTATTATCATAATAAAAACTTCAAATTATGTAGTGGAAATAGAATACAAATTGGGAGCAGTTTATTATAATTACATCTTATCGTAATTATGGTAATTAAAGTGCTCCTAACGGGGCTTCAAATTGATAACCTGAGATGTAATTAAACCTTCCTCTTGTGTCAGTCTCTTTGTTTTTTGCCCTTTGTCTCCTTTTCATTTTTCCTGAGGCAGTATTAAATGAAATTCTCCTTGGGTGCAATTAATGCATTTGTTGTATTTTATATGATTACTTAAATAGGTAATATTATATTATTCACGCGGCCTAATTAAATAATTCAGTCAGGCCTCTGACAGTCGTGCTCTATGAGCCAGCAATCCTCCCAGAAGTGCTTCTCAGTCCTCCAGATTCAAAGAATCAAAGAATATCTCGAGTTGGAAGGGACCCATAAGGATCATCAAGTCCAACTCCCTGCTCCTCACAAGACTACCTAACACTAAACCAGCTGACTAAGAGCGTCCTCCAGACACTCCTTGAACTCTGACAGGCTTGGTGCTGTGACCACTTCCCTGGGGAGCCTGTTCCAGTGGCCGACCAGCCTCTCAGTGAGGCACCTTTTCCTAACGTCCATTCTGAACTTCCCCTGATGCAGCTTCATTCCATTTCCTCGTGTCCTATCGCTGGTCACCAGAGAGAGGAGATCAGTACCTCCCCCTCCGCTGCCCCCCTTGAGGAAGTTGTAGACTGTGATGAGGTCACCCTCAGCCTTCTCTTCTCCAAGCTGAACAAACCAAGTGACCTCAGCCGCTCCTTGTAAGTCTTGCCCTCGGGACTCTTCACCATCTTGGTCGCCCTCCTCTGGACACACTCTAATAGTCTGGTGTCCTTATTCTATTGAGGCATCCAAAACTGCACACAGTACTTGAGGTGGGGCTGCACCAGTGCAGTGTAGAGCGGAACAATCACTTCCCTCGACCAGCTCGCTATGCTGTGCTTGATGCACCCCAGGACACAGTTGGCCCTCTGGGCTGCCAGGGCACACTGTTGACTCATGTTCAACTGGCCATCAACCCAAACCCCCAGAACTCTTTCCGCGGGGCTGCTCCCCAGCCTCTCCTCCCGCAGTTTGTACGTATAACCAGGATTACCCCGTCCCAGGTGCAGACATGTGTACTCGTCTACTCATGTACATGTGACATCAGAAACACCTGCACAGGCCACCTGCATGCTTGTGCCCTAACAGCTACAGAGCCACCAGTGACATCACAAGCACCAGGACAAGCCAGGGGCCAGTTCCTAACTTATCACCTACTCAGGCACATGTGACATCACAAGCACCTACACAAGCCAGGTGCATGTTCCTGCTCAATCCTGCCTGCTCATCCACCTATGACATCACTAGCAGCTGCACAAGCAAAGGGCCTGCTCCTCTGCTAAAACCTTCTCAGGCACTTATGACCTCAAAAGCACCTTTACAAGCCAGCTGCATGCTCCTGCCCTAATAGCTGCAGAGCCACCATTGACTTCACAAGCACCTGCACAAGCCAGGTGTTCATTCATACCCAAAAAGCTACTGAGATACCAGTGACATCAGAAGCAGCTGTACAAGCAGGGGCCTGCTCCTGCCCTACCACCTACTCAGCCACCGATGACATCAGATGCACCTGCACAAGCCAGGAGCTTTCTCCTGCCCTATCAACTACTCAGGCACTTGCAACACAATAGGCAGCTGAACATAGATGGTTCCTACTCCAGCCCTATAACCTACTCAGGCACATGTGACATCACAAACACCTGCACAGGCCAGCTGCATGCTCCTGCCTTAACAGCTACTCAGCTGCAGGTGACATCACAAGCAGCTAAACAAGCCAGGGGCCTCCTCCTGCCCTATCTCCTACTTGGGATCATGTGAGATCACAAGCACCTGCACAAGCCAGGTTCCTGTTCTTGGCCTAACACCTACTCAGCCACCAGTGACCTCACAAGCAGCTGCACAGCAGAAGCATCCTCACTTCCAACACCCCGGCTTTGTCCCCTCCATCTCCATCTCTGTCTCCCATCTCCCCGTGCTCTCCTCTCTCCCAGGCACCTTTCCCACCCTCTCCACGACCTCCCAGTGCCTCTGCCTGCCTCTGTGTTTGTGTGGCAGATGTTACCTGGGAAGCATTGTCTCAGCTATACCACCTGCATCTCCTTCTCCCTCTGTTGTCATCGTTACTGCGCCAGCTGTCTGATGCACTTTTCAACCTCATGGGCCCTCTTGTCCTGCCTCCCTTCTGCTGGTAAATCCTGTTCCTGCAAGAGAAGTGTCAATCAGTCGGTGTCGCCTCTGTGGCATCTTACCTGCATCTTCCTGAGCTGGACAGCTGGTGGGAACTGTCACCATCAGCCCCGGATGTGCTTGAAGTCTTCTCCTTGCGCAGGTGTGGCTCTGGGTGTGCTTGGCCTCCTGTGAGCAATGGCTTCACCAGTAGGCTTGGATTTAGTGAATCCCCATGGACAAATGGATGTAGCAGGTGCTCCATCCAAGAACTTTGATGTGCTGACACTCTGGAGTGAATTTGGAGGTGTTTCCTCCTCCTGCTTCTCCTCCTTCTCCTCCTCCTCCTCTTCCCTCTTCTTCCTCCTCCTTTTCCTCCTCCTCCTGCTCTTCTTACTCCTCCTTTTCCCCCTAATCCTCCTTCTCTTCCTTCTTCTCCTCCTCCTCGGCTCTTCTTCCTCTGCCTCCTGTTCTTCTGCCTCCTTTTCTTCCTCCTCCTATTCTTCCTTTCCCTCCTTCTGTTCTCGTTTCTCCTCCTCCTTTCTTTCGCCTCCTTTTTTTCTTCCTCCTCACGCTTTTTTTTATTATCTTCCTCCTTATCCTGTTCTTCCTCCTCTTCTTCCACTTCATCTTTTTCTCTCTTCCTCATGTTCTTCCTCCCTCTATTCCTCCACCGTTCTTCCTGTTCTTCCTCCTTTTCCTTCTCTTCCTGTTCTTCCTCCTCCTCTTCCTCCTCTTCCCCATCTTCTCCTGTTTCTCTTCCCTTTGCTCCTCCTCCTGCTCTTCTTCCTCCTCCTGTTTCTCCTCCTGTTCATTCTCTTCCTCCATTTCTTCCTCCTCTAACTCCTGTTCTTCCTCCTCCTCCTCTTGTCCTTCCTTCTTTTCCTTTTTATGTTCCTCCTCGTACTCCTCCTCTTCCTGCTCTTCTTGTTCTTTCTCATGTTCTTCATCCTGTTCTTCCTACAGTTCTTCCTCCTCCTCCTGTTCTTTTCCTTTCTCCGTTTTGTCTTCATCCAGTTCTTCCTCCACCTCTTCCTCGTTCTCCTTCTCCTCCTCCTCCTCATACGCCTCTGCAGGTTTATCCTCTGCATGTTCATCCTCCTCCTGTTCTTCTTGTTCTTCACAGTCCTTCTCCTTCTACCCCTCCTCCTCCAACTCATAGAATCATAGAATAGTTTGGGTTGGAAGGGTCCTTTAAAGGTCATCTAGTCCAAGCCCCCTGCCGTGGGCAGGGACATCTTCAACTAAATCAGGTTGCTCAGAGCCCCGTCCAACCTGACCTGGAATGTTTCCAGGGATGGGGCATCCACCACCTCTCTGGGCAACCTCTTCCAGTGTTTCACCACCCTCAGCGTAAAAAATTTCTTCCTTCTATCTAGTCTAAATCTACCCCCCTTTAGTTTAAAGCCATTCTCCCTTGTCCTGTCACAACAGGCCCTGCTAAAAAGTTTGCCGCCATCTTTTTTGTAAGCCCCCTTCAAGTACTGATAGGCTGCAAGAAGGTGTCCCCGAAGCCTTCTCTTCTCTAGGCTGAACAACCCCAACTCTCTCAGCCTTTCTTCATAGCAGAGGTGTTCCATCCCCCTGATGATTTTTGTGTCCCTCCTCTGGACCCGCTCCAACAGGTCCGTGTCTTTCTTATGCTGAGGGCTCCAGAGGTGGATGCAGTACTCCAGGTGGGGTCTCACCAGAGCAGAGTAGAGGGGCAGAATCTCGTCCCTTGACCTGCTGGCCACGCTTCTTTTGATGCCGCCCAGGATACGGTTGGCTTTCTGGGCTGCGAGCGCACATTGCTGGCTCATGTCCAGCTTTTCATCCACCAGTACCCCCAAGTCCTTCTCGGCAGGGCTGCTCTCAATCCCTTCATCCCCCAGCCTGTATTGATACTGGGGGTTGCCCTGACCCAGGTACAGGACCTTACACTTGGCCTTGTTAAATCTCATGAGGTTCACATGGGCACACTATCCTCCTCATATTTCCTTCTGTTTTTCTTCCTCCTATTCCTATTATTCTGTTTATCCTCCTGTTCTTTATCCTCACCCTCCTGTTCCTTCTGTTCCTTTTTCCACCTTCTTCTCTTCTACTTCCTCCTCTTCCTTTTCCTTCCTTCCTTCCTTCCCCTTCTCCTCCTCCTCCTCCTCCTCCTCCTCTTCATCTTCTCCTACCTCATATTCCTCATTTTCTTTCTCCTCATCATCCTGTTTTTTTCTCCTTGCCAATTGCATGAGATTCAACAAGGCCAAGTGCCAGGTCCTGCATTTGGGTCATAACAACCGCATGCAACACTGTAGGCTTGGGGAAGAGTGGCTGGAAAGCTGCCTGGCGGAAAAGGACCTGGGGGTGTTGGTCGACAGCCGGCTGAACATGAGCCGGCAGTGTGCCCAGGTGGCCAAGAAGGCTGATAGCATCCTGGCTTGTGTCAGAAATAGTGTGGCCAGCAGGAGTAGGGAAGTGATCGTGCCCCTGTACTCGGCCCTGGTGAGGCCGCACCTCGAATACTGTGTTCAGTTTTGGGCACCTCACTACAAGAAAGACTTTGAAGTGCTGGAGCGCGTCCAAAGAAGGGCAATGAAGCTGGTGAAGGGTCTAGAGCACAAGGCTGATGAGGAGCGGCTGAGGGAACTGGGGTTGTTTAGCCTGCAGAAAAGGAGGCTCAGGGGAGACCTTATCGCTCTCTACAACCACCTGCAAGGAGGTTGTAGCGAGGGGGGTGTCGGTCTCTTCTCCCAAGTAACAAGCCATAGGACAAGAGGAAACGGCCTCAAGTTGCGCCAGGGGAGGTTTAGATTGGATGTTAGGAAAAATTTCTCCACCAAAAGGCTTGTCAAGCATTGGAACAGGCTGCCAGGGGAAGTGGTTGAGTCACCATCCCTAGAGGTATTTAAAAGACATGTAGACGTGACACTTAGGGACATGGTTTAGCGGTGGACTTGGCAATGCTAGGTTAACAGTTGGACTCGATGATCTTAAAGGTCTTTTCCAACCTGAACGATTCTATGATTCTATGATGCTAGGTTTGATGGCGTCAAAATAATAAAAAAATCACTTCTAGGGGAGTTGGAAGCCAGTTTTAATTTTAAACTCTTCTTTCACTGTAAGACATTCCAGAACAGCCACAAAATTACAAGCTCAGAGTTGAAACCAAGCATTGTGACTGACTTGGAATTTTTTGTCCTTTTTCATTCATCCACTGGTAGTTATAGGAGGGAAAAAGGGGATTTCTTTCAGAAGAGAACATGTCTTTTCCCCTGTCCTTCTTCTTCTTTGCCAGTGCTCTGAATGTTGGTGGTTTTACTGTTGGGGCATTTTGGTGCTGTGTCACTGTAGTAATAGCTCTGATGGAGACACTAGAGACCATAGGACAGGTAGAAGATGCCAGTGGAGATCATCAGGCTGGAGAAGCCAAAGGAAAAAGCAGGGGACTGGAGTTGCCTGGAGAGAGAGGGCCCAGTTTCCAAACTAGGTCAGCTCGTGTCCTCATCTCCCATGCAGGAGGTGAATCACACACATGGACTGCAAAGCAATGTGAGCCATAGAAAAAGGCTTGCTTAGCTCCGGATTGCCCAGGGACATTTAATTGGAATTCAGGCCTTGTCATGTCAGCGGGAAGGAAACATGCCCTGCAAGCCCACGCTGAGGCATGAGACCTTGCCTGGGACTAAGGGATATGTCAGGGGACGTAGATGAGACCCCCAGCCCCTGGAGTGGCGACTGGAGGATGGGTAGGTCAAAGGACCCTGATGGGAGCCCTGCAGGGCCTCGTCCATTGGACCAAGGGGCACCTTCCCTTGTCACACAGAGCATCCCACGGGCTGGAAAAGGGATGCTCTGGAGAGTTTCTGGCAAATATCTGGAGAAGAGCTGCTCCCCCCACCGGCTTCTCCCAGGGCCTTTCTCAGCTCCGGCACCCTTCCCAAGGACAGCCCCACCAGGTGGGTGCAGTCAGCATTGCAGGGAAGAACAGGCAACAGCCATAACAGTCAGCACTGCGGGAAAGCTGGGACCCCGGCGAGCCTCCCAGGCTCTCCAATCCCAGCCTAGCCCAGTGTGTGTGAGACAGTGGCCAGAAGAGTGGTTTTTTAATCTAGGCTACCTACTAACTAACAATCTATGTGAGAGTACAACCCGATCCGGTGTTACGCATAATATCAGCACTGTGAAGAGATGTGACGTTCAAATGGAAAATGAGACAGTTTGAAGATGTTTTAATAGCTTGCCGGAATAAAAAGGGGAAGCACCATATATAAAATAAAAAATACAATACAATAAAATAAATGTCTGAACCTTCTGTGACAAGTTATGTCATATCAAAGTGCATGTCTGCTCGGTCAGGACGCTGAACCTCCACTGCACCCACATCCAACCCTGACCAAAAGGGGACAGAGAGAGACACAGAGTGACTTTGCAGAAACATTTGGCTCAGGGGGACGTGCAGGGCAACAGGCACCCCGACAAACCGATGACAAGTGCCCACAGGTCACCTGAAAGAGCAGGTTTGGCTTTTTGCCTGAAACATGTTTCAGGAATTGCTCTGAGGATTTTTTCTTCCACCTTCATCATCTCCACTGCCAGCTCTTCACAGTGACAGTCAAGCAAAGTGAATTCAACCTGCAAGGACTAGGAGCAGAGATGAGGCTAATTCCAGAGCAGGAGGGAGATTCCCACTCGAGCTGATGAGGTTGCCCAGTCCAGGAAGTCTAAGCTCACAGCTTAGACAGGTGTACTCTTCGCTGGGTCAAAAACTGGCTGGACGGCCGGGCCCAGAGAGTTGTGGTGAATGGAGTTACATCCAGTTGGCGGCTGGTCACGAGCGGTGTTCCCCAGGGCTCAGTACTGGGGCCGGTCTTGTTCAATATCTTTATCAATGATCTGGATGAGGGGATTGAGTGCACCCTCAGTAAGTTTGCAGACGACACCAAGTTGGGCGGGAGTGTTGATCTGCTCGAGGGTAGGAAGGCTCTGCAGACGGACCTGGACCGGCTGGATCGATGGGCCCAGGCCAACTGTATGAGATTCAACAAGGCCAAGTGCCGGGTCCTGCACTTCGGCCACAACAGCCCCATGCAGCGCTACAGGCTTGGGGAAGAGTGGCTGGAAAGCTGCCTGACAGAAAAGGACCTGGGGGTGCTGGCTGACAGCCGGCTGAACATGAGCCGGCAGTGTGTCCAGGCGGCCAAGAAGGCCAATGGCGTCCTGGCCTGTATCAGAAAGAGTGTGGCCAGCAGGAGTAGGGAAGTGATCGTGCCCCTGTACTCGGCACTGGTGAGGCCACGCCTCGAATACTGTGTTCAGTTTTGGGCCCCTCACTACAAGAAGGACGTCGAGGTGCTGGAGTGTGTCCAGAGAAGGGCAACAAGGCTGGTGAGGGGTCTGGAGAACAAGTCTTATGAGGAGTGGCTGAGAGAACTGGGGTTGTTTAGCCTGGAGAAAAGGAGGCTGAGGGGAGACCTCATCGCTCTCTACAACTACTTGTAGCGAGGGGGGTGTTGGTCTCGTCTCCCAAGTAACAAGCGATAGGACGAGAGGAAATGGCCTCAAGTTGCGCCAGGGGAGGTTTAGATTGGACGTGGGGAAAAATTTCTTTACTGAAAGAGTGGTGAAATATTGGAACAGGCTACCCAGGGAAGTGGTTGAGTCCCCATCCCTGGAGGTATTTAAAAGACGAGTAGATGAGGCGTTTAGGGACATGGTTTAGTGGGCATGGTGGTGTTGGGTCGATGGTTGGACTCGATGATCTTAGAGGTCTTTTCCAACCTCAATGATTCTATGATTCTATGATTCTAAACGAGATGCTGAGGACGTTTTATTATGGCAGGAAATGAGATGTATGCACTAGCACTATCTGTGTCTCCACTCTCCCTGGTAATTATTTTAATGCCTTGATCAGGTTCAGCCTGGCAGAAGTTAGAAGTCCTGGGGATAATAAATTTCCCACAAGCTGGGAGTGTGGGGGGAGCAGCTGAGTAGAAGAAACAAGCTCGAATTAGTGCTTCTGTCAACCAAAGGCCACAGCATTAACCTTTTAAAGATAACGGAAATGGAGAGGAAAGGTATGGTTGTTCTAACGACAAAATCACCTCTGAGTTACTGAGCACCAAAAACCTGTCCTTTACACACAAAGTGGTGACGAACTGGGCTTCACACCTCCCACGGCTTGTGGTTCCTGTACCGCCAGGTGAACAGGCCACAGCACATGGCCTCAGAGGCAACGAGAAGGCTCGTCCTCCCTCTCTGCACCCACTTGGGGAGCGAGTGCCTTACAGCACTGGTGTTGCAGAGGCTGAGCCATAATAGCCCCTCTCGGGAGGGCTCCTCCACTCCAGCACAGTGCTCTTGGGGTGGCGCGGGCCAATGGCTCCCAAATGAGATCTGATTTGTGCCGTGCCAGCTCGGGGGTGGGTCGACACGTCCATGTGGACGTACCCTTAGATAGGACAAGGAAACTGCAAAGCCACAGTCTCCGTTACGGCGTGTGGGCAGAGTTCAGACATGAGTGGCCCTGCAGTGCCTGCTTCGGGGAGCGGAGAGGTTTCACACGGCTTCCTCATTCACATCACTCCTCCTAAGCAAAATAGTGCCCTTTCGTACGGCATATCGAGTAGGCGCCGCTTGCCAACAAACTGCTTCAATTGACACCACAAACTAAGGTCCGTAAGGCAGCTGGTTGAACTGTGGAAAGTTTAAGATATATTGGGAACTAAATCCCAAGTTTGGCTATTCCTGGGAGAACCCCACCAGTGAAGTGGCCTGAAATAACCAAGTGAGCGCTCAGACATGCAAGCAGCATCCTTATATATTTCACAACAGTGCAGAGACTCAGACCTTCAGAAGCGGGTCAGTCAACAGCAGCAAGATTGGGATACATCTCTGGTACAGTCCACACTGCTGCTGAGGCACAGACACCTTAACCAACACAGAAACATGAGAAAAGCAGTCATAAACATTACGTCAGTGCAAACAGTAACACAAACCATTGAAAAAGCAAAAGACAGGCCTTAAAAATACGTTATTTGTAACCCTTTGGGATGGTGTACTCCCACAGTACACTGACAAAACCTCCTGCTTGGTGTCTAATAAATATAATGGAAGCATAGGTCGTAGGAGGCTCTTTTACTGCTTGGTTTTATGGCAGGGAAGAAACAAGTTCGACTGTACGTAAGCAAATAGTTGCATGGTATAGTTCCTCTTGGCCTGTGGGTCGCTACACTGTGATCTCATGTTTTCAGGTGACTAGGGGTAGCAGATTCCCGAAACAAAATACCACTGGTGCTATTGCAGTGCTTGAGCATCTTGGACAAACAGCGGCAGGAGCAGCAGGACAAGCTGCGTGTGCTGGAGGCCTGCTTGTTCTGTGGTGCTTTGTGCTTATGGGCAAGAGATGCAGTTGCTAGCTAAATGCCATGGGTGCATTCACTAAGAAGTGCTATTGACATACTTGTTTTGGTAATAAGGTAAAATCCACATTTGCATTGAAATGTTTTAAAGAAACTGAAATTTCATGAAAAATTAAAAATTGATAGGGAAAAAAAATCCATCCTGTTACTTTTCCTAAAATCCCACAAAGCGTCCTTCCTTTCTTCAGTTTCCTATGAGCAATGTTACATACCTTTTATACTAACGGTACCTCAAGCTTCTAGGAGTTAGACATGTAAACCTTTTACACTCAAATGTGACATTTAATGAATGTATCACATTTGATACAATTCCTTTACAGGATGGTGTTTGATTAACACATTTCTGGCTAATAAGAATAGTACAGCTAAGCTCTGTGTTAATTCAAATAAGGCTGTTGTTTTTGAGCAGTAATTTCTTTGTATTTTGATTTCAGAAGTTATGACTCTATCTTGCCCTGCTTCTCATAAGCACCCCTAAACAGATATTTAGGTACATTATTTGGGCAGCTTCAGGCTTGTGGTACCCTTAACTACTTATTGTCACGCTGTTAGGTCATTGGGGATTATTTTTCTAATAAGTATTTCTGTCACTTAGAAACCCTCAGTGTCTTCAAAAACTTTTTTTTTTTAGCTTCTAAGTAATTTTCTTGTTCAGAACGATAGTATAAATTACAGATGTAGCAGTGTTGATAGCATCACTAATACAAGGTACTTGTGTATGTAGCCCAAAATCATCAGTTTAGTATTTTGTTGCATAAAACTCCCTTGAAAAGTTTGGAATAAAAAAAAGAAATCCTGGTAATTTTTGTGCTCTCTTCTTCGGTGATTGTCAAATACATTAAAATAGGCACTGAACTATGTTTTCACCTTTTAATTTGATTTAACCTGTCCAGGACTGTGAGACATTAGATTGTCCATCTTCTCTTAAAGACTGCTTTGTCTTACTGCTGCCTGGTAGTCTGTTTTGCTCGCTCTTGTTCTTAGCTTGGAAGAAATACCCTTGAGGTCCTACTCTCCACGCTCCTTGTTTCAGGTTTCCTGGAGGACTTGCCAATCTGATGTGACTAATTCTATGGAATTAGCTCTCAGTCGGGCTGACTGTACCTGCGAAACCACTGTCCGAGCACTTGCGGGGAGAAGTGTTCAGCTCTGCCACTGAACGGCAGCAGCCTGGATTCCTCAGGCTGCTCCTGACAGGAGACAATCCCGACTGCCTCGATCTTGCCGATGCAAGGACATATTTAACAAGGAAGCGTTTTCTAGCAAGGGAAACAAGGCTTGAACAATAATAACCTGGCTGGCGATTTTCCAAGGCAGCTGAATATTTCCAGTCCCTGAACAGGGCAGTTGTAGTGAAAGCCCTGTGAGAGTTAACAGCAAAACACACTGCTCCTATTATCGTAGTAACTAAAAATGCTGGGGCGGCTGGGGGGGGCTCTGGGAGTCGGGGTGCCCAGTGCCTGTGCCTGGGGGGCTCTGTCTGTGTCTCCTTCCCCTCCCCAGCTCTCGGGTCACTGCCCCAGCTGGGCCTGGCTCCAGCTGACCGGGACCCCATCGCACCGGGTGGTTTGGAGCTTCCCCCACCAACTGCGGGTGGCCCCGGCCCTCACCTCATCCGGGCCGCGGCTGGAGCAGAGGCTGCGCCTCCCGAGACCAACATGGCCGCCTGGCAGGCCCGTGCCCCAGCACTACAGCTCCCGGCATGCCCTGGGAACCAACATGGCCGCCTGGCAGCCCCATGCCCCAGGACTACAACTCCCGGCATGCCGCGGGGCGCTCCTTCCTACTGTCTGACCCTGCGGGGACACCGTCCCCCGGCTGGGCCCCGCCCCCCGCAGGCCCCATGGCCGCCTCCCCGGGGCTGCCCAGGCCCTGGAGCCCTGGTGGAGCAGGGAGGAGGAGGAGGAGAGAGGGACAGAGCGGCAGAGAGGGGTGGGGCCGGGCGGTGGGGTGCCCGGAGAGGGACGGGAGACGGGCAGAGGGACAGGAGCAGGACAGAGGGATGGCGGGAACCAAGGGGAGCTGGGCGGGAGTGGATAAAGGAAACCCCTGGTGAGGAACGGGCACAGGGACAGGGAGAAGGGGATGGAGGGGAAGGGGCGGCCAGGAACATGGTGATGAGCAGTGGGACAGAGCAAGCAGAGGAGGGCAGGAGGAAGGAGAGAGGGACGGACGGATACAGGCAGGGCGAGGGAGGGGGACAGAGGGAAAAGGATGAGAGAAGAAGGAAGGGGAGAGGGAAAGGGGGAGGCAGGGGCTGAGAGCAGGACACAGGGAAGAGAAGCAAGAGATCTGCAAAACAGTCACTACTATAAACTAGGAGCTAACTGCCTCTTCTCTGAAAAGGTGTGAAAACCGCAGTTAGTAAGGACACAAGGAGCTGCAGGAGCCACGTGCCTGCTCCTGCCCCGTCACCTGCTCAGCAATCAGTGACGTCAGAACTGCCACCATCAGCCCCGGCTGTGCTTGAAGACTTCTGAAAGCCACTGAACAGCAGCAGCCTGTTGGAGAAAGAAAATAAAAGGATGGAGAAAGAAAATAAAGAGCCTGTCACTCTCCTCCTCTCTCCGTCTCTAATGTTTCTTTCCCCATCTCTGCCCCGCTTCCTGTCCCTTTTCTCTTATTCTCCCTGTCCTCCATCCTGCCCCTAACTTTTTTGTCTGTATATCTCCATACCACTGCCTGTCCCATTGTTTCTCCCTATATCCCCCTGCCCAGCTCTCTGTCCCGTTATTCCCCTCTGTCCTGCTCCCTGGCCTTTCTTCTCATCCTGCAGCCCAGTGCTGCTTTTTCTTTCTTCATCTCTTTGTCTTGATCTGTCTCCCTCTTTTTTCCCCTCAATCCTTCTGGCTTGTTCCCTATCTTTTTCTCTCCCTCCCTCCCTCCCTCCCTCCTTCCTTATTCCTCTCATTCAGTTTCTCTCTCGATCCATCTGTTCTGCTCCCCGCTCATCGTTTTCTCTCTCTTTCCATCTGTCCTGCTCCCTGACCCTGTTTTTCTTCTGCCGTGTCTCTGCAGGGCTCCTTATCCCTTTTTTATTGATTTATCCATCTCACTGTCCTTTTCCCTGTACCTTTCTCTGCTCCTCAGTCCTTCTCCCTAATTTTATTTTTCTCTTTCTGTTCCTCTGTCCTGCTCCCCATTGCTGTACTTTCATTCTCTGTATCTGCTGCTCCACTAATGACTGCCGAGTTGTCCCGGGGAAGGGTGAGCGTACAGGCACCGAGCCCCAGAGCAGACTCACTCCTGGGACTTACACACATTAACGAATAAACACTTGCTGTCTCCTTTGCACTCATGGCTGTGTTTGTTGTCCTTTGTACTTGGTGAGTGGTTGTCAGAGAGTCCAGGGGAGCAGGTTGCGCAGTGGGTGTCAGGGGCCATGGCTGCAGCTGTGGGCTGGGGCTGGAGGAGCCCCCGGGGGGGGTGGGGGCAGTGAGGCTGATGGCGATGGCCCCTCTGGGTAAAAGGGCTGCAACCCCAGGGGATGGTGCTGCTGGGCCATGCCTGTCTGAGAGTGACTGAAGAGCTGCAAGGATGTTTCCAACCCTGAGGGAAACTTACCCTCCAGGGGATCTGGGCTGTCCGTGCCCCTCACCCTCCCAGGGATTCGCTCCCCACTCTCCTCCAATGAAGCGGGTGCTGGTGGGACCCACCTCCACCAGCAGCCTGGCATTGTCCTGCAGAGCACCAGGTGGGTGGTGTCCAGCAGCACAAGGACCTCTTCAACTGCACATCGGCTGGGGAGGGGCCGCAGGGGGAGGGGGCTGGGCAGTGCCTCGAGGAAGGCCTAGCGCCATGGGCAGGGGGTGGGGGAAAGGGGGTGCCCCCCACCCTGTGCCCGACTCCCCATGAGGCCGGTGCCTTCAGCCCAAGTGACAGCCCCTTGTCCTGGTCTTGCCAAGGCAGCTGGAGAAGTCTGGAAGGGGAAGAGCAGGGGGTCACCCCAAAACAGCCCTGAACCCCTCAGTTCTACCCCAGACCCCATCAGCTCCCCCAGACATCCTTATCCTCCTCAGCTACTCCCAGACCCTCTGATTCCCTTAGTTCCCCCCAGACTCCCCACACCCCGCCCCGGTCGGCCCCCTGACACCCCTGACCTCCTCAGTCCCCCCAGGCTGCCTTTGACCCCCTGATTTCCCCCCAGGCCCCCAACACCCTCAGTTCCCCCCAGGCAGCCCAGAGCCCCCCCAGACCCCCTCAGTCCCCCCTGGCCTGCCCAGGTCCCAGGTTCCCTCTCCCCTACAGACCCACTGGTCCCCAGCCCGGCCCCACACTCTCCTCACGGGGACACGTGCAGCAGAGGCCGCCCCACCCCCACAGGGCCGTGTGCAGCAGGGGCTCCCCCACAGGGCCGTGTGCAGCAGGGGCTCCCCCACAGGGCCGTGTGCAGCAGGGGCCACGCTCCCCTCACCCAGGGCCGTGGTGCAGGGGCGGCCCTGTTACACCTCTGGGCCCTCCTGGAGCTGCACAGGGCGGCTGGGCCCCCTCCCCAGCTCCCTTCATCCCTCCTCCTGTCTGCTATTTTCCACCAATACAATGAACGGTGGAAGGTAAAACCATGAAGTTTGTTTTAAACAATGTTAGCTGACTCAGAAAGCATTTGTGTATGTAATAAGGCGGTCAGCAACTTTACCTCCTAACTCAGCTTCGTAGCAATGCTTCCTATTTAAGAACTTTGTGCTCCGAAACTCAGGAAGCAGACTGCTTTGTGAACAAAATAGCAGAGTTGGCTTTTTAAAATCTAAGAGCAAATGGACGCCATTAGCTTGCAGTTCTTTCTCTGGATGTACATGGGGAGAGACACAAGGGGACTTCTGCTCCTTTGGTCATTTCCCATGTAAATCAAGTGAGACAGGGAGACTGGATTTTGAAGGAAGAACCGTCTGTGTCATCTCATCCCTTTTCCTGATAGCTCTTTGTAGAGGTGTTAAAGAAAAGTTAGCCAGGCAGCATAACCAAGAGGAGGAGATTTCAATGTGATCAAGAGAATCCAGTTCCAGAAGAAGACCAAGATGAAGCAGAGCGCGGTGGAGAAGAGTTTCTGGAAAAACACGCCTTAACATGGATCAAAGCGGAGTTGAGTTCGCACAGGACTATTCTATGGAAGACAATGAAAATGTTTTTCAAGAACGATGGACAAAGGGCAATGAAACTAAGTATGAGACAGACCATGAGAGATGTGCTACATCTGCTTTTCTGATATCTCTCTCTCAAACCAGCACACAGCGTTTCTTCCATAATGATGCTGCCCTTCAAATGATGGGAGAAGGGAGTGCTGCTTGGATGTGTTCCCTGTGAGGGGACGTGACCACAGGCAGATCCTCTCCAGTGAAGGGGCTGGTTGACACAATTTTTGTCACACCTTTAAGCTGTGACCTAATCTGTAGAGGTGAGACTAACTTTCTGAAGCTGGCTTCCTCAGGCACTTCAGGTTCTTCTGCTGTTCATGCCTGACTGCGTATGTAGAGGAGCCACGTGGGCTTTGCACGGGGTCAGGGTGTCAACAGCATGTGCTCCTCAGCTAGTGCTCACTGGAGAAACTCAACGGGAGAGCCCATCTCGATGGTTCAGCTGTGAGGAGAGCTGCAGTTCTCATGAGCTGTCAGCTGTGGAGCACATCTAGAAGACCCCTTTCATTAACATGGGAGCCATTGGCTCCATACTCCTAAGCGGGACCTCCTATTCTTACATTTCTGGCTGGTCTTTTGACAGCTTGTGCTACTCTGAAGCAACCCAAACAGGAGAAGGGGAAGACGGAGAGGCGGATGTGGTTCTCCTTTTCCACTGGCTCACAAAGTTCTCCAGGTCATAGATGCCCTCTGCTCACTGACTCTCATGGAGCTTCTTGCTGTGTTTTGTTGGGATGAGTCACATGTCCAAGACGCCTCAAGTACATCAGCTGCCTTCTGGTGACAGCTTACACTGCTTGAAAAGATGACAGAGTCCCTCACGGTCGTTTTGGCTTCATGACATCTGATGGTGAAGTTGCTCACGTTGATTGTTACTCAAGTCCAATGGACAGGTTGACAAAGGCCTGAGTAAGGTGGCTGTTTTTTTGGCCAAAGGGAATGGTAGGAGCCCTCACATCGTCTGCCTTCTGATCCCAGGGAGGCAGAGTTGGATGACGGGCAGTGTGGGAATGACCCACCAGGAACATCCCTATGGTCCAAACTTTTCCTCTTCAGAGCTTTGGTCTGGAAGAGGTAGTCCCTCACCCCAGGGCATGCTGGGAGAGGGGACCTCCAGCCCAGCCCTGGCACAGCAGAGGTTCCTCCAGGACCCCGAGGTGACAGCCTGGGCTTGGCCCCAGAGCAGGGAGCTGCTGGCCAAGGGTGGTGAGGAGCTTTCTAATGCTTGGGATTTGATGTCCTCCCTCCTGGCAGTAGAGGCCAGGAATGACACTGTCTGCTCGGCACGCTGGGGGTGCTCCCCGTCTGAAGGAAGGACACCACGAGACTGAGCTTGTTGTAGTAGCTTTAATCAAATACATCCATTCTTCCCCAGGAGAGATGCACCTCTGCCTGGTTCAGCAGGGCCAGCAGCACAGCACCCGCAGGGACCACACTGATGAGTGCTGTACCCTTGGAGATGTCAGGATCAGTATTGTCTGAGCTGCCAGGGAGCAGATGGAGGGTTCGCTGTCTTCCTCCACGGCCTGAAGGGCTGCGGCAAAAGGAAACAGAGCCGAGATGAACCCCCCCTCCATCTGCAGAGACCCTCAGGCATCCCCTCCAGACCATACCAGCCCCACCCGTCTCTTTCCCTGGCCAGGAGGAGTAGGTGGGACCAATGGATGAGCTGGAAGCTGCTGGCCAGGAATGCCTCAGATGCTCCCGAGATGCTCCTCTGCCCTGGAAGCGTTTCCCTGGTGCAGGGCAAGGCAAGGCAGCACCCTGCCCAGGCTCTGTCCCCTGCCCCACCAGCCCCGGCCATACTCACCGTGGCAGATCTCACTCAGCTTCTCCTTGCTTTGGTTCCCGGAGTGCCGCGCCGCAAGTCCTGAGCAGAGAGCTCTATCAGACCTCCCGCTCCCCAGCATGTCCCCAGCTGCCCCTCGCTGCCAGCACAGTGGTGGGGATGGGGGCCAGGCTGCCAGAAGAGGGACCCCGGGGGCTGTGGCTCACCGATGAACCTGATGGCCATCTCTTGCAAGGTGGCCTGAGCGTCCTTCAGGTATGGCATGCTCTGATGCAGGTAGTCTTCAACCCTCCTCCTGTCCTTCACCAGCTGGAGAGAGCACAAGGGCATGTGGCTGGAACGGACCCTCCCCAGTCTGCTGGACCAGTCCCTCCTCCCAACGACCCCCTTCCCACCCAGGCCATTCCCATCTCCCAGCCAGGAGCCCTATGTGGCTGAGATCCAGAGACACACGCAGGCAGAGGGGGGTCTAGGAGTCTTGAGACCTCTCTGTCCATCTGCCCAGGGCCCAGATGGGCTGGGGTCTCCTTCAACACCCTTGGGAGCCGGGAGGGGAGAAAGCCCTGGAGAAGAGCCCTTAGGGCCCCTGTACTCGAGGGCAGGGAAGGACGATGCAGCTCTGGGTTATGGGCCCTGGGGCTTGGGGGTTGTCCTCACCAAGCACTCTCCGATCCTCCACGTCTGCTGTGTCTGGATCAGGTGCTTGAGCTCTTCCCACTCCAGGATCTCCGCCACGGCAAGGAGGGCTTTCCTAGAGACCTGCAGAGCAACAGAGGATGGGAGATGGCACCGTGGCCTGGGGAAGGAGACCTGGTGTCCCTCTCCTCTTGGCCAGACTGCCAGCTGTTCCCAGCCACCACCTCAGGTATCTCATGCTGCTGGCCAGCAGAATAGAGATTCTCAAGAGCTGTGGGCCCATGGCTGTAGGCAGTGAGGACCACAGTCTCAGAGGCACCGGGGCAGGACAGAGTCAGCAGCACCTCCCATGGCATCCCCAATGGGACTCTTGGCTCCTCAGCCAGGGCTGCCCCAGTTCCAGGTGGGCAGTGCTCTGAGCCCTGGGGTGATCCTGCCCTTAGGGAGCTGGGACATGTCCTGGCCTAAACATCTGGGGTACTCTTAGGCACAACCCTGGGGAGGCAGGGGTTGGGGCTCAAAGGCCTGGTCTCCAACACCTGCAGGGAAATCTGGGAAGCCCTTAGGGTGTGTTCAGACCTCAGTGGCCACGGGCTGCTGCTGCCAAGACCTGCTGGACCAGGTAGGGCAGCTCTGGGAAACGTCCATGCCAGCTGCCAGCAGCCCTTGCCCATGACACCTAGGCCACCCCCGTGGTGTCATCACGCCCTTCCCCATATCACTGGCCAGCTTTGAAATCTGCACCTTGGCCACGCTCTGGGTCTGGTCACTCATGTGGAAGAAGAGCGGGACCAGCACCCTCCACACTTTATTCTTCATCCTCTTCTTGTGGCAGCACACCACAGCCTTCATCAGGTCTTTGAAGAGGTGGATGGCGAGCTCTCGCAGCTGGCTGCACTCCTGGTAGGGAGGAGGACAGGATAAGCAAGGGTGTTAGCATGGCCGATGGGAGGGGAGATGCTCTGGGGTCAGATCCTGCACACAGCTGCATGGCCACACAGCTGGGGAAGCCCTTGGGGCTTGGAGAGCAGCTCTTGGCCTGCAGATGCTTTGCACGGGGGCCAGGCTGGGCTCCAGTACAGGGGTCTCAAGTCGCCTGGAGGCATCAAGCTGTTGGGGAGAAGCTGTGGTGGGCTGAAGAGCCCAGAAGACATCCCTCGAGGGATTAAGGAGGGGAGAATGTCCTGACCAGAGGGCTGGGCTGAAGGGCAGCTGTCATGGACGAGCATCCATCTGCAGGGCCTAGGCTCCTGCAGCAGCCTTACATCATCAAAGAGCGGCAGGAGCTTCTCTGAGAGTTGGAGAGCGATGCAGCTGGCCTTCTTCCTCTTCATATGACCCACCACGTTTCGGAAGACCAGCAGGGCCTTCATCCGGATGTCTTTGTTGGCATCCTGCAGGATCTCCACAACATCAGGCAGCAGGACCTGAATTTTTCTTGCCTAGATGAAGCACAGTATTTCATCTTTGAGAAGCGGTCAAAGACCACCCTGGCAAACATGCTCTGGTCACTGAGCACCAGCCTCCCCTCCAGCTCCTGGCCCAGGAATCGCTGTAGCACCCTCCTGGCTGGTGGTGGCCATGGTATGCGGGAGAGCAGGGGTAGGACAGGGGGGGCAGGAAAGCAAAGACTTCCTGTCCCCTGCTTAGCCACCCCCTTTTCTGACCAGCCCAAAGGGGCAGATGGGTTGGTAACCCTCCAGGCCTGGAAAGCTACCCCAGGCACCCACCAGCCCCATCCATGGCAGGGAGGGTGTTGGGAGCCGTCATCCCAGCTCCTGACTGCCAGCCAAGGCCAAGCCACTGCATTGGCCAACGTGGCTCAACTCAACTCCTTGCTCACCGTCTCAGGTCTCTCCGAGGCAGTGATGAGACCCATGAGCACCAGCGAGTGAAACCCTGGATTTGGACACTTCAGGTACTCCTGGAGGAGTGTCAGGGAGTAAAAACTCGGCTGTTGAGCATTGGTGCAGTCTGTCACCTGAAATAAAGATAGCGGTGAGAGATGGGCAGAGCCTGCGGGGCTCCTGCTTCCCACTGGCAGCTCAGGGCAAGGGCACTGGGGCCAGGCAGCCCGTCCTGGGGGCAGCCCTGACCATGGAGGACTGCACAGTGTCTTTGCCGGCTCCTCCTGTCCTCTGACCATTGGCAGCCTCTTGCTCTCACGCCTCCGAGGAGTGACTGGAGAGCAAGAGCTGGCACAAAGGAGGCAGGACACATGGGTGGTGATGAGTGTCTCCTGTCCCCGGCCATGCACATCCCCGAGGGTGAGCAAGCCCAGGTCTGGTCACTTACCGCCTCCTGAATGTTGCAGGCATGCAACACGGCAGCGCTTATCAGCTTGCAGTGCCGCCGTTTCCGCGACTTAACAATCTTCATCAGCTCAGTCGAGAACTCAGTGGGTATCTTGTTCTGGAAAAACATCAGCTCCCACATGGCCAGGGCGGCGCTGCCAAGCACAGAGCATTTCGTCAGCGTGGCTGCCTCGGCCACGGCACTGTGCCCAGGCTAGCCTGACCACTCCCGGGCTGTCTTGCAGCCCAGGCCCTGCCCACCCCGCTCGTGTGGGGGCAAGCAGGAGAGAGCTGAGGTGGTGTTCCCTGTGAGGCAGGGAAGAGCATAGTGGCTCTGGGCTCTGGCTTAGCCGGCTTTGGCTGCTGCAGGCCTGGATGACCCACCAGGGCTGGAAAGTGTGGTGGGATGGAGGGCCCTGCTCCTCAGGGATGTCCTGCAGTTTTCCGTGGGTCTGGCAGCCAGAGAGTCTCTGAGCCCCTCTCCCCACAGGGAACAAGTCCTTGGGGCTGTCGCGGCTGATACCTGTCACACAGTGGAACGTGGATCAACATGCTGAAGACCAGTTCCCTGGGGTACTCGCAGGCCAGCAGGATAAGTAGGGCATCCAGGCTCTCCCAGGCTGACACTGTGCTGGTGTACTCCAGGCTTTCATGGATGCACCCCACGATGCTTGGCACCTGGAGGGGACACAGGTGAGGATGGTGCTGCCACTGGAGTGCAGCCATTTCCTCAGCTGCCACCACTGAAACTTCCCATCCCTCTCTGGTGGCTTAAAATGGCTTTAGGTGCCTGATGCAAGGCAAGGCAGGGCAGGGCAAAGGCAGGGACAGGCAAGGCAAAGGCAGGGCAAGGCCCAAGGCTTGAGCCAGGCAATCCAGCCAGAGCCTGCTTACATCTGTCAGCCAGAAGTCAGGTTCTCCCATGGTCATGTTCAGCACGCTGCTGGCCACCTGCTTGTCATAGATGCTGGAGTCTCTCAGGGCTTCAATGGCTGTGAGGACGATGTCTGTCTTCTCAGAAGGCCAGAGGTAATTTTTGCATGCCTATGGGAGGAAGGAAGGAAGGGAGGGAGGGAAGACACGTCACATGACTGCCCTCATGGTGCTGCTTGGCCCTATAGAGAACCAGAGCTTGCTGGTGGCCAGGAGGGCTGGAGCTGCTGCTGGGACACTGGAGTGCGGCCCTCGGATAGTCCCTGCTCGGGGACAGCAGGAACCCTCTCGCCAGGGACAGTGAGGCCATGCCAGCCCCGCTGATTCTGGGTCCCTTTGCTCAGACAAGTCTCCTGCTGAATGTGTCTCAGCAAGGGAGGAACTCATTACCATGGTCAGGGTGCTCGCTTTGTAGAGCAAAGAACACGAGGAGGTGCTCTCAGCTTCCCATTCCCTTTGGACCTGTTGATGCTCTGGATTGTCCTCTGACAGCGTCCTACCTAAAAGGGGAGGGAGAAACACAGAGCAGTTGGTAGGAGGTAGCATCTTTGCCAACAAGCTTACCAAACACTGAAAAGAGCTTTAGGTTATGAATGGCTGAGGAGGGGGGTTACAACCCACAGGCAGGGGAGGAGGTGGTGGGCAGGAGTGTAAAGCAAAGGGAACAAGAGGGACCTCAGGAATGATGGAGACGGATGAGAGGCACCTGCCTCAAGTGTATGTATGCAAATGCTCAGGGCCTGGGAAAGTGGAAGGAGAGCATGGGGGACAATCAACAGTCTGGGAGAGAGCATGTGGGTCAGGAGCAGCAGAGAGGCGGTGCTGGTGGCATGGTGGTGGCAGCGTGTTACAGCCTCCCCTGTGGGGGGGAGGAAGTGGATGAAGTCTTCCTGAAAGCACTCGGGGAGGTCTCTCTGTCACGTGCCCTGATTGCAAGATGGCAGGGTGCAAGTGGTCAAGGAGATTTCTGGAGGGCATCAGGGACAGCTTCTTGCTACAGGCATTGGAGGGACTAGCCGGGGTGATGCCCAGCCTGATCTGTTGTTCAAGGAAAGGGAAGAATTGGTTTCAGGACGTGGTAATCAATGGTAGCTGTGGCTGTGGGGACCACGAAACAGTGGGGCTCAAGATCCTGAAAGGAACGAGGAAGGAGAGCAGCAGAGAGTGGATCCTGAACTTCAGGTAAGCACTCCGCCTCTGCAGGAAAATGATAGCTGGGATCCTATAGGAAGCAGCTGCAAAGGGCCAGGGAGGTCAGGGAAGCTGGCAGACTTTCACAGAGAGCCTCCAGCAAGCACAAGAATGGTCCATCACAATGCTCAGGAAAATGAGCAGACATATGAGCAGATGTCTGTGTGTGGAGGGACGCAGCCCACGACACAGCTCCTCTTACTTTCTCGCTGACAGATGAACCTGTAGATGGAATAAAGAGCATCCGAAGCCACGTGGCTGCTCTCTTCTTCCTTGCAAGAGCTGAGAAGGATGAGACATCCCAGCAGCTGTCCCAGGATGGGGATCTGGATCTCTCTGTAGCAGCCACAGCTGAACTCATCTTGCCAGGCCTGGGGGAGGGAAGCAGAACAGCAGAAGGGCTGAGGCAAGGCAGGTGGGGCTGAGGCAAGGCAGGTGGGGCTGAAGCCCTGAACCCAAGTGGGCCCAGGGCTGGATCTCAGGTGAGTCAGAGCTTTGCAGGGCCCTGCTGGGTGCAGCTCTGGCTCCTGGCAGAGAGGGGACTGGGGAGAGGAGCCCATAGGACCAAGACCCTCGCTTCAGGGCAGAGCCTTGCTGAGTGCCCCAGTGCCTGGCAGGAACCCTGAGCTGCAGGCTGTTCCGGTGCACAGGAAAGGGGACATGTCCTGGCTGGAGGCTGCCTGGCTCCTTACCTCCAGTGAGGAACATCTGGCCAAGAAATGGCTCAGCTTCTGAATCCTCCTCAAGGCCCTTGCGTGCACAGCTGCACTTTTGGAGTTGGTGAAAGTCAGCAGCATCTGGGAGGAGAGGAGAGGAGAGGAGAGAAGCTGCCGATCTGCCCTGTGAGCTGACACCCAGTCCAGCAGAAGCAGCACTGCTGAACTCCTGGCTAGACTCACACAGTCCAGGCTCAGAGGTATGGCCCCCTGGGAAGCCAGGAGAAGAGAGCTTCAGAGCTGGGCTCCCCGTGCGGGACGGGCAGGTCCCAGTGGGTCTCTGCCCCATTTGGGTCTGGGGAGGAAAGCAGGGGAGACTGGGAAGTGGGGGGACAGCAGCACCAGCTGCCACCGCTGTGGTACCAAAGGAGAGGGGCCAAATTCCTCCTATTACTTGGGAAAGTCTGCGGAGGGGAAAGGGACTTTGACTGCAGCCAGGGGACACCGGGCTCCAGAAGAGCACAGTGGGCAGCCCTCAGCTCCCCCAAGGGAGGTGGGCACCCTGCGTGGCACTGCAGGTGTGATGGACACCCGCATCACCTCCAAGGTGATGAACAGCCCCTGCCAACCCTGCTCTTTGCAAATGCCAGACCTTCAAGATAGTCTGCAGCTCCTCGCTGAGGCCAGAGGCAGGAGAGCTGAACACCAACACGCGTAGCATGCTGTCCATGGCATCCAGGGTCTGCAAGGAGGACAAAGGGTGGTGGCATCTTTCGGCAGGCCCTCTCATCCCCAGGAGATGGATCTGGACTCCCAGCACCAAGGAGGACACCTGTGCTGCCTCGCGGTGCCTGGGGAAGGCCTCGGGGCAGACAAGCCTGGATGTGGCCAGGCCCATGGGAAGGGGACGAAGGGATGAAGGTGGGAAAGCAAAACCAAGACCCTGACCTGCCTTGGATCTCCAGTCATCTCCTGGCATGGGGCAGCCAGGGAGCAGCCCAGAGGGACTGGGGGCTCACCCAGCACTTACCTGGAAGTAGAGAGAAGCATCCAGGCCCTGCATGTCCTCTTCTGGAGGAAGCAAGAAGACACTGGTGAAGCAGGCATGTATGAGGCTTTTCTTTTGGCCCTCCAGCACTGTCTCCACTGAGCTGCAAAAAGAGAGAGAGGGGTCTGTCGGACACTGGTGCTGGGAGCGTGCCTCGAGGCCTCGGACAGGTGGACATGGACCTCTGGGGCAGGGGTGCCCAGGAGGGATGGGCAGGTACCTCAAGGCAGCGATGGCATCCATGGCAAGCTGCCGCACTGCCGTGTGCAGGTGGTCCCTGGGCTCCTCTTCCAGCAGTGCCTGCAGAGCACAATCGGGATAAAGGACCTGGCAGCCACCAGCACCCAGTGCCAGCAGACCCAGTGTGGTCCCTGCCGCCCTGGGTGCTGGGGGTCTTTGCTGGCAGGCCTTCTCAGCAGCACTTGAGTCCCCTTGGGGTGTCCACGTATGTTTGCTCCTGTCCAAATGCTGTCCTTGCCATGTGCCAGTGACCGGGGACCCTGCCCCCTTCCCCAGACCCTCCGGGTGTCCCCTCACCTTGATGCTCTTGGCCAGCTCAAATCTGTGGCAGAAGACATCCAGGCCCTGCAACAAGCCCTTGTGCCTGGCAGCTCTGCAGAGGATGCAGATGCACTCGAGGAACCGCATCTTCTCGGTCTCTTCCTGGCAGCCAGGGGACAGAGAGACAAAGGGGGAGTGTGAGAGGGCGAGACATGGCCAGCGGGACCAGAGTACTGGGGGTGCAAAGCCATGCGGGAGAGCAGCTCTGCCCAGCCAGCAGCGCCCCTAGCAGCAGGCAGCATAGCCAGTGGGTCCCATCAGGAGACGCTGGCACAGCAGCAATAGAAATAGCCACGGTTACCTTTTCTGAGCTCTCGAAAAAAGCCTGGATGAAGTCCACCGTTTCCTGTTCCGCTTCATACACAGCTAGCCAGCTGGCATCTAGCAGCAGAGGAGGGCAGGGAGGGCTGTAGAGCGGAGCTGCAGGCAGGAGTGGGCAGAGGAAGGAGCTCTGCCCTTCGTTCCCATGCCCACTCCCCAGGAGCAGTCTCCCTGGGGGTCTCAGGGCTGGAGGATGCGATGCTGGAGCCCCCCACTCACCTGCCTGCACCGGCTGGACCACACACACCTCACAGGGCTCTGGTGGAGACCTGCTCTCCTGGGGAGCCCCCACCTCCTCCCAGGTCACCCTGGGGTGGCTAAGGGGTCTCCTCTCTGCCATCCTGAGGGATGTAAGGCGGCAGTACGGATGGGGAAGGGGGAAGCCTTGGGGAAACGCCTTGGGTCTGCCGGGAAAAGACGCGGGGTGCGCTTGGGGGGTCTCCTCGCCGGCTCTGCGCTCCTGCCCTGTCCTGTCACTGTCCTGCTGGACACTGCAGGGTGGGGCCACGCTGGCTATATGCAGTGCTGGGGGGTCAAATAGCAGGGGGTCACAAAGGGACCAACTGTGACCCGCCGCCCAGGCGGGGAGGGGCAGGATGGCCCCTGGGGAGCTGGGCCCTCTCGGGGCACCCCAAGGCAACCATTCACCCTCATGTCCCCTCGGGATCTCCCTGTTGCTCTGCAGTGTATCCCGGAGCCCCGACGTTAAAAGTCTGGGATTTACTCAAGCTTCACAGAAACCATGATTTTATCACTTCATCTCTTCTTCTCATCTTCTCACCAGGAAGAGCTCGTGCAGGAAAGAGGAAAAATAAAATGAAACAACTTCCCCTGAGTTTACCCTTTTTAGGATTTGGGAACCTCCCAGAAATGGAGATTCCCCTCTTATGGTTTGTTTTCTCAGTCTGGTTTGTGGCCATGATGGAGAACTCCCTCATTGTTGCGCTGGTGGTGGCTGACCACCATCTCCAGCCCTCCGTGGACACCTTCTGGGCCGCCTTTCCTGCCTGACCGCCCGCTCCCCTTGTCAGCTTCCATGAACAGGGAGAAGCCCATTTCTGCAGGAGTTCTATAATTTGAGGTTTTTGGCCAGTTGGCAATGTTGTCTCCAGGCAGGGGTTGGAGATGTGGTTGGTGTTTAGCAATATGGAAACTTCTCTGCTGCAGCACAGTAGGAAATATCACTTTCAGCTTTAAGCTCAGAGCTGGGCATGAAAAAAATGTGAAGCCAGTGTCCTGAGTGTTTCTATCTCACCTCAGTTCTTGTGGCGCTAATGAAATTTCCCAAGTGTTTCATCATCTCATGCTAATCATTAATGATAACTGCGATGACAGTATGCCGGCCAGGTGGACAAGTTCTCCACAGATGCTCTCTTCACGTTTCTACAGTTTCCAGCAGTTTACAGTTACATCCTTTCCTCAATCTATCTCAGCACCAGGAAGCAAAAAGGTATCCTCTCATCGGATCGCTGTCAGTATTCCCTGGTTTTACATCAAGCTGGCTGTTCAGATCACAGGTCACACTCTGTTTGTTCTCTGGTTCTTGTTCTGTTTCTTTTTCTTCTGAACATCCTTGCCAAGATCTACAGAGAAACCTGAGCATGACATCAGTTGGCTGCAGTCATGCAGAAGGACGCCTGTGGTTGCAAACACGTTCCTCTCTCTCCCTGGCTTTCAGGATGCCAGATCTGCTCCGGATCCATCTTGTTCTTTACTCTTGAAACTTTATTTTCATTATTATTTTTTTAATATTACTTAAGAAGACCTATTTCTATCTATCCTAGCAGAGATAATGAGAGGGATGACTCATGGGCATGACTCATTGGACAAGCATTGCCTTATATGGTATGTCCTGGCCCCCATTCACACCACCAAGGGTGTTTTAACAGCACAGGGGGTGATGCTGTTTGTCCTCCCCAACCTCTGGGATGGTTGGGCCCCTTCTGAAATCTGATTTGCTTGACGTCAATTCTCTCTCTCTCTCTCTCTGCATGTAAGTAATCTCTTTTATCTGCTGCTAAATTGTTGCTAAATGGCTTCACTAATGATCAGTTTATAGTAACCTGCAGTGGTACAGACCTACAAGGTTGTTGCTGTTATTCACTGTTTCTGTATGATTGATGACTGTTGTTATTGATTGCTGCCACTGCCTTTGATTGACACTGTATTATTGATTGCTGTTAGTAATTTGTATTGCGTTGCTAGGGGTGATTTTGTAGTATCCTGGCTAGTGGTTACAGACAGCGCTGCACTGGTCGGATGCTCCTGTGGGTGTAGCAGCGACAGTAAGGTGCCCTTGTTGATGGCACAGCCATGCAGCTCACAATTTGACATCACGGTGTATCTGTCAGACGTATGTTTGTTCCCCTGGGAATTGGGTTTTCCTGGAAAAAAGGGGTGGCAGAGCTGTAGGAGAGCGGGCGCTCGGAGCTTCAAACTTTGGAGATGAAGCTCAGACTCGTCGCGTGGCCGAGCGGGACCGTAGCGCTCGTCCTGCCTCTGGTCACACCCAGGTGCTCCGGTTGTTTTGCCTGGTGTCCTGGTTTCGGCAGGGATAGAGTTAATTTCTTTTCTAGTAGCTGGTACAGTGTTTTGGATTTAGGATGAGAACAAAGTTGATAACGCACCGATGTTTTAGTTGTTGCTAGGTAATGCTTACACTAGTCAAGGACTTTTCAGCTTCCCATGTTCTACCGACTGAGAAGGCTGAAGGTGCACAAGAAGCTGGGAGGGGGCACAGCCAAACTGGCCAAAGGGACATTCCATACCATGTGACGTCATGCTCAGTACATAAACTGGGGAAAGCTGGCCGGGGGGGGCCGCTGCTCGGGGACTGGCTGGGCATCGGTCGGCGGGTGGTGAGCAATTGTACTGTGCATCACTTGCTTTGTGTATTATTATTATTATTATCATATTATTATTATTATCATTTTATTTCAATTATTAAACTGTTTTTATCTCAACCCACGAGTTTTTCTAACTTGTGCTCTTCCAATTCTCTCCCCCATCCCACCGGGTGGGGGGGAGTGAGCGAGCGGCTGCGTGGTGCTTAGTTGCCGACTGAAGTTAAACCACGACAGTCCTTTTTGGCGCCCAACGTGGGGCTCGAAGGGTTTGAGATAATAACAGGTTAACTGGAGTGTATTAAAGAACTTATATCTGTTAGTAGTTGTGGGTCACAATGTTGGTTTCTCTGTTCTCGATATTGATTTGTATAATCTGCATCGCGCTCTTTTTCCTGCTGTACATGTTAAAGATTGGTGTTGGGTTTTGCAGTTTGCTGTGGTCTGCAGTGAATAGTAATGTCTCGCTTGTGAGGTTTGTTTTTAGAACATTGACCTTGACGTTAGTGTGGTATGTAAACTTCGCAATGAAGCCGTTACTGTACCACGGAGATCATTTCGTGGAGACAACTAGCAATTGCAGTAACTTTTCTGAGAGCTTTTTTACGGAGGAAATACAGAATGGCAGGGTCACTACCTTCTTCTAGAATGTTTCCTCCTTCATTACAGTAATTTTTCAGTATTTTGAACATCCTTGGGCAGTTAAGATACTTCTATTAATACTTCTTGGGAATACTGTTTCGGTTTTGTCTAAAGTTGGTAAGCAATTTAAGAATATCATCCAGAGATCTGCCCCAAGGCTGAATAATTATGAGTGGCAGGGTGTGTGGGACAAGATGGGCAAGTACCTAGGCCAATGGGCACCCCCAGTGTTTTGGAACTTCACCCCTGAGCAAGTGCAGAATCCTGAAAAGTTAGTAGAATATTTGGAAAAAGTATGCTGTCACCCTGGCAACTCCAGAGAGATGCAGCTCATTGCAACGTGCTGGGGCCTGGCCCATGCCTACCGAGCCCTGTTCAACACCATTCAGTGCCCTCAAAGGGAAGGGAAGGTCTCTGGCTCTGACAGTAAAACGACACGCACTGCGGCCACTCAGACCCGGGCAACGCGCCCTGCGGCCACTCCGACCCCAGCGACAGGCCGTGCAGCCACTCAGACCCCGGCAACAGGCCCTGCGGCCACTCAAACCCGGGCAACACGCACTACGGCCACTCCAACCCCAGCGACATGCACTGCAGCCACTCAGACCCCGGCGACATGCACTGCGGCCACTCAGACCCTGGCGACATGCACTGCGGCCACTCCAATCCCAGCGACATACACTGCAGCCACTCAGACCCCGGCGACATGCACTGCGGCCACTCAGACCCCAGCGACATGCACTGCGGCCACTCCAATCCCGGCGACATACACTGCAGCCACTCAGACCCCGGCGACATGCACTGCGGCCACTCAGACCCCAGCAACATGCACTGCGGCCACTCCAATCCCGGCGACATGCACTGAGGCCACTCAGACCCCGGCGACATGCACTGCGGTCACTCAGACTCCGGTGACATGCACTTGCACTGTGGCCACTCCAACCCCGGCGACAGGCCCTGCGGCCACTCAGACTCCGGTGACATGCACTTGCACTGTGGCCACTCCAATCCCGGCAACAGGCCCTGCGGCCACTCAGACTCCAGTGACATGCACTTGCACTGCGGCCACTCCAACCCCAGCGACAGGCCCTGCGGCCACTCAGACTCCGGTGACATGCACTTGCACTGCAGTCACTCAGACCCCAGCAACAGGCCCTGCGGCTACTCGGACTCCGGTGACATGCACTTGCACTGCGGCCACTCCAACCCCGGCGACATGCACTGCGACCACTCCAACCCCGGCAACAGGCCCTGTGGCTGAACCAAAGAACCAGCCTGTGCCGGTATCAGTCGCCCCTGTACACAAGAAGAAATTTTGGAAGCGGAAGTCGGCTCGTTTAGTAAGGGAGGAAGAAGCTTCTTCTAAAAGGGAACCGGAGGAAGAACTGTACGAATACCCTGGAGAAGGGCCATCACGAGAACGGGAGAAGGAGAGCCGGCCGCTGATCGGGGAGGAGGAAGAGGAAGAACTCATAAACGAGGCAGTGACCACCCGATCTCTATCCCTGAGTGAGCTGCGAGATATACGAAAAGATTTCAGCCGTCGTCCAGGTGAGCATATTGTCACCTGGCTGCTCCGATGCTGGGATAATGGGGCCAGTAGCCTGGAATTAGAGGGTAGGGAAGCCAAGCAGCTGGGATCCCTTTCTAGGGAAGGGGGCATTGACAAAGCAATTGGAAAAGGGACACGTATCCTCAGCCTTTGGAGGCGACTCTTGTCAAGCGTGAAGGAAAGGTATCCCTTTAAGGAAGATGTCATATGTCGCCCAAGCAAGTGGGCCACCATGGAGAAGGGTATCCAGTTTCTGAGAGAATTAGCTGTGCTGGAGGTGATTTATGATGACCTGAACAATAAACAACTATCCAAAGATCCAGACGAAGTCAAGTGCACACGACCCATGTGGCGGAAGTTTATAAGGAGCTCACCATCGTCATACACCAATTCATTGGCAGTGATAACCTGGAAAGATGGAGAGGAACAAACAGTGGATGAATTGGCTAGTCAACTCCGGCAATACGAGGAAAGTCTTTCTTCCTCCATCGTCTCGGCTGTGGAGAAATTGTCCGAAAAACTGTCCCGGGAGATCCAGCAACTCAGAGAGGATAGGTCCTACTCCTCACCTGTACGGACCAGTATCTCGGCTATTAGAAGTAAGCGTTCTTTTGCTCAAGAGAGAGAATATAAAGGGTACACACCACGGGGCACCCTATGGTTTTATCTGCGTGACCACGGAGAGGACATGAGGAAGTGGGATGGGAAACCTACCGCAGCCCTAGGGGCACGGGTACGCGAATTGCAAGGGAAAACAATCACAGAAAGAGGTTCTTCCAGGAAAATTGCTGCTCCAGTTTCCAGCGGGCAGTTCCCCAGAGAGAGTAGAAGGGCTGATCTTACTCTTGATCTTAATGAAGAAACTTCTGACCCGTACGTACAAGGAATGAGAAATGAGTACTGTGATGAGGATTAGAGGGGCCCTGCCTCCAGCCAGGGGGAGGAAAGGGACAACCGGGTTTACTGGACTGTGTGGATTCGGTGGCCTGGCACGTCAGACCCACAGAAGTATAAGGCTCTGGTAGACACCGGTGCACAGTGTACCCTAATGCCATCAAGATATATAGGGGCAGAACCCATCTGTATTTCTGGGGTGACGGGGGGATCCCAACAGCTAACTGTATTGGAAGCCGAAGTGAGTTTAACTGGGAACGGGTGGCAGAAGCACCCCATTGTGACTGGCCCAGATGCTCCGTGCATCCTTGGCATAGACTACCTCAGGAGAGGGTATTTCAAGGACCCAAAAGGGTACCGGTGGGCTTTTGGTATAGCTGCCTTGGAGATGGAAGAAATTAAACAGCTGTCCACCTTGCCTGGTCTCTCGGAGGACCCTTCTGTTGTGGGGTTGCTGAAGGTCGAAGACCAACAAGTGCCAATTGCTACCACCACAGTGCACCGGCGGCAATATCGCACCAACCGAGACTCCCTGATTCCCATCCATAAGCTGATTCGTCGACTGGAGAGCCAAGGAGTGATCAGCAAGACCCTCTCACCCTTTAACAGTCCCATATGGCCAGTGCGGAAGTCTAATGGAGAGTGGAGACTAACAGTAGACTATCGTGGCCTAAATGAAGTCACGCCACCGCTGAGTGCTGCTGTGCCAGACATGCTAGAACTTCAATACGAACTGGAGTCAAAGGCAGCCAAGTGGTATGCCACAGTTGATATTGCTAATGCATTTTTCTCAATCCCTTTGGCAGCGGAGTGCAGGCCACAGTTTGCTTTCACTTGGAGGGGTGTTCAGTACACCTGGAACCAACTGCCCCAGGGGTGGAAACACAGCCCTACCATTTGCCATGGACTAATCCAGACTGCACTAGAACAGGGTGGAGCTCCAGAACACCTGCAATACATTGATGATATCATCGTGTGGGGCAACACAGCAGGAGAAGTTTTTGAAAAAGGGAAGGAAATAGTCCAAATCCTGCTGAAGGCCGGTTTTGCCATAAAACAAAGTAAGGTCAAGGGACCTGCACAGGAGATCCAATTTTTAGGAATAAAATGGCAAGATGGACGTCGTCAGATCCCAATGGATGTGATCAACAAAAGAACAGCCATGTCTCCACCAACTAGCAAAAAGGAAACACAAGCTTTCTTAGGCGTCGTGGGTTTTTGGAGAATGCACATTCCAAATTACAGTCTGATTGTAAACCCTCTCTATCAAGTGACCCGGAAGAAGAACGATTTCAAATGGGGCCCTGAGCAACGACAAGCTTTTGAACAAATTAAACGGGAGATAGTTCATGCAGTAGCCCTGGGGCCAGTCCGGGCAGGGCAAGAGGTAAGAAATGTGCTCTATACCGCAGCCGGGGAGAATGGCCCTACCTGGAGCCTCTGGCAAAAAGCACCAGGGGAGACTCGAGGTCAACCCCTAGGGTTTTGGAGTCGGGGATACAGAGGATCCGAGGCCCGCTATACTCCAACTGGAGAAGAGATATTAGCAGCATATGAAGGGGTTCGAGCTGCTTCAGAAGTGATTGGCACTGAAGCACAGCTCCTCCTGGCACCCCGACTGCCGGTGCTAGGCTGGATGTTCAGAGGGAGGGTCCCCTGTACACATCACGCAACTGATGCTACATGGAGTAAGTGGGTCACACTGATCACACAACGGGCTCGAATAGGAAACCCCAGTCGCCCAGGAATCCTGGAAGTGATCATGGATTGGCCAGAGGGCAAAGATTTTGGAATATTGCCAGAGGAGGAGGTAACGCGTGCTGAAGAGGCCCCAATGTATAATGAACTACCAGAAAATGAGAAGCAATATGCCCTGTTCACTGATGGGTCCTGTCGTCTTGTGGGAAAACATCGGAGGTGGAAAGCTGCTGTATGGAGTCCTATGCGACAAGTTGTAGAAACTGCTGAAGGAGAAGGTGAATCGAGCCAATTTGCAGCAGTAAAGGCCATCCAGCTGGCTTTAGACATTGCTGACCGAGAAAAGTGGCCAGTGCTCTATCTCTATACTGACTCATGGATGGTGGCAAATGCCCTGTGGGGGTGGTTGCAGCAATGGAAGCGGAGCAACTGGCAGCGCAGAGGCAAACCCATCTGGGCTGCCGCATTGTGGCAAGATATTGCTGCCCGGGTGGAGAACCTGGTTGTAAAAGTCCGTCACGTAGATGCTCACGTACCCAAGAGTCGGGCCACTGAAGAACATCAAAACAACCAGCAGGTGGATCAGGCTGCTAAGATTGAAGTGGCTCAGGTGGATCTGGACTGGCAACATAAGGGTGAATTATTTCTAGCTCGGTGGGCCCATGACACCTCAGGCCACCAAGGAAGAGATGCAACATACAGATGGGCTCGTGATCGAGGGGTGGACTTGACCATGGACACTATAGCCCAGGTTATCCATGAATGCGAAACATGCGCTGCAATCAAGCAAGCCAAACGGTTAAAGCCCCTCTGGTATGGAGGACGATGGCTGAAATATAAATATGGGGAGGCCTGGCAGATCGATTATATCACACTCCCACAAACCCGCCAAGGCAAGCGCCACGTGCTTACAATGGTGGAGGCAACCACCGGATGGCTGGAAACATATCCCGTGCCCCATGCCACCGCCCGGAACACTATCCTGGGCCTTGAAAAGCAAGTCCTATGGCGACATGGCACCCCAGAAAGAATTGAGTCAGACAATGGGACTCATTTCCGAAACAACCTCATAGACACCTGGGCCAAAGAGCACGGCATTGAGTGGGTGTATCACATCCCCTATCATGCACCAGCCTCTGGGAAAATTGAACGATACAATGGACTGTTAAAGACTACACTGAGAGCAATGGGTGGCGGGACGTTCAAACATTGGGATACACATTTAGCAAAGGCAACCTGGTTAGTCAACACTAGGGGATCTGCCAATCGAGCAGGCCCTGCCCAGTCAGAACTTTTACGTACTGTAGATGGGAATAAAGTTCCTGTAGTGCACATAAAAAATATGCTGGGGAAGACAGTCTGGGTTATTCCTGCCTCAGGCAGAGGCAGACCCATCCATGGGATTGCTTTTGCTCAAGGACCTGGGTGCACTTGGTGGATAATGCGGGAGGATGGGGAAGTCCGATGTGTACCTCAAGGGGATTTGATTTTGGGTGAGAATAGCCAATGATCTGAATTATGTGATGTTAAGTACTAATTATAGTTATAATAGTTATACTAATAATACACAGTGATGATGGTACCAGAACTGACTTCAACATGGAACAATCCAACACCACATAGCATCTCCATTTTTCCTGCCCTGAAAGATTATTATGACAGATGGAGCCCGAAGTCATGGACTAAATGAACTCACCGAACATTTTAGAGGGATGGCCCACAGACTAAGGGAATGATATCTCTGTGTGTGTGTATATATATATATATATATATATATATATATATAAAGGGGTGGTGATTAATGAAAATGTACTGGAAAATATGAGACTTGAGCATGACGTAGATGGTATAGAATAAGGGGTGGATATTGTCCTGGTTTCGGCAGGGATAGAGTTAATTTCTTTTCTAGTAGCTGGTACAGTGTTTTGGATTTAGGATGAGAACAAAGTTGATAACGCACCGATGTTTTAGTTGTTGCTAGGTAATGCTTACACTAGTCAAGGACTTTTCAGCTTCCCATGTTCTACCGACTGAGAAGGCTGAAGGTGCACAAGAAGCTGGGAGGGGGCACAGCCAAACTGGCCAAAGGGACATTCCATACCATGTGACGTCATGCTCAGTACATAAACTGGGGAAAGCTGGCCGGGGGGGGCCGCTGCTCGGGGACTGGCTGGGCATCGGTCGGCGGGTGGTGAGCAATTGTACTGTGCATCACTTGCTTTGTGTATTATTATTATTATTATCATATTATTATTATTATCATTTTATTTCAATTATTAAACTGTTTTTATCTCAACCCACGAGTTTTTCTAACTTGTGCTCTTCCAATTCTCTCCCCCATCCCACCGGGTGGGGGGGAGTGAGCGAGCGGCTGCGTGGTGCTTAGTTGCCGACTGAAGTTAAACCACGACACCTGGGAATTCAAATTCCTGGGTTTCTGTTCTTTTAATTTTTACTGCTTATTATTTACCTGAAAATATTTAGAATAAAAACTTGAAAAACAGTTACTGGCATAGTGTTTGGGAGTAAATAATGTGTCTCATCTACTCTAGCTACTATTGAAACTTTACAGATGGTAATTACTCCCAATTTGTACTATAAAATTACAAATAGCAGAATATAGAGTACTAATCGGGAGAAATATCTGTAGGGAAACAACTCTAGTTAATATTAACAAATAAAAAAATAAAAAACTAATTAAAAATTTAAAATAAAACATCATGAGCACTAGTTAAAGCCACTTAGTAAAGTAATGATTAAAATGTTAGAGTGTAGATAACTAAAAGAAATATTATTTATGAGGAACGACACAATTTAATTGGAGCGATTACTTAACGAACCAGGCAGTAATTATTCCCAATTTGTATTGTAATATCAAAGAAAAATAAATTCAGAAACCCATTTTAAGTGACAAAGATAGAAAATGAATTGGGAGTCATTAATAGCTAAATTTGAACATAGACATTATTAAATAAATTGCTGGCATTAATGACTCCCAGTTGGAAACAAAGTAATGGACTTTTAGCATATAAAACGGAAGTAGAATTGGAAAAGGAATCGGGAGTCTTTAATGCTTAAATTACAACATACCTTTGAGTAGGTTCAGAGGCAATGATGACTCCGGCTTAGAAATAGTAATTAAAAAAATTACTAAATAGTAATTGAAAAATAGAAAATGAAGCTTTAGATTTTTACGTAAAGAGAAATAAAAATGAGTTACTATATAATGGCTACATTTAAAGGCAGAGATTAAAAACAATTCACTGGCGGTCATGGAAGACTATATATTTACTACTATGAATATAATTAATTATTATTAAGTACCAATTAGAGCTATAATAAAAGTAAAAATAGTGCAAATTAGGTTTGATTAATAAAAAGCTAAGTTAAATCTTAAAACCATATTTTAGATCACTAATTGGTCATCATTAGTGCCTGTTATTTATTTAATAACAGCAATGCTTCATTTATGCATTAATGATGCCCAAAACAGTATTATCATAATAAAAACTTCAAATTATGTAGTGGAAATAGAATACAAATTGGGAGCAGTTTATTA
This sequence comes from Aptenodytes patagonicus, assembly GCF_965638725.1. Lineage (NCBI taxonomy): Eukaryota > Metazoa > Chordata > Aves > Sphenisciformes > Spheniscidae > Aptenodytes > Aptenodytes patagonicus. Next base: position 428,561 of record NW_027472005.1, read on the forward strand.
TAATTACATCTTATCGTAATTATGGTAATTAAAGTGCTCCTAACGAGGCTTCAAATTGATAACCTGAGATGTAATTAAACCTTCCTCTTGTGTCAGTCTCTTTGTTTTTCGCCCTTTGTCTCCTTTTCATTTTTCCTGAGGCAGTATTAAATGAAATTCTCCTGGGGTGCAATTAATGCATTTGTTGTATTTTACATGATTACTTAAATAGGTAATATTATATTATTCACGCGGCCTAATTAAATAATTCAGTCAGGCCTCTGACAGTCGTGCTCTATGAGCCAGCAATCCTCCCAGAAGTGCTTCTCAGTCCTCCAGATTCAAAGAATCAAAGAATATCTCGAGTTGGAAGGGACCCATAAGGATCATCAAGTCCAACTCCCTGCTCCTCACAAGACTACCTAACACTAAACCAGCTGACTAAGAGCGTCCTCCAGACACTCCTTGAACTCTGACAGGCTTGGTGCTGTGACCACTTCCCTGGGGAGCCTGTTCCAGTGGCCGACCAGCCTCTCAGTGAGGCACCTTTTCCTAACGTCCATTCTGAACTTCCCCTGATGCAGCTTCATTCCATTTCCTCGTGTCCTATCGCTGGTCACCAGAGAGAGGAGATCAGTACCTCCCCCTCCGCTGCCCCCCTTGAGGAAGTTGTAGACTGTGATGAGGTCACCCTCAGCCTTCTCTTCTCCAAGCTGAACAAACCAAGTGACCTCAGCCGCTCCTTGTAAGTCTTGCCCTCGGGACTCTTCACCATCTTGGTCGCCCTCCTCTGGACACACTCTAATAGTCTGGTGTCCTTATTCTATTGAGGCATCCAAAACTGCACACAGTACTTGAGGTGGGGCTGCACCAGTGCAGTGTAGAGCGGAACAATCACTTCCCTCGACCAGCTCGCTATGCTGTGCTTGATGCACCCCAGGACACAGTTGGCCCTCTGGGCTGCCAGGGCACACTGTTGACTCATGTTCAACTGGCCATCAACCCAAACCCCCAGAACTCTTTCCGCGGGGCTGCTCCCCAGCCTCTCCTCCCGCAGTTTGTACGTATAACCAGGATTACCCCGTCCCAGGTGCAGACATGTGTACTCGTCTACTCATGTACATGTGACATCAGAAACACCTGCACAGGCCACCTGCATGCTTGTGCCCTAACAGCTACAGAGCCACCAGTGACATCACAAGCACCAGGACAAGCCAGGGGCCGGTTCCTAACCTATCACCTACTCAGGCACATGTGACATCACAAGCACCTACACAAGCCAGGTGCATGTTCCTGCTCAATCCTGCCTGCTCATCCACCTATGACATCACTAGCAGCTGCACAAGCAAAGGGCCTGCTCCTCTGCTAAAACCTTCTCAGGCACTTATGACCTCAAAAGCACCTTTACAAGCCAGCTGCATGCTCCTGCCCTAATAGCTGCAGAGCCACCATTGACTTCACAAGCACCTGCACAAGCCAGGTGTTCATTCATACCCAAAAAGCTACTGAGATACCAGTGACATCAGAAGCAGCTGTACAAGCAGGGGCCTGCTCCTGCCCTACCACCTACTCAGCCACCGATGACATCAGATGCACCTGCACAAGCCAGGAGCTTTCTCCTGCCCTATCAACTACTCAGGCACTTGCAACACAATAGGCAGCTGAACATAGATGGTTCCTACTCCAGCCCTATAACCTACTCAGGCACATGTGACATCACAAACACCTGCACAGGCCAGCTGCATGCTCCTGCCTTAACAGCTACTCAGCTGCAGGTGACATCACAAGCAGCTAAACAAGCCAGGGGCCTCCTCCTGCCCTATCTCCTACTTGGGATCATGTGAGATCACAAGCACCTGCACAAGCCAGGTTCCTGTTCTTGGCCTAACACCTACTCAGCCACCAGTGACCTCACAAGCAGCTGCACAGCAGAAGCATCCTCACTTCCAACACCCCGGCTTTGTCCCCTCCATCTCCATCTCTGTCTCCCATCTCCCCGTGCTCTCCTCTCTCCCAGGCACCTTTCCCACCCTCTCCACGACCTCCCAGTGCCTCTGCCTGCCTCTGTGTTTGTGTGGCAGATGTTACCTGGGAAGCATTGTCTCAGCTATACCACCTGCATCTCCTTCTCCCTCTGTTGTCATCGTTACTGCGCCAGCTGTCTGATGCACTTTTCAACCTCATGGGCCCTCTTGTCCTGCCTCCCTTCTGCTGGTAAATCCTGTTCCTGCAAGAGAAGTGTCAATCAGTCGGTGTCGCCTCTGTGGCATCTTACCTGCATCTTCCTGAGCTGGACAGCTGGTGGGAACTGTCACCATCAGCCCCGGATGTGCTTGAGGTCTTCTCCTTGCGCAGGTGTGGCTCTGGGTGTGCTTGGCCTCCCGTGAGCAATGGCTTCACCAGTAGGCTTGGATTTAGTGAATCCCCATGGACAAATGGATGTAGCAGGTGCTCCATCCAAGAACTTTGATGTGCTGACACTCTGGAGTGAATTTGGAGGTGTTTCCTCCTCCTGCTTCTCCTCCTTCTCCTCCTCCTCCTCTTCCCTCTTCTTCCTCCTCCTTTTCCTCCTCCTCCTGCTCTTCTTACTCCTCCTTTTCCCCCTAATCCTCCTTCTCTTCCTTCTTCTCCTCCTCCTCGGCTCTTCTTCCTCTGCCTCCTGTTCTTCTGCCTCCTTTTCTTCCTCCTCCTATTCTTCCTTTCCCTCCTTCTGTTCTCGTTTCTCCTCCTCCTTTCTTTCGCCTCCTTTTTTTCTTCCTCCTCACGCTTTTTTTTATTATCTTCCTCCTTATCCTGTTCTTCCTCCTCTTCTTCCACTTCATCTTTTTCTCTCTTCCTCATGTTCTTCCTCCCTCTATTCCTCCACCGTTCTTCCTGTTCTTCCTCCTTTTCCTTCTCTTCCTGTTCTTCCTCCTCCTCTTCCTCCTCTTCCCCATCTTCTCCTGTTTCTCTTCCCTTTGCTCCTCCTCCTGCTCTTCTTCCTCCTCCTGTTTCTCCTCCTGTTCATTCTCTTCCTCCATTTCTTCCTCCTCTAACTCCTGTTCTTCCTCCTCCTCCTCTTGTCCTTCCTTCTTTTCCTTTTTATGTTCCTCCTCGTACTCCTCCTCTTCCTGCTCTTCTTGTTCTTTCTCATGTTCTTCATCCTGTTCTTCCTACAGTTCTTCCTCCTCCTCCTGTTCTTTTCCTTTCTCCGTTTTGTCTTCATCCAGTTCTTCCTCCACCTCTTCCTCGTTCTCCTTCTCCTCCTCCTCCTCATACGCCTCTGCAGGTTTATCCTCTGCATGTTCATCCTCCTCCTGTTCTTCTTGTTCTTCACAGTCCTTCTCCTTCTACCCCTCCTCCTCCAACTCATAGAATCATAGAATAGTTTGGGTTGGAAGGGTCCTTTAAAGGTCATCTAGTCCAAGCCCCCTGCCGTGGGCAGGGACATCTTCAACTAAAGCAGGTTGCTCAGAGCCCCGTCCAACCTGACCTTGAATGTTTCCAGGGATGGGGCATCCACCACCTCTCTGGGCAACCTCTTCCAGTGTTTCACCACCCTCAGCGTAAAAAAATTTCTTCCTTCTATCTAGTCTAAATCTACCCCCCTTTAGTTTAAAGCCATTCTCCCTTGTCCTGTCACAACAGGCCCTGCTAAAAAGTTTGCCGCCATCTTTTTTGTAAGCCCCCTTCAAGTACTGATAGGCTGCAAGAAGGTGTCCCCGAAGCCTTCTCTTCTCTAGGCTGAACAACCCCAACTCTCTCAGCCTTTCTTCATAGCAGAGGTGTTCCATCCCCCTGATGATTTTTGTGTCCCTCCTCTGGACCCGCTCCAACAGGTCCGTGTCTTTCTTATGCTGAGGGCTCCAGAGGTGGATGCAGTACTCCAGGTGGGGTCTCACCAGAGCAGAGTAGAGGGGCAGAATCTCGTCCCTTGACCTGCTGGCCACGCTTCTTTGGATGCAGCCCAGGATACGGTTGGCTTTCTGGGCTGCGAGCGCACATTGCTGGCTCATGTCCAGCTTTTCATCCACCAGTACCCCCAAGTCCTTCTCGGCAGGGCTGCTCTCAATCCCTTCATCCCCCAGCCTGTATTGATACTGGGGGTTGCCCTGACCCAGGTACAGGACCTTACACTTGGCCTTGTTAAATCTCATGAGGTTCACATGGGCACACTATCCTCCTCATATTTCCTTCTGTTTTTCTTCCTCCTATTCCTATTATTCTGTTTATCCTCCTGTTCTTTATCCTCACCCTCCTGTTCCTTCTGTTCCTTTTTCCACCTTCTTCTCTTCTACTTCCTCCTCTTCCTTTTCCTTCCTTCCTTCTCCTTCTCCTCCTCCTCCTCCTCCTCCTCCTCTTCATCTTCTCCTACCTCATATTCCTCATTTTCTTTCTCCTCATCATCCTGTTTTTTTCTCCTTGCCAATTGCATGAGATTCAACAAGGCCAAGTGCCAGGTCCTGCATTTGGGTCATAACAACCGCATGCAACACTGTAGGCTTGGGGAAGAGTGGCTGGAAAGCTGCCTGGCGGAAAAGGACCTGGGGGTGTTGGTCGACAGCCGGCTGAACATGAGCCGGCAGTGTGCCCAGGTGGCCAAGAAGGCTGATAGCATCCTGGCTTGTGTCAGAAATAGTGTGGCCAGCAGGAGTAGGGAAGTGATCGTGCCCCTGTACTCGGCCCTGGTGAGGCCGCACCTCGAATACTGTGTTCAGTTTTGGGCACCTCACTACAAGAAAGACTTTGAAGTGCTGGAGCGCGTCCAAAGAAGGGCAATGAAGCTGGTGAAGGGTCTAGAGCACAAGGCTGATGAGGAGCGGCTGAGGGAACTGGGGTTGTTTAGCCTGCAGAAAAGGAGGCTCAGGGGAGACCTTATTGCTCTCTACAACCACCTGCAAGTGTGGGGGTGAAAAGCGGCACGGACTCCGGCAGACACGGCAACCAAAGACCTTTATTGCTTTTTGTTAGCATCTTTTATAGCAAGCAGAAGTGTACACGCGCTACCTGCAGCTTGCAGATAGGTTATAGCCTTGTGTTCACGCGCATCTATGGTCTAGCAGATTGGCCCATTCTTCCTGATCATGCGAAATGCCTTCATGGTCTTTATCTTGTTTTTCTCCTTCCAGCTGCACATTCCTTTCTCCGTTGTTTTCTGCTTAAGTGCCTTGTCATGCCAGGTGGTGCAGTGTTTGCTCATTAAAATCAAACTCAGGAATGTCCGTTAGTGAGATTCCCATCCCCACATCTCCCCCTTTTTGTTTTACTAGAAACACTGCTGAAACAGATCTTTCAATCATTTTTCGCATACCTTGTAACAGACATGGCACACAAACCAGGATGCAAAGGAACATTACTAAGCATAGCCCTCCTAGCTTGGCTAGTCCTTTTAACCAGCCACTTAGACCCCATTTCCCGAATAATTTATCCAACCAGTCCCAGGGGTCTTCCACTCTTAGCTTCTGTACTCCTTCCTTCAACATCTGAATGCTGCGGTGAATTGATTCCGAATGATCAGATAGGTTCATACAACACATTCCCTCCAACTCTTCACACCCATGGCCTTGCGCTAAAAGCAAAAAATCTATCGCTGCTCTATTTTGCAAAGTAGCATGTCGTATAGAATCTACATCCATTAATAATCCCGTTAGTGCTTCAGAGGTTGCATTTGATTGTTTCGCTAGCCAACATCCTAATTTATTTAATGTGACCAAACTCTTTGCTGCTGCGACACCTGGAGCCAAGATTGCAACCGCAGCTATAGTGTTCCGGTTCCATAGGTCGACAGCATCATCACATTGTGAAGTGTAGGCATGTGCTCTGCGCTTACTGCGCGTCTTAGGGGTGCTCCTTCTGTGGTCTAGGATCATAGATGTGTTTGGCATTAGTAGAGTTAATCTTCCCAACGAACACGGCCCACCTTTAATATGAGAGGGAATGCCAGGCCAGGCTCAGGAAACATTGGCCCCTGAATAATTGAAATACAAACACCAATCCATTTTTATGGACCCTAATAGCTCGAGTTCCTGAGGTTCTATTGGCAAGTGATTAAGATGTGGTAGGCATCCATCCCAATTGTCAGTGGCGTGTCGCCCCCCCCCGCAGGCCTCCTTGAAAGGACTAATCAGGCCCAAGTCCCAATTATCTAAAGGAAGCCCCACTAGGCAGGTAGAAAAGGGGTTACCGGGGGAAGATATCGACAGGCAGATGGAATCCTGTCCTGTCTGATTGGCCAGAGTTACCCAAACATTTTCCTTCGGCTGTGAGGGTGCCCATAACGCAGCAACCGCACACAGTGATACTAGCCACAAGACACCCCCCCATACTGGCGTCATGGTTTACGTTCTCTTTTTGTTCCGTTTCCACCCAAGTCGTTTGTCACACTGTCATTTGGTACTTTCCCAGTCCGTTTCCCACACAGTCCACAGCTGGGAGACACAATGTGATCTCCCACACACTAGCTGTAGATTCTGTGGTTCGGTGTTCCCGGTGGTATTCCCTTTACACCTTGTGCACCTTCCCGCCCGGAACTGAGAGTGACAATACCAGTTTTTTTTTTTTTTTGCAATTATCACATTTGCACAAAGTCCATGCGTGATGTGTTGATCCGGGACACTGGAGGCAGGGAATTCCTGTCACCTCTTGATTATCCAGTTGACTGTTCTCTGCTGCCTGGTGTTCCCAGTCCACGGCTAATGGCAACCCACTTGGTCCCCTATATACCCCGGCACGGCCTGGCCCACGAGGTAGTTCCCCAAATATCGAATGAGGTACTTTGTGTAAGTCCCAGTAATCTACTTCAAACCGTTGATGCATCTGTGGGCTCCTTGGGCTCCTTGTCCAGATACGGTCGAACGCAGCGGGCAGGTATCCACTGGGGTCCACGATCTGTGGAAACACAAGCATATCCTCTCCCCCATGTTATAAGATCATAAGGGCCTTCCCATTGGCTATTTTCCAATGACTTGACCCACACCCGAGCCCTTTCTCCTGCTGGAGAAGCCGAGTTACAAGATGTAAAGTGTCTCGCTATTACTGTGTTAGGGCTGCCAACTGCTGTCCTGTCTTCCCTTATTGTAAGATGATTTAACACATATATTGCTTTATGGAGGCAGGCTTGCGGTGATTCCCCTAGCATTCCCCCTTTTTGTTTTTGTAGTAGCTGCTTGAGAGTGAGATGAGCCCGCTCAACGATACCCTGGCTCTGAGGGGAATAAGGGATACCAGTGATATGTCGAATGCCCCACTGTGCCAAAAAGGCCTGCGTTTTTGCGCTTATTACCGCAAATACCCGGGCCCATTGTCCGTTTTGATCTGGTGTGGAACCCCTAGAGCAGCAAAGGCCCCTTTCCAGTGTCGTAAAATATCTTTGCTTTTTTCTCCGGTCTCTGCGGTCGCCCATAGAGCTCCGGAGAATGTATCGATGGAAACATGCACATATTTTTGTTTGCCAAATTCTCCGATATGAGTAACATCGGATTGCCAAATCTGTAGGGCCTTTTCTCCTCGGGGATTTACCCCTGTTTGGGGTATGGGAACTAATTGCTGACAGTCAGGACATATTTGTACGATACTTCGTGCCGTGTCCCAAGTCAACCCAAATTGTCGACGCAGCATTCGGGCAGATTGATGGAAAAACTCGTGCGACAATCGGGCTTGTGTAGAAACGTCTGGTACAGGGATTGTCCATACGGGGGCAGCGAGACGATCAGCTCGCTCATTCCCTTCTGATATAAACCCTGGGAGAGAGGTATGACTCCTCACGTGGAGCACGTAATACGGGTTTACGTGGCGATTCAACAAGTCCCATACCTGTTTGAACATTAAAAACACTGGTTCGTTATCAACTTCTTTGAGCCAAGCCTTTTCCAAGCGCCTGACAACGTTGGCGACGTACTGAGAATCAGTAACCAAATTTAATGGCATCTCCCATTGGCGAAAGACCTGAATTACTGCGTATATTTCCACCAGCTGAGGACTTCCTACAACATGGTAGGTTTCCCCATGGAAACGGGTCCCTGCTCGGCGTGCCAAGCGAGCCCCCGCCCGGCCTCCCTCACCTTCCCGGTTGCCTTTACACAACAGATATGGGGCCCTGGAACTTGAGGGCGAGGCAAGCGAGGATGTAGACGAAGGTCCATCCGGGGGGTCGCCTAGGGTGAGGCACTCAGCCCCACGCATTACGACTGCCGCTGCTAAGAAAAAAAGGAGGGTAATTGTCATAGGCGATTCCCTTCTGAGGGGAACAGAGGGCCCGATATGCCGACCGGACCCGTCCCACAGGGAAGTCTGCTGCCTCCCTGGGGCCCGGGTCAGAGACATCACTAGGAAGCTCCCTGGTTTGGTACGGCCTTCTGATTACTACCCGCTGCTGGTTATACAGGCTGGCAGTGATGAGGTTGCAGAGAGAAGTCCTGCAGCGATCAAAAGGGACTTCAGGGCACTGGGGCGACTGGTTGAAGGGTCGGGAGCACAGGTAGTGTTTTCCTCAATCCCTACAGTGGCAGGGAAGGATACCGAAAGGAGCAGGAAAACACACCTGATCAACGCGTGGCTCAGGGGCTGGTGCCATCGGAGGAATTTTGGCTTTTTTGATCATGGGGAGGTTTACATGGCACCGGGCCTGCTGGTGACAGACGGAGTCCAGCTGTCTCACAAGGGAAAAAGGATCATGGCTCATGAATTGGCAGGGCTCATTGAGAGGGCTTTAAACTAGGTTCGAAGGGGGAAGGGGATAAAGCCAGGCTCACTAGAGATGAGCCGAGGGGTGGCGTGCCGATGCCGGGGGCGAAATCGATAGCCCAGCTCAAGTGCATATACACCAATGCACGCAGCATGGGCGGCAAGCAGGAGGAGCTGGAAGCCATTGTGCAGCGGGAGAGATATGACTTAGTCGCCCTCACAGAAACATGGTGGGGTGACTCTCATGACTGGAGTGCTGCAATGGATGGCTACAGACTCTTCAGAAGGGACAGGCGAGGAAGGAGAGGCGGTGGGGTGGCCCTGTATGTTAGGGAGTGTTTTGATTGTATAGAGCTCAACGATTGTGATGATGGTACGGTTGAGTGTCTATGGGTAAGGATGAGGGGGAAGGCCAACGAGGCAGATATCCTGCTGGGAGTCTGTTATAGACCACCCAACCAGGATGAAGGGGCGGATGAAGTGTTCTATAAGCGGCTGGCAGAAGTCTCTCAATTGCTAGCCCTTGTTCTCGTGGGGGACTTCAACTTCCCGGACGTCTGCTGGAAATACAACACGGCAGAGAGGAAGCAGTCTAGGAGGTTCCTGGAGTGTGTGGAAGACAACTTCCTGACACAGCTGGTAAGTGAGCCTACTAGGGGAGGTGCCTTGCTCGACCTGCTGTTTACAAACAGAGAAGGACTGGTGGGAGATGTGGTGGTCGGAGGCCGTCTTGGGCTTAGCTACCATGAAATGGCAGAATTCTCGATTCTTGGTGAAGTAAGGAGGGGGGGCAGCAAAACCACAACCATGGACTTCCGGAGGGCGGACTTTGGCCTGTTCAGGACGCTGGTTGAGAGAGTCCCGTGGGAGACGGTCCTGAAGGGCAAAGGGGTCCAGGAAGGCTGGACGATCTTCAAGAAGGAAGTCTTAAAGGTGCAGGAGCAGGCTGTCCCTGTACGCCGTAAGAAGAATGGGCGGGGAAGACGACCGGCCTGGCTGAACGGGGAGCTCTTGCTGGGACTCAGGAAAAAAAGGAGAGTTTACCGCTTGTGGAAGAAGGGGCAGGCGACTCAAGAAGAGTACAGGGATCTTGTTAGGTCGTGCAGAGAAGAAATGAGAAAGGCAAAAGCCCAGCTAGAACGCAATCTGGCCGCTGTCGTTAGAGACAACAAAAAAAGTTTTTACAAATATATTAATGACAAGAAGAGAGCCAAGGAGAATCTCCATCCTTTATTGGATGCAAGGGGGAACATTGTCACTGAGGATGAGGAAAAGGCTGAGGTACTCAATGCCTTCTTTGCCTCAGTCTTTAACAGGCAGACCAGTTATCCTCAGGGTACTCGGCCCCCCGAGCTGGAAGACGGGGACGGCAAGCAGGATGAACCCCCCGTAATCCAGGAGGAAGCAGTCAATGACCTGCTATGCCACCTGGACGCTCACAAGTCTATGGGGCCGGATGGGATCCACCCAAGAGTGCTGAGGGAGCTGGCGGAGGTGCTCGCCAAGCCGCTCTCCATCATTTATCAGCAGTCCTGGTTAACGGGGGAGGTCCCGGACAACTGGAGGCTTGCCAATGTGACGCCCATCCACAAGAAGGGCCGGAAGGAGGATCCGGAGAACTACAGGCCTGTCAGCCTGACCTCGGTGCCGGGGAAGATTCTGGAGCGGTTCATCTTGAGGGCGCTCACAAGGCATGAGCGGGACAACCAGGGGATCCGGACTAGCCAGCACGGATTCATGAAAGGCAGGTCCTGCTTGACCAACCTGATCTCCTTCTATGACCAGGTGACCCGCCTAGTGGATGAGGGAAAGGCTGTGGATGTGGTCTGCCTGGACTTCAGCAAGGCCTTTGACACCGTCTCCCACAGCATTCTCCTCGAGAAGCTGGCGGCTCACGGCTTAGACAGGTGGACTCTGCGCTGGGTCAAAAACTGGCTGGACGGCCGGGCCCAGAGAGTTGTGGTGAATGGAGTTACATCCAGTTGGCGGCCGGTCACGAGCGGTGTTCCCCAGGGCTCAGTACTGGGGCCGGTCTTGTTTAATATCTTTATTGATGATCTGGATGAGGGGACTGAGTGCACCCTCAGTAAGTTTGCAGACGACACCAAGCTGGGTGGGAGTGTTGATCTGCTCGAGGGTAGGAAGGCTCTGCAGAGGGACCTGGACAGGCTGGATCGATGGGCCCAGGCCAACTGTATGAGGTTCAACAAGGCCAAGTGCCGGGTCCTGCACTTCGGCCACAACAGCCCCATGCAGCGCTACAGGCTTGGGGAAGAGTGGCTGGAAAGCTGCCCAGCAGAGAAGGACCTGGGGGTGTTGGTTGACAGCCGGCTGAACATGAGCCGGCAGTGTGCCCAGGTGGCCAAGAAGGCCAATGGCATCCTGGCCTGTATCAGAAATAGTGTGGCCAGTAGGAGTAGGGAAGTGATCGTGCACCTGTACTCGGCCCTGGTGAGGCCGCACCTCGAATACTGTGTTCAGTTTTGGGCCCCTCACTACAAGAAGGACGTCGAGGTGCTGGAGCGTGTCCAGAGAAGGGCAACGAGGCTGGTGAGGGGTCTGGAGAACAAGTCTTATGAGGAGCGGCTGAGGGAACTGGGGTTGTTCAGCCTGGAGAAAAGGAGGCTGAGGCTGCACTCTAAAGAATAAAGGCAGCAAACCGGAACAACCGTTAGTGAAGGGAATGATAGATACAGGGGCAGACGTTACTATCATCAGTACTGCAAAGTGGCCTGGATCATGGGAAACCATCCCGGTCAACACGGGGCTAGTGGGAATCGGAGGCCTGTCGACGTCCAGGCAGAGTGCCAACTTAATACAGATTGTAAGCCCGGAAGGACAGGTTGCAACTATTCGACCTTTTGTGGTTCCTGCGCCATTAAACCTGTGGGGGTGAGATGTCTTGAGCACTTGGGGACTAGTGAACACTTGGGTGTTCCAGGCGCTGGTGGTGGGAACCAGATGTCCTTGACTCACTTGCTCGTCCACTAACGTTTGCAGTGCGTCGGCCTTTTCCTGTGATAGGGGCCACTGATCCACCCACACTGGCTGATCGGTGAGCCATGTGAGTCGAATGGTGGGCCGAGCGCCAGTGACCCCCGCTAAAAATGTTGATGCAAATCAGCAGTGCCAATCACTAGTCCCCAAGTGCTCAAGACATCTCACCCCCACAGGTTTAATGGCGCAGGAACCACAAAAGATCGAATAGTTGCAACCTGTCCTTCCGGGCTTACAATCTGTATTAAGTTGGCACTCTGCCTGGACGTCGACAGGCCTCCGATTCCCACTAGCCCCGTGTTGACCGGGATGGTTTCCCATGATCCAGGCCACTTTGCAGTACTGATGATAGTAACGTCTGCCCCTGTATCTATCATTCCCTTCACTAACGGTTGTTCCGGTTTGCTGCCTTTATTCTTTAGAGTGCAGGTCAAAGTGGGCTGAGTTCTTTGGACAAGCTGAGTCCAAAAAATATTTGGTTCACCTGTGGACCCAAATCCACCAGCTCCCCGGGAAATAGGATCCCGATTACGAACCATACTCTTAAAAGGAACTAGCTGTGCAATCCTACTTCCAGCTGGAATAAACACTGGAGGAGAGGGGGTCCATAGCAATGCTTGCAGCTGTCCCGTATAATCAGAGTCGATAACCCCAGGTAACACAAACAAACCCTGCATAGTAGCACTGGACCTCCCCACCAATAGGGCACTCAGCCCCTGGCCAAGGGGGCCTCTCACATTGAGGGGCACCCTGTGCACAGTCTGATCGTTTATAGAGAGATTGGTGGCTGTGGAGACATCCACTCCGGCACTGCCGATGGTTCTGGCCTTGAGGTGATCCAGGCCTGCTGAGACAGCGGTCTCATGGGGTTTTGGGGTTGGGGATTTTGGGGTGGCATTTGTGTCGGTGCGCGCCCCCACCTCGCGCTCGACTTCCCGTTTCGCGACAAGGGTCGACCGCGGAGATCATATTTCGACCGGCATTGATTAACATAGTGCCTCCCCTTGCGGCAGCGTGGGCAAATACCAGGGGGCTGCTGAATTCCTTCCGATCCTCCCTTCTATGATTCTATGATGCTAGGTTTGATGGCGTCAAAATAATAAAAAAATCACTTCTAGGGGAGTTGGAAGCCAGTTTTAATTTTAAACTCTTCTTTCACTGTAAGACATTCCAGAACAGCCACAAAATTACAAGCTCAGAGTTGAAACCAAGCATTGTGACTGACTTGGAATTTTTTGTCCTTTTTCATTCATCCACTGGTAGTTATAGGAGGGAAAAAGGGGATTTCTTTCAGAAGAGAACATGTCTTTTCCCCTGTCCTTCTTCTTCTTTGCCAGTGCTCTGAATGTTGGTGGTTTTACTGTTGGGGCATTTTGGTGCTGTGTCACTGTAGTAATAGCTCTGATGGAGACACTAGAGACCATAGGACAGGTAGAAGATGCCAGTGGAGATCATCAGGCTGGAGAAGCCAAAGGAAAAAGCAGGGGACTGGAGTTGCCTGGAGAGAGAGGGCCCAGTTTCCAAACTAGGTCAGCTCGTGTCCTCATCTCCCATGCAGGAGGTGAATCACACACATGGACTGCAAAGCAATGTGAGCCATAGAAAAAGGCTTGCTTAGCTCCGGATTGCCCAGGGACATTTAATTGGAATTCAGGCCTTGTCATGTCAGCGGGAAGGAAACATGCCCTGCAAGCCCACGCTGAGGCATGAGACCTTGCCTGGGACTAAGGGATATGTCAGGGGACGTAGATGAGACCCCCAGCCCCTGGAGTGGCGACTGGAGGATGGGTAGGTCAAAGGACCCTGATGGGAGCCCTGCAGGGCCTCGTCCATTGGACCAAGGGGCACCTTCCCTTGTCACACAGAGCATCCCACGGGCTGGAAAAGGGATGCTCTGGAGAGTTTCTGGCAAATATCTGGAGAAGAGCTGCTCCCCCCACCGGCTTCTCCCAGGGCCTTTCTCAGCTCCGGCACCCTTCCCAAGGACAGCCCCACCAGGTGGGTGCAGTCAGCATTGCAGGGAAGAACAGGCAACAGCCATAACAGTCAGCACTGCGGGAAAGCTGGGACCCCGGCGAGCCTCCCAGGCTCTCCAATCCCAGCCTAGCCCAGTGTGTGTGAGACAGTGGCCAGAAGAGTGGTTTTTTAATCTAGGCTACCTACTAACTAACAATCTATGTGAGAGTACAACCCGATCCGGTGTTACGCATAATATCAGCACTGTGAAGAGATGTGACGTTCAAATGGAAAATGAGACAGTTTGAAGATGTTTTAATAGCTTGCCGGAATAAAAAGGGGAAGCACCATATATAAAATAAAAAATACAATACAATAAAGTAAATGTCTGAACCTTCTGTGACAAGTTATGTCATATCAAAGTGCATGTCTGCTCGGTCAGGACGCTGAACCTCCACTGCACCCACATCCAACCCTGACCAAAAGGGGACAGAGAGAGACACAGAGTGACTTTGCAGAAACATTTGGCTCAGGGGGACGTGCAGGGCAACAGGCACCCCGACAAACCGATGACAAGTGCCCACAGGTCACCTGAAAGAGCAGGTTTGGCTTTCTGCCTGAAACATGTTTCAGGAATTGCTCTGAGGATTTTTTCTTCCACCTTCATCATCTCCACTGCCAGCTCTTCACAGTGACAGTCAAGCAAAGTGAATTCAACCTGCAAGGACTAGGAGCAGAGATGAGGCTAATTCCAGAGCAGGAGGGAGATTCCCACTAGAGCTGATGAGGTTGCCCAGGCCAGGAAGTCTAAGCTCACGGCTTAGACAGGTGTACTCTTCGCTGGGTCAAAAACTGGCTGGACGGCCGGGCCCAGAGAGTTGTGGTGAATGGAGTTACATCCAGTTGGCGGCCGGTCACGAGCGGTGTTCCCCAGGGCTCAGTACTGGGGCCGGTCTTGTTCAATATCTTTATCAATGATCTGGATGAGGGGATCGAGTGTACCCTCAGTAAGTTTGCAGACGACACCAAGTTGGGCGGGAGTGTTGATCTGCTCGAGGGTAGGAAGGCTCTGCAGACGGACCTGGACCGGCTGGATCGATGGGCCCAGGCCAACTGTATGAGATTCAACAAGGCCAAGTGCTGGGTCCTGCACTTCGGCCACAACAGCCCCATGCAGCGCTACAGGCTTGGGGAAGAGTGGCTGGAAAGCTGCCTGGCAGAAAAGGACCTGGGGGTGCTGGCTGACAGCCGGCTGAACATGAGCCGTCAGTGTGTCCAGGTGGCCAAGAAGGCCAATGGCGTCCTGGCCTGTATCAGAAAGAGTGTGGCCAGCAGGAGTAGGGAAGTGATCGTGCCCCTGTACTCGGCCCTGGTGAGGCCGCGCCTCGAATACTGTGTTCAGTTTTGGGCCCCTCACTACAAGAAGGACGTCGAGGTGCTGGAGTGTGTCCAGAGAAGGGCAACAAGGCTGGTGAGGGGTCTGGAGAACAAGTCTTATGAGGAGTGGCTGAGAGAACTGGGGTTGTTTAGCCTGGAGAAAAGGAGGCTGAGGGGAGACCTCATCGCTCTCTACAACTACTTGTAGCGAGGTGGGTGTTGGTCTCGTCTCCCAAGTAACAAGCGATAGGACGAGAGGAAATGGCCTCAAGTTGCGCCAGGGGAGGTTTAGATTGGACGTGGGGAAAAATTTCTTTACTGAAAGAGTGGTGAAATATTGGAACAGGCTACCCAGGGAAGTGGTTGAGTCCCCATCCCTGGAGGTATTTAAAAGACGAGTAGATGAGGCGTTTAGGGACATGGTTTAGTGGGCATGGTGGTGTTGGGTCGATGGTTGGACTCGATGATCTTAGAGGTCTTTTCCAACCTCAATGATTCTATGATTCTATGATTCTAAACGAGATGCTGAGGACGTTTTATTATGGCAGGAAATGAGATGTATGCACTAGCACTATCTGTGTCTCCACTCTCCCTGGTAATTATTTTAATGCCTTGATCAGGTTCAGCCTGGCAGAAGTTAGGAGTCCTGGAGATAATAAATTTCCCACAAGCTGGGAGTGTGGGGGGAGCAGCTGAGTAGAAGAAACAAGCTCGAATTAGTGCTTCTGTCAACCAAAGGCCACAGCATTAACCTTTTAAAGATAACGGAAATGGAGAGGAAAGGTATGGTTGTTCTAACGACAAAATCACCTCTGAGTTACTGAGCACCAAAAACCTGTCCTTTACACACAAAGTGGTGACGAACTGGGCTTCACACCTCCCACGGCTTGTGGTTCCTGTACCGCCAGGTGAACAGGCCCCAGCACATGGCCTCAGAGGCAACGAGAAGGCTTGTCCTCCCTCTCTGCACCCACTTGGGGAGTGAGTGCCTTACAGCACTGGTGTTGCAGAGGCTGAGCCATAATAGCCCCTCTCGGGAGGGCTCCTCCACTCCAGCACAGTGCTCCTGGGGTGGCGCGGGCCAATGGCTCCCAAAGGAGAGCTGATTTGTGCCATGCCAGCTCGGGGGTGGGTCGACACGTCCATGTGGACGTGCCCTTAGATAGGACAAGGAAACTGCAAAGCCACAGTCTCCGTTACGGCGTGTGGGCAGAGTTCAGACATGAGTGGCCCTGCAGTGCCTGCTTCGGGGAGCGGAGAGGTTTCACACGGCTTCCTCATTCACATCACTCCTCCTAAGCAAAATAGTGCCCTTTCGTACGGCATATCGAGTAGGCGCCGCTTGCCAACAAACTGCTTCAATTGACACCACAAACTAAGGTCCGTAAGGCAGCTGGTTGAACTGTGGAAAGTTTAAGATATATTGGGAACTAAATCCCAAGTTTGGCTATTCCTGGGAGAACCCCACCAGTGAAGTGGCCTGAAATAACCAAGTGAGCGCTCAGACATGCAAGCAGCATCCTTATATATTTCACAACAGTGCAGAGACTCAGACCTTCAGAAGCGGGTCAGTCAACAGCAGCAAGATTGGGATACATCTCTGGTACAGTCCACACTGCTGCTGAGGCACAGACACCTTAACCAACACAGAAACATGAGAAAAGCAGTCATAAACATTACGTCAGTGCAAACAGTAACACAAACCATTGAAAAAGCAAAAGACAGGCCTTAAAAATACGTTATTTGTAACCCTTTGGGATGGTGTACTCCCACAGTACACTGACAAAACCTCCTGCTTGGTGTCTAATAAATATAATGGAAGCATAGGTCGTAGGAGGCTCTTTTACTGCTTGGTTTTATGGCAGGGAAGAAACAAGTTCGACTGTACGTAAGCAAATAGTTGCATGGTATAGTTCCTCTTGGCCTGTGGGTCGCTACACTGTGATCTCATGTTTTCAGGTGACTAGGGGTAGCAGATTCCCGAAACAAAATACCACTGGTGCTATTGCAGTGCTTGAGCATCTTGGACAAACAGCGGCAGGAGCAGCAGGACAAGCTGCGTGTGCTGGAGGCCTGCTTGTTCTGTGGTGCTTTGTGCTTATGGGCAAGAGATGCAGTTGCTAGCTAAATGCCATGGGTGCATTCACTAAGAAGTGCTATTGACATACTTGTTTTGGTAATAAGGTAAAATCCACATTTGCATTGAAATGTTTTAAAGAAACTGAAATTTCATGAAAAATTAAAAATTGATAGGGAAAAAAAATCCATCCTGTTACTTTTCCTAAAATCCCACAAAGCGTCCTTCCTTTCTTCAGTTTCCTATGAGCAATGTTACATACCTTTTATACTAACGGTACCTCAAGCTTCTAGGAGTTAGACATGTAACCCTTTTACACTCAAATGTGACATTTAATGAATGTATCACATTTGATACAATTCCTTTACAGGATGGTGTTTGATTAACACATTTCTGGCTAATAAGAATAGTACAGCTAAGCTCTGTGTTAATTCAAATAAGGCTGTTGTTTTTGAGCAGTAATTTCTTTGTATTTTGATTTCAGAAGTTATGACTCTATCTTGCCCTGCTTCTCATAAGCACCCCTAAACAGATATTTAGGTACATTATTTGGGCAGCTTCAGGCTTGTGGTACCCTTAACTACTTATTGTCACGCTGTTAGGTCATTGGGGATTATTTTTCTAATAAGTATTTCTGTCACTTAGAAACCCTCAGTGTCTTCAAAAACTTTTTTTTTTTTAGCTTCTAAGTAATTTTCTTGTTCAGAACGATAGTATAAATTACAGATGTAGCAGTGTTGATAGCATCACTAATACAAGGTACTTGTGTATGTAGCCCAAAATCATCAGTTTAGTATTTTGTTGCATAAAACTCCCTTGAAAAGTTTGGAATAAAAAAAAGAAATCCTGGTAATTTTTGTGCTCTCTTCTTCGGTGATTGTCAAATACATTAAAATAGGCACTGAACTATGTTTTCACCTTTTAATTTGATTTAACCTGTCCAGGACTGTGAGACATTAGATTGTCCATCTTCTCTTAAAGACTGCTTTGTCTTACTGCTGCCTGGTAGTCTGTTTTGCTCGCTCTTGTTCTTAGCTTGGAAGAAATACCCTTGAGGTCCTACTCTCCACGCTCCTTGTTTCAGGTTTCCTGGAGGACTTGCCAATCTGATGTGACTAATTCTATGGAATTAGCTCTCAGTCGGGCTGACTGTACCTGCGAAACCACTGTCCGAGCACTTGCGGGGAGAAGTGTTCAGCTCTGCCACTGAACGGCAGCAGCCTGGATTCCTCAGGCTGCTCCTGACAGGAGACAATCCCGACTGCCTCGATCTTGCCGATGCAAGGACATATTTAACAAGGAAGTGTTTTCTAGCAAGGGAAACAAGGCTTGAACAATAATAACCTGGCTGGCGATTTTCCAAGGCAGCTGAATATTTCCAGTCCCTGAACAGGGCAGTTGTAGTGAAAGCCCTGTGAGACTTAACAGCAAAACACACTGCTCCTATTATCGTAGTAACTAAAAATGCTGGGGTGCTGGGGGGGGCTCTGGGAGTCGGGGTGCCCAGTGCCTGTGCCTGGGGGGCTCTGTCTGTGTCTCCTTCCCCTCCCCAGCTCTCGGGTCACTGCCCCAGCTGGGCCTGGCTCCAGCTGACCGGGACCCCATCGCACCGGGTGGTTTGGAGCTTCCCCCACCAACTGCGGGTGGCCCCGGCCCTCACCTCATCCGGGCCGCGGCTGGAGCAGAGGCTGCGCCTCCCGAGACCAACATGGCCGCCTGGCAGGCCCGTGCCCCAGCACTACAGCTCCCGGCATGCCCTGGGAACCAACATGGCCGCCTGGCAGCCCCATGCCCCAGGACTACAACTCCCGGCATGCCGCGGGGCGCTCCTTCCTACTGTCTGACCCTGCGGGGACACCGTCCCCCGGCTGGGCCCCGCCCCCCGCAGGCCCCATGGCCGCCTCCCCGGGGCTGCCCAGGCCCTGGAGCCCTGGTGGAGCAGGGAGGAGGAGGAGGGGAGAGGGACAGAGCGGCAGAGAGGGGTGGGGCCGGGCGGTGGGGTGCCCGGAGAGGGACGGGAGACGGGCAGAGGGACAGGAGCAGGACAGAGGGATGGCGGGAACCAAGGGGAGCTGGGCGGGAGTGGATAAAGGAAACCCCTGGTGAGGAACGGGCACAGGGACAGGGAGAAGGGGATGGAGGGGAAGGGGCGGCCAGGAACATGGTGATGAGCAGTGGGACAGAGCAAGCAGAGGAGGGCAGGAGGAAGGAGAGAGGGACGGACGGATACAGGCAGGGCGAGGGAGGGGGACAGAGGGAAAAGGATGAGAGAAGAAGGAAGGGGAGAGGGAAAGGGGGAGGCAGGGGCTGAGAGCAGGACACAGGGAAGAGAAGCAAGAGATCTGCAAAACAGTCACTACTATAAACTAGGAGCTAACTGCCTCTTCTCTGAAAAGGTGTGAACACCGCAGTTAGTAAGGACACAAGGAGCTGCAGGAGCCACGTGCCTGCTCCTGCCCCGTCACCTGCTCAGCAATCAGTGACGTCAGAACTGCCACCATCAGCCCCGGCTGTGCTTGAAGACTTCTGAAAGCCACTGAACAGCAGCAGCCTGTTGGAGAAAGAAAATAAAAGGATGGAGAAAGAAAATAAAGAGCCTGTCACTCTCCTCCTCTCTCCGTCTCTAATGTTTCTTTCCCCATCTCTGCCCCGCTTCCTGTCCCTTTTCTCTTATTCTCCCTGTCCTCCATCCCGCCCCTAACTTTTTTGTCTGTATATCTCCATACCACTGCCTGTCCCATTGTTTCTCCCTATATCCCCCTGCCCAGCTCTCTGTCCCGTTATTCCCCTCTGTCCTGCTCCCTGGCCTTTCTTCTCATCCTGCAGCCCAGTGCTGCTTTTTCTTTCTTCATCTCTTTGTCTTGATCTGTCTCCCTCTTTTTTCCCCTCAATCCTTCTGGCTTGTTCCCTATCTTTTTCTCTCCCTCCCTCCCTCCCTCCCTCCTTCCTTATTCCTCTCATTCAGTTTCTCTCTCGATCCATCTGTTCTGCTCCCCGCTCATCGTTTTCTCTCTCTTTCCATCTGTCCTGCTCCCTGACCCTGTTTTTCTTCTGCCGTGTCTCTGCAGGGCTCCTTATCCCTTTTTTATTGATTTATCCATCTCACTGTCCTTTTCCCTGTACCTTTCTCTGCTCCTCAGTCCTTCTCCCTAATTTTATTTTTCTCTTTCTGTTCCTCTGTCCTGCTCCCCATTGCTGTACTTTCATTCTCTGTATCTGCTGCTCCACTAATGACTGCCGAGTTGTCCCGGGGAAGGGTGAGCGTACAGGCACCGAGCCCCAGAGCAGACTCACTCCTGGGACTTACACACATTAACGAATAAACACTTGCTGTCTCCTTTGCACTCATGGCTGTGTTTGTTGTCCTTTGTACTTGGTGAGTGGTTGTCAGAGAGTCCAGGGGAGCAGGTTGCGCAGTGGGTGTCAGGGGCCATGGCTGCAGCTGTGGGCTGGGGCTGGAGGAGCCCCCGGGGGGGGTGGGGGCAGTGAGGCTGATGGCGATGGCCCCTCTGGGTAAAAGGGCTGCAACCCCAGGGGATGGTGCTGCTGGGCCATGCCTGTCTGAGAGTGACTGAAGAGCTGCAAGGATGTTTCCAACCCTGAGGGAAACTTACCCTCCAGGGGATCTGGGCTGTCCGTGCCCCTCACCCTCCCAGGGATTCGCTCCCCACTCTCCTCCAATGAAGCGGGTGCTGGTGGGACCCACCTCCACCAGCAGCCTGGCATTGTCCTGCAGAGCACCAGGTGGGTGGTGTCCAGCAGCACAAGGACCTCTTCAACTGCACATCGGCTGGGGAGGGGCCGCAGGGGGAGGGGGCTGGGCAGTGCCTCGAGGAAGGCCTAGCGCCATGGGCAGGGGGTGGGGGAAAGGGGGTGCCCCCCACCCTGTGCCCGACTCCCCATGAGGCCGGTGCCTTCAGCCCAAGTGACAGCCCCTTGTCCTGGTCTTGCCAAGGCAGCTGGAGAAGTCTGGAAGGGGAAGAGCAGGGGGTCACCCCAAAACAGCCCTGAACCCCTCAGTTCTACCCCAGACCCCATCAGCTCCCTCAGACATCCTTATCCTCCTCAGCTACTCCCAGACCCTCTGATTCCCTTAGTTCCCCCCAGACTCCCCACACCCCGCCCCGGTCGGCCCCCTGACACCCCTGACCTCCTCAGTCCCCCCAGGCTGCCTTTGACCCCCTGATTTCCCCCCAGGCCCCCAACACCCTCAGTTCCCCCCAGGCAGCCCAGAGCCCCCCCAGACCCCCTCAGTCCCCCCTGGCCTGCCCAGGTCCCAGGTTCCCTCTCCCCTACAGACCCACTGGTCCCCAGCCCGGCCCCACACTCTCCTCACGGGGACACGTGCAGCAGAGGCCGCCCCACCCCCACAGGGCCGTGTGCAGCAGGGGCTCCCCCACAGGGCCGTGTGCAGCAGGGGCTCCCCCACAGGGCCGTGTGCAGCAGGGGCCACGCTCCCCTCACCCAGGGCCGTGGTGCAGGGGCGGCCCTGTTACACCTCTGGGCCCTCCTGGAGCTGCACAGGGCGGCTGGGCCCCCTCCCCAGCTCCCTTCATCCCTCCTCCTGTCTGCTATTTTCCACCAATACAATGAACGGTGGAAGGTAAAACCATGAAGTTTGTTTTAAACAATGTTAGCTGACTCAGAAAGCATTTGTGTATGTAATAAGGCGGTCAGCAACTTTACCTCCTAACTCAGCTTCGTAGCAATGCTTCCTATTTAAGAACTTTGTGCTCCGAAACTCAGGAAGCAGACTGCTTTGTGAACAAAATAGCAGAGTTGGCTTTTTAAAATCTAAGAGCAAATGGACGCCATTAGCTTGCAGTTCTTTCTCTGGATGTACATGGGGAGAGACACAAGGGGACTTCTGCTCCTTTGGTCATTTCCCATGTAAATCAAGTGAGACAGGGAGACTGGATTTTGAAGGAAGAACCGTCTGTGTCATCTCATCCCTTTTCCTGATAGCTCTTTGTAGAGGTGTTAAAGAAAAGTTAGCCAGGCAGCATAACCAAGAGGAGGAGATTTCAATGTGATCAAGAGAATCCAGTTCCAGAAGAAGACCAAGATGAAGCAGAGCGCGGTGGAGAAGAGTTTCTGGAAAAACACGCCTTAACATGGATCAAAGCGGAGTTGAGTTCGCACAGGACTATTCTATGGAAGACAATGAAAATGTTTTTCAAGAACGATGGACAAAGGGCAATGAAACTAAGTATGAGACAGACCATGAGAGATGTGCTACATCTGCTTTTCTGATATCTCTCTCTCAAACCAGCACACAGCGTTTCTTCCATAATGATGCTGCCCTCCTAATGATGGGAGAAGGGAGTGCTGCTTGGATGTGTTCCCTGTGAGGGGACGTGACCACAGGCAGATCCTCTCCAGTGAAGGGGCTGGTTGACACAATTTTTGTCACACCTTTAAGCTGTGACCTAATCTGTAGAGGTGAGACTAACTTTCTGAAGCTGGCTTCCTCAGGCACTTCAGGTTCTTCTGCTGTTCATGCCTGACTGCGTATGTAGAGGAGCCACGTGGGCTTTGCACGGGGTCAGGGTGTCAACAGCATGTGCTCCTCAGCTAGTGCTCACTGGAGAAACTCAACGGGAGAGCCCATCTCGATGGTTCAGCTGTGAGGAGAGCTGCAGTTCTCATGAGCTGTCAGCTGTGGAGCACATCTAGAAGACCCCTTTCATTAACATGGGAGCCATTGGCTCCATACTCCTAAGCGGGACCTCCTATTCTTACATTTCTGGCTGGTCTTTTGACAGCTTGTGCTACTCTGAAGCAACCCAAACAGGAGAAGGGGAAGACGGAGAGGCGGATGTGGTTCTCCTTTTCCACTGGCTCACAAAGTTCTCCAGGTCATAGATGCCCTCTGCTCACTGACTCTCATGGAGCTTCTTGCTGTGTTTTGTTGGGATGAGTCACATGTCCAAGACGCCTCAAGTACATCAGCTGCCTTCTGGTGACAGCTTACACTGCTTGAAAAGATGACAGAGTCCCTCACGGTCGTTTTGGCTTCATGACATCTGATGGTGAAGTTGCTCACGTTGATTGTTACTCAAGTCCAATGGACAGGTTGACAAAGGCCTGAGTAAGGTGGCTGTTTTTTTGGCCAAAGGGAATGGTAGGAGCCCTCACATCGTCTGCCTTCTGATCCCAGGGAGGCAGAGTTGGATGACGGGCAGTGTGGGAATGACCCACCAGGAACATCCCTATGGTCCAAACTTTTCCTCTTCAGAGCTTTGGTCTGGAAGAGGTAGTCCCTCACCCCAGGGCATGCTGGGAGAGGGGACCTCCAGCCCAGCCCTGGCACAGCAGAGGTTCCTCCAGGACCCCGAGGTGACAGCCTGGGCTTGGCCCCAGAGCAGGGAGCTGCTGGCCAAGGGTGGTGAGGAGCTTTCTAATGCTCGGGATTTGATGTCCTCCCTCCTGGCAGTAGAGGCCAGGAATGACACTGTCTGCTCGGCACGCTGGGGGTGCTCCCCGTCTGAAGGAAGGACACCACGAGACTGAGCTTGTTGTAGTAGCTTTAATCAAATACATCCATTCTTCCCCAGGAGAGATGCACCTCTGCCTGGTTCAGCAGGGCCAGCAGCACAGCACCCGCAGGGACCACACTGATGAGTGCTGTACCCTTGGAGATGTCAGGATCAGTATTGTCTGAGCTGCCAGGGAGCAGATGGAGGGTTCGCTGTCTTCCTCCACGGCCTGAAGGGCTGCGGCAAAAGGAAACAGAGCCGAGATGAACCCCCCCTCCATCTGCAGAGACCCTCAGGCATCCCCTCCAGACCATACCAGCCCCACCCGTCTCTTTCCCTGGCCAGGAGGAGTAGGTGGGACCAATGGATGAGCTGGAAGCTGCTGGCCAGGAATGCCTCAGATGCTCCCGAGATGCTCCTCTGCCCTGGAAGCGTTTCCCTGGTGCAGGGCAAGGCAAGGCAGCACCCTGCCCAGGCTCTGTCCCCTGCCCCACCAGCCCCGGCCATACTCACCGTGGCAGATCTCACTCAGCTTCTCCTTGCTTTGGTTCCCGGAGTGCCGCGCCGCAAGTCCTGAGCAGAGAGCTCTATCAGACCTCCCGCTCCCCAGCATGTCCCCAGCTGCCCCTCGCTGCCAGCACAGTGGTGGGGATGGGGGCCAGGCTGCCAGAAGAGGGACCCCGGGGGCTGTGGCTCACCGATGAACCTGATGGCCATCTCTTGCAAGGTGGCCTGAGCGTCCTTCAGGTATGGCATGCTCTGATGCAGGTAGTCTTCAACCCTCCTCCTGTCCTTCACCAGCTGGAGAGAGCACAAGGGCATGTGGCTGGAACGGACCCTCCCCAGTCTGCTGGACCAGTCCCTCCTCCCAACGACCCCCTTCCCACCCAGGCCATTCCCATCTCCCAGCCAGGAGCCCTATGTGGCTGAGATCCAGAGACACACGCAGGCAGAGGGGGGTCTAGGAGTCTTGAGACCTCTCTGTCCATCTGCCCAGGGCCCAGATGGGCTGGGGTCTCCTTCAACACCCTTGGGAGCCGGGAGGGGAGAAAGCCCTGGAGAAGAGCCCTTAGGGCCCCTGTACTCGAGGGCAGGGAAGGACGATGCAGCTCTGGGTTATGGGCCCTGGGGCTTGGGGGTTGTCCTCACCAAGCACTCTCCGATCCTCCACGTCTGCTGTGTCTGGATCAGGTGCTTGAGCTCTTCCCACTCCAGGATCTCCGCCACGGCAAGGAGGGCTTTCCTAGAGACCTGCAGAGCAACAGAGGATGGGAGATGGCACCGTGGCCTGGGGAAGGAGACCTGGTGTCCCTCTCCTCTTGGCCAGACTGCCAGCTGTTCCCAGCCACCACCTCAGGTATCTCATGCTGCTGGCCAGCAGAATAGAGATTCTCAAGAGCTGTGGGCCCATGGCTGTAGGCAGTGAGGACCACAGTCTCAGAGGCACCGGGGCAGGACAGAGTCAGCAGCACCTCCCATGGCATCCCCAATGGGACTCTTGGCTCCTCAGCCAGGGCTGCCCCAGTTCCAGGTGGGCAGTGCTCTGAGCCCTGGGGTGATCCTGCCCTTAGGGAGCTGGGACATGTCCTGGCCTAAACATCTGGGGTACTCTTAGGCACAACCCTGGGGAGGCAGGGGTTGGGGCTCAAAGGCCTGGTCTCCAACACCTGCAGGGAAATCTGGGAAGCCCTTAGGGTGTGTTCAGACCTCAGTGGCCACGGGCTGCTGCTGCCAAGACCTGCTGGACCAGGTAGGGCAGCTCTGGGAAACGTCCATGCCAGCTGCCAGCAGCCCTTGCCCATGACACCTAGGCCACCCCCGTGGTGTCATCACGCCCTTCCCCATATCACTGGCCAGCTTTGAAATCTGCACCTTGGCCACGCTCTGGGTCTGGTCACTCATGTGGAAGAAGAGCGGGACCAGCACCCTCCACACTTTATTCTTCATCCTCTTCTTGTGGCAGCACACCACAGCCTTCATCAGGTCTTTGAAGAGGTGGATGGCGAGCTCTCGCAGCTGGCTGCACTCCTGGTAGGGAGGAGGACAGGATAAGCAAGGGTGTTAGCATGGCCGATGGGAGGGGAGATGCTCTGGGGTCAGATCCTGCACACAGCTGCATGGCCACACAGCTGGGGAAGCCCTTGGGGCTTGGAGAGCAGCTCTTGGCCTGCAGATGCTTTGCACGGGGGCCAGGCTGGGCTCCAGTACAGGGGTCTCAAGTCGCCTGGAGGCATCAAGCTGTTGGGGAGAAGCTGTGGTGGGCTGAAGAGCCCAGAAGACATCCCTCGAGGGATTAAGGAGGGGAGAATGTCCTGACCAGAGGGCTGGGCTGAAGGGCAGCTGTCATGGACGAGCATCCATCTGCAGGGCCTAGGCTCCTGCAGCAGCCTTACATCATCAAAGAGCGGCAGGAGCTTCTCTGAGAGTTGGAGAGCGATGCAGCTGGCCTTCTTCCTCTTCATATGACCCACCACGTTTCGGAAGACCAGCAGGGCCTTCATCCGGATGTCTTTGTTGGCATCCTGCAGGATCTCCACAACATCAGGCAGCAGGACCTGAATTTTTCTTGCCTAGATGAAGCACAGTATTTCATCTTTGAGAAGCGGTCAAAGACCACCCTGGCAAACATGCTCTGGTCACTGAGCACCAGCCTCCCCTCCAGCTCCTGGCCCAGGAATCGCTGTAGCACCCTCCTGGCTGGTGGTGGCCATGGTATGCGGGAGAGCAGGGGTAGGGCAGGGGGGGCAGGAAAGCAAAGACTTCCTGTCCCCTGCTTAGCCACCCCCTTTTCTGACCAGCCCAAAGGGGCAGATGGGTTGGTAACCCTCCAGGCCTGGAAAGCTACCCCAGGCACCCACCAGCCCCGTCCATGGCAGGGAGGGTGTTGGGAGCCGTCATCCCAGCTCCTGACTGCCAGCCAAGGCCAAGCCACTGCATTGGCCAACGTGGCTCAACTCAACTCCTTGCTCACCGTCTCAGGTCTCTCCGAGGCAGTGATGAGACCCATGAGCACCAGCGAGTGAAACCCTGGATTTGGACACTTCAGGTACTCCTGGAGGAGTGTCAGGGAGTAAAAACTCGGCTGTTGAGCATTGGTGCAGTCTGTCACCTGAAATAAAGATAGCGGTGAGAGATGGGCAGAGCCTGCGGGGCTCCTGCTTCCCACTGGCAGCTCAGGGCAAGGGCACTGGGGCCAGGCAGCCCGTCCTGGGGGCAGCCCTGACCATGGAGGACTGCACAGTGTCTTTGCCGGCTCCTCCTGTCCTCTGACCATTGGCAGCCTCTTGCTCTCACGCCTCCGAGGAGTGACTGGAGAGCAAGAGCTGGCACAAAGGAGGCAGGACACATGGGTGGTGATGAGTGTCTCCTGTCCCCGGCCATGCACATCCCCGAGGGTGAGCAAGCCCAGGTCTGGTCACTTACCGCCTCCTGAATGTTGCAGGCATGCAACACGGCAGCGCTTATCAGCTTGCAGTGCCGCCGTTTCCGCGACTTAACAATCTTCATCAGCTCAGTCGAGAACTCAGTGGGTATCTTGTTCTGGAAAAACATCAGCTCCCACATGGCCAGGGCGGCGCTGCCAAGCACAGAGCATTTCGTCAGCGTGGCTGCCTCGGCCACGGCACTGTGCCCAGGCTAGCCTGACCACTCCCGGGCTGTCTTGCAGCCCAGGCCCTGCCCACCCCGCTCGTGTGGGGGCAAGCAGGAGAGAGCTGAGGTGGTGTTCCCTGTGAGGCAGGGAAGAGCATAGTGGCTCTGGGCTCTGGCTTGGCCGGCTTTGGCTGCTGCAGGCCTGGATGACCCACCAGGGCTGGAAAGTGTGGTGGGATGGAGGGCCCTGCTCCTCAGGGATGTCCTGCAGTTTTCCGTGGGTCTGGCAGCCAGAGAGTCTCTGAGCCCCTCTCCCCACAGGGAACAAGTCCTTGGGGCTGTCGCGGCTGATACCTGTCACACAGTGGAACGTGGATCAACATGCTGAAGACCAGTTCCCTGGGGTACTCGCAGGCCAGCAGGATAAGTAGGGCATCCAGGCTCTCCCAGGCTGACACTGTGCTGGTGTACTCCAGGCTTTCATGGATGCACCCCACGATGCTTGGCACCTGGAGGGGACACAGGTGAGGATGGTGCTGCCACTGGAGTGCAGCCATTTCCTCAGCTGCCACCACTGAAACTTCCCATCCCTCTCTGGTGGCTTAAAATGGCTTTAGGTGCCTGATGCAAGGCAAGGCAGGGCAGGGCAAAGGCAGGGACAGGCAAGGCAAAGGCAGGGCAAGGCCCAAGGCTTGAGCCAGGCAATCCAGCCAGAGCCTGCTTACATCTGTCAGCCAGAAGTCAGGTTCTCCCATGGTCATGTTCAGCACGCTGCTGGCCACCTGCTTGTCATAGATGCTGGAGTCTCTCAGGGCTTCAATGGCTGTGAGGACGATGTCTGTCTTCTCAGAAGGCCAGAGGTAATTTTTGCATGCCTATGGGAGGAAGGAAGGAAGGGAGGGAGGGAAGACACGTCACATGACTGCCCTCATGGTGCTGCTTGGCCCTATAGAGAACCAGAGCTTGCTGGTGGCCAGGAGGGCTGGAGCTGCTGCTGGGACACTGGAGTGCGGCCCTCGGATAGTCCCTGCTCGGGGACAGCAGGAACCCTCTCACCAGGGACAGTGAGGCCATGCCAGCCCCGCTGATTCTGGGTCCCTTTGCTCAGACAAGTCTCCTGCTGAATGTGTCTCAGCAAGGGAGGAACTCATTACCATGGTCAGGGTGCTCGCTTTGTAGAGCAAAGAACACGAGGAGGTGCTCTCAGCTTCCCATTCCCTTTGGACCTGTTGATGCTCTGGATTGTCCTCTGACAGCGTCCTACCTAAAAGGGGAGGGAGAAACACAGAGCAGTTGGTAGGAGGTAGCATCTTTGCCAACAAGCTTACCAAACGCTGAAAAGAGCTTTAGGTTATGAATGGCTGAGGAGGGGGGTTACAACCCACAGGCAGGGGAGGAGGTGGTGGGCAGGAGTGTAAAGCAAAGGGAACAAGAGGGACCTCAGGAATGATGGAGACGGATGAGAGGCACCTGCCTCAAGTGTAAGTATGCAAATGCTCAGGGCCTGGGAAAGTGGAAGGAGAGCATGGGGGACAATCAACAGTCTGGGAGAGAGCATGTGGGTCAGGAGCAGCAGAGAGGCGGTGCTGGTGGCATGGTGGTGGCAGCGTGTTACAGCCTCCCCTGTGGGGGGGAGGAAGTGGATGAAGTCTTCCTGAAAGCACTCGGGGAGGTCTCTCTGTCACGTGCCCTGATTGCAAGATGGCAGGGTGCAAGTGGTCAAGGAGATTTCTGGAGGGCATCAGGGACAGCTTCTTGCTACAGGCATTGGAGGGACTAGCCGGGGTGATGCCCAGCCTGATCTGTTGTTCAAGGAAAGGGAAGAATTGGTTTCAGGACGTGGTAATCAATGGTAGCTGTGGCTGTGGGGACCACGAAACAGTGGGGCTCAAGATCCTGAAAGGAACGAGGAAGGAGAGCAGCAGAGAGTGGATCCTGAACTTCAGGTAAGCACTCCGCCTCTGCAGGAAAATGATAGCTGGGATCCTATAGGAAGCAGCTGCAAAGGGCCAGGGAGGTCAGGGAAGCTGGCAGACTTTCACAGAGAGCCTCCAGCAAGCACAAGAATGGTCCATCACAATGCTCAGGAAAATGAGCAGACATATGAGCAGATGTCTGTGTGTGGAGGGACGCAGCCCACGACACAGCTCCTCTTACTTTCTCGCTGACAGATGAACCTGTAGATGGAATAAAGAGCATCCGAAGCCACGTGGCTGCTCTCTTCTTCCTTGCAAGAGCTGAGAAGGATGAGACATCCCAGCAGCTGTCCCAGGATGGGGATCTGGATCTCTCTGTAGCAGCCACAGCTGAACTCATCTTGCCAGGCCTGGGGGAGGGAAGCAGAACAGCAGAAGGGCTGAGGCAAGGCAGGTGGGGCTGAAGCCCTGAACCCAAGTGGGCCCAGGGCTGGATCTCAGGTGAGTCAGAGCTTTGCAGGGCCCTGCTGGGTGCAGCTCTGGCTCCTGGCAGAGAGGGGACTGGGGAGAGGAGCTCATAGGACCAAGACCCTCGCTTCAGGGCAGAGCCTTGCTGAGTGCCCCAGTGCCTGGCAGGAACCCTGAGCTGCAGGCTGTTCCGGTGCACAGGAAAGGGGACATGTCCTGGCTGGAGGCTGCCTGGCTCCTTACCTCCAGTGAGGAACATCTGGCCAAGAAATGGCTCAGCTTCTGAATCCTCCTCAAGGCCCTTGCGTGCACAGCTGCACTTTTGGAGTTGGTGAAAGTCAGCAGCATCTGGGAGGAGAGGAGAGGAGAGGAGAGAAGCTGCCGATCTGCCCTGTGAGCTGGACACCCACTCCAGCAGAAGCAGCACTGCTGAACTCCTGGCTAGACTCACACAGTCCAGGCTCAGAGGTATGGCCCCCTGGGAAGCCAGGAGAAGAGAGCTTCAGAGCTGGGCTCCCCGTGCGGGACGGGCAGGTCCCAGTGGGTCTCTGCCCCATTTGGGTCTGGGGAGGAAAGCAGGGGAGACTGGGAAGTGGGGGGACAGCAGCACCAGCTGCCACCGCTGTGGTACCAAAGGAGAGGGGCCAAATTCCTCCTATTACTTGGGAAAGTCTGCGGAGGGGAAAGGGACTTTGACTGCAGCCAGGGGACACCGGGCTCCAGAAGAGCACAGTGGGCAGCCCTCAGCTCCCCCAAGGGAGGTGGGCACCCTGCGTGGCACTGCAGGTGTGATGGACACCCGCATCACCTCCAAGGTGATGAACAGCCCCTGCCAACCCTGCTCTTTGCAAATGCCAGACCTTCAAGATAGTCTGCAGCTCCTCGCTGAGGCCAGAGGCAGGAGAGCTGAACACCAACACGCGTAGCATGCTGTCCATGGCATCCAGGGTCTGCAAGGAGGACGAAGGGTGGTGGCATCTTTCGGCAGGCCCTCTCATCCCCAGGAGATGGATCTGGACTCCCAGCACCAAGGAGGACACCTGTGCTGCCTCGCGGTGCCTGGGGAAGGCCTCGGGGCAGACAAGCCTGGATGTGGCCAGGCCCATGGGAAGGGGACGAAGGGATGAAGGTGGGAAAGCAAAACCAAGACCCTGACCTGCCTTGGATCTCCAGTCATCTCCTGGCATGGGGCAGCCAGGGAGCAGCCCAGAGGGACTGGGGGCTCACCCAGCACTTACCTGGAAGTAGAGAGAAGCATCCAGGCCCTGCATGTCCTCTTCTGGAGGAAGCAAGAAGACACTGGTGAAGCAGGCATGTATGAGGCTTTTCTTTTGGCCCTCCAGCACTGTCTCCACTGAGCTGCAAAAAGAGAGAGAGGGGTCTGTCGGACACTGGTGCTGGGAGCGTGCCTCGAGGCCTCGGACAGGTGGACATGGACCTCTGGGGCAGGGGTGCCCGGGAGGGATGGGCAGGTACCTCAAGGCAGCGATGGCATCCATGGCAAGCAGCCGCACTGCCGTGTGCAGGTGGTCCCTGGGCTCCTCTTCCAGCAGTGCCTGCAGAGCACAATCGGGATAAAGGACCTGGCAGCCACCAGCACCCAGTGCCAGCAGACCCAGTGTGGTCCCTGCCGCCCTGGGTGCTGGGGGTCTTTGCTGGCAGGCCTTCTC
The DNA here is from genome assembly GCF_965638725.1 of Aptenodytes patagonicus. NCBI lineage: Eukaryota > Metazoa > Chordata > Aves > Sphenisciformes > Spheniscidae > Aptenodytes > Aptenodytes patagonicus. The sequence continues at coordinate 459,732 of NW_027472005.1, forward strand.
AGCAGCACTTGAGTCCCCTTGGGGTGTCCACGTATGTTTGCTCCTGTCCAAATGCTGTCCTTGCCATGTGCCAGTGACCGGGGACCCTGCCCCCTTCCCCAGACCCTCCGGGTGTCCCCTCACCTTGATGCTCTTGGCCAGCTCAAATCTGTGGCAGAAGACATCCAGGCCCTGCAACAAGCCCTTGTGCCTGGCAGCTCTGCAGAGGGTGCAGATGCCCTCGAGGAACCGCATCTTCTCGGTCTCTTCCTGGCAGCCAGGGGACAGAGAGACAAAGGGGGAGTGTGAGAGGGCGAGACATGGCCAGCGGGACCAGAGTACTGGGGGTGCAAAGCCATGCGGGAGAGCAGCTCTGCCCAGCCAGCAGCGCCCCTAGCAGCAGGCAGCATAGCCAGTGGGTCCCATCAGGAGACGCTGGCACAGCAGCAATAGAAATAGCCACGGTTACCTTTTCTGAGCTCTCGAAAAAAGCCTGGATGAAGTCCACCGTTTCCTGTTCCGCTTCATACACAGCTAGCCAGCTGGCATCTAGCAGCAGAGGAGGGCAGGGAGGGCTGTAGAGCGGAGCTGCAGGCAGGAGTGGGCAGAGGAAGGAGCTCTGCCCTTCGTTCCCATGCCCACTCCCCAGGAGCAGTCTCCCTGGGGGTCTCAGGGCTGGAGGATGCGATGCTGGAGCCCCCCACTCACCTGCCTGCACCGGCTGGACCACACACACCTCACAGGGCTCTGGTGGAGACCTGCTCTCCTGGGGAGCCCCCACCTCCTCCCAGGTCACCCTGGGGTGGCTAAGGGGTCTCCTCTCTGCCATCCTGAGGGATGTAAGGCGGCAGTAGGGATGGGGAAGGGGGAAGCCTTGGGGAAACGCCTTGGGTCTGCCGGGAAAAGACGCGGGGTGCGCTTGGGGGGTCTCCTCGCCAGCTCTGCGCTCCTGCCCTGTCCTGTCACTGTCCTGCTGGACACTGCAGGGTGGGGCCACGCTGGCTATATGCAGTGCTGGGGGGTCAAATAGCAGGGGGTCACAAAGGGACCAACTGTGACCCGCCGCCCAGGCGGGGAGGGGCAGGATGGCCCCTGGGGAGCTGGGCCCTCTCGGGGCACCCCAAGGCAACCATTCACCCTCATGTCCCCTCGGGATCTCCCTGTTGCTCTGCAGTGTATCCCGGAGCCCCGACGTTAAAAGTCTGGGATTTACTCAAGCTTCACAGAAACCATGATTTTATCACTTCATCTCTTCTTCTCATCTTCTCACCAGGAAGAGCTCGTGCAGGAAAGAGGAAAAATAAAATGAAACAACTTCCCCTGAGTTTACCCTTTTTAGGATTTGGGAACCTCCCAGAAATGGAGATTCCCCTCTTATGGTTTGTTTTCTCAGTCTGGTTTGTGGCCATGATGGAGAACTCCCTCATTGTTGCGCTGGTGGTGGCTGACCACCATCTCCAGCCCTCCGTGGACACCTTCTGGGCCGCCTTTCCTGCCTGACCGCCTGCTCCCCTTGTCAGCTTCCATGAACAGGGAGAAGCCCATTTCTGCAGGAGTTTTATAATTTGAGGTTTTTGGCCAGTTGGCAATGTTGTCTCCAGGCAGGGGTTGGAGATGTGGTTGGTGTTTAGCAATATGGAAACTTCTCTGCTGCAGCACAGTAGGAAATATCACTTTCAGCTTTAAGCTCAGAGCTGGGCATGAAAAAAATGTGAAGCCAGTGTCCTGAGTGTTTCTATCTCACCTCAGTTCTTGTGGCGCTAATGAAATTTCCCAAGTGTTTCATCATCTCATGCTAATCATTAATGATAACTGCGATGACAGTATGCCGGCCAGGTGGACAAGTTCTCCACAGATGCTCTCTTCACGTTTCTACAGTTTTCAGCAGTTTACAGTTACATCCTTTCCTCAATCTCTCTCAGCACCAGGAAGCAAAAAGGTATCCTCTCATCGGATCGCTGTCAGTATTCCCTGGTTTTACATCAAGCTGGCTGTTCAGATCACAGGTCACACTCTGTTTGTTCTCTGGTTCTTGTTCTGTTTCTTTTTCTTCTGAACATCCTTGCCAAGATCTACAGAGAAACCTGAGCATGACATCAGTTGGCTGCAGTCATGCAGAAGGACGCCTGTGGTTGCAAACACGTTCCTCTCTCTCCCTGGCTTTCAGGATGCCAGATCTGCTCCGGATCCATCTTGTTCTTTACTCTTGAAACTTTATTTTTATTATTATTTTTTTAATATTACTTAAGAAGACCTATTTCTATCTATCCTAGCAGAGATAATGAGAGGGATGACTCATGGGCATGACTCATTGGACAAGCATTGCCTTATATGGTATGTCCTGGCCCCCATTCACACCACCAAGGGTGTGTTAACAGCACAGGGGGTGATGCTGTTTGTCCTCCCCAACCTCTGGGATGGTTGGGCCCCTTCTGAAATCTGATTTGCTTGACGTCAATTCTCTCTCTCTCTCTCTCTGCATGTAAGTAATCTCTTTTATCTGCTGCTAAATTGTTGCTAAATGGCTTCACTAATGATCAGTTTATAGTAACCTGCAGTGGTACAGACCTACAAGGTTGTTGCTGTTATTCACTGTTTCTGTATGATTGATGACTGTTATTATTGATTGCTGCCACTGCCTTTGATTGACACTGTATTATTGATTGCTGTTAGTAATTTGTATTGCGTTGCTAGGGGTGATTTTGTAGTATCCTGGCTAGTGGTTACAGACAGCGCTGCACTGGTCGGATGCTCCTGTGGGTGTAGCAGCGACAGTAAGGTGCCCTTGTTGATGGCACAGCCATGCAACTCACAATTTGACATCACGGTGTATCTGTCAGATGTATGTTTGTTCCCCTGGGAATTGGGTTTTCCTGGAAAAAAGGGGTGGCGGAGCTGTAGGAGAGCGGGCGCTCGGAGCTTCAAACTTTGGAGATGAAGCTCAGACTCGTCGCGTGGCCGAGCGGGACCGTAGCGCTCGTCCTGCCTCTGGTCACACCCAGGTGCTCCGGTTGTTTTGCCTGGGAATTCAAATTCCTGGGTTTCTGTTCTTTTAATTTTTACTGCTTATTATTTACCTGAAAATATTTAGAATAAAAACTTGAAAAACAGTTACTGGCATAGTCTTTGGGAGTAAATAATGTGTCTCATCTACTCTAGCTACTATTGAAACTTTACAGATGGTAATTACTCCCAATTTGTACTATAAAATTACAAATAGCAGAATATAGAGTACTAATCGGGAGAAATATCTGTAGGGAAACAACTCTAGTTAATATTAACAAATAAAAAAATAAAAAACTAATTAAAAATTTAAAATAAAACATCATGAGCACTAGTTAATGCCACTTAGTAAAGTAATGATTAAAATGTTAGAGTGTAGATAACTAAAAGAAATATTATTTATGAGGAACGACACAATTTAATTGGAGCGATTACTTAACGAACCAGGCAGTAATTATTCCCAATTTGTATTGTAATATCAAAGAAAAATAAATTCAGAAACCCATTTTAAGTGACAAAGATAGAAAATGAATTGGGAGTCATTAATAGCTAAATTTGAACATAGACATTATTAAATAAATTGCTGGCATTAATGACTCCCAGTTGGAAACAAAGTAATGGACTTTTAGCATATAAAACGGAAGTAGAATTGGAAAAGGAATCGGGAGTCTTTAATGCTTAAATTATAACATACCTTTGAGTAGGTTCAGAGGCAATGATGACTCCGGCTTAGAAATAGTAATTAAAAAAATTACTAAATAGTAATTGAAAAATAGAAATTGAAGCTTTAGATTTTTACGTAAAGAGAAATAAAAATGAGTTACTATATAATGGCTACATTTAAAGGCAGAGATTAAAAACAATTCACTGGCGGTCATGGAAGACTATATATTTACTACTATGAATATAATTAATTGTTATTAAGTACCAATTAGAGCTATAATAAAAGTAAAAATAGTGCAAATTAGGTTTGATTAATAAAAAGTTAAGTTAAATCTTAAAACCATATTTTAGATCACTAATTGGTCATCATTAGTGCCTGTTATTTATTTAATAACAGCAATGCTTCATTTATGCATTAATGATGCCCAAAACAGTATTATCATAATAAAAACTTCAAATTATGTAGTGGAAATAGAATACAAATTGGGAGCAGTTTATTATAATTACATCTTATCGTAATTATGGTAAGTAAAGTGCTCCTAACGAGGCTTCAAATTGATAACCTGAGATGTAATTAAACCTTCCTCTTGTGTCAGTCTCTTTGTTTTTTGCCCTTTGTCTCCTTTTCATTTTTCCTGAGGCAGTATTAAATGAAATTCTCCTTGGGTGCAATTAATGCATTTGTTGTATTTTATATGATTACTTAAATAGGTAATATTATATTATTCACACGGCCTAATTAAATAATTCAGTCAGGCCTCTGACAGTCGTGCTCTATGAGCCAGCAATCCTCCCAGAAGTGCTTCTCAGTCCTCCAGATTCAAAGAATCAAAGAATATCTCGAGTTGGAAGGGACCCATAAGGATCATCAAGTCCAACTCCCTGCTCCTCACAAGACTACCTAACACTAAACCAGCTGACTAAGAGCGTCCTCCAGACACTCCTTGAACTCTGACAGGCTTGGTGCTGTGACCACTTCCCTGGGGAGCCTGTTCCAGTGGCCGACCAGCCTCTCAGTGAGGCACCTTTTCCTAACGTCCATTCTGAACTTCCCCTGATGCAGCTTCATTCCATTTCCTCGTGTCCTATCGCTGGTCACCAGAGAGAGGAGATCAGTACCTCCCCCTCCGCTGCCCCCCTTGAGGAAGTTGTAGACTGTGATGAGGTCACCCTCAGCCTTCTCTTCTCCAAGCTGAACAAACCAAGTGACCTCAGCCGCTCCTTGTAAGTCTTGCCCTCGGGACTCTTCACCGTCTTGGTCGCCCTCCTCTGGACACACTCTAATAGTCTGGTGTCCTTATTCTATTGAGGCATCCAAAACTGCACACAGTACTTGAGGTGGGGCTGCACCAGTGCAGTGTAGAGCGGAACAATCACTTCCCTCGACCAGCTCGCTATGCTGTGCTTGATGCACCCCAGGACACAGTTGGCCCTCTGGGCTGCCAGGGCACACTGTTGACTCATGTTCAACTGGCCATCAACCCAAACCCCCAGAACTCTTTCCGCGGGGCTGCTCCCCAGCCTCTCCTCCCGCAGTTTGTACGTATAACCAGGATTACCCCGTCCCAGGTGCAGACATGTGTACTCGTCTACTCATGTACATGTGACATCAGAAACACCTGCACAGGCCACCTGCATGCTTGTGCCCTAACAGCTACAGAGCCACCAGTGACATCACAAGCACCAGGACAAGCCAGGGGCCGGTTCCTAACCTATCACCTACTCAGGAACATGTGACATCACAAGCACCTACACAAGCCAGGTGCATGTTCCTGCTCAATCCTGCCTGCTCATCCACCTATGACATCACTAGCAGCTGCACAAGCAAAGGGCCTGCTCCTCTGCTAAAACCTTCTCAGGCACTTATGACCTCAAAAGCACCTTTACAAGCCAGCTGCATGCTCCTGCCCTAATAGCTGCAGAGCCACCATTGACTTCACAAGCACCTGCACAAGCCAGGTGTTCATTCATACCCAAAAAGCTACTGAGATACCAGTGACATCAGAAGCAGCTGTACAAGCAGGGGCCTGCTCCTGCCCTACCACCTACTCAGCCACCGATGACATCAGATGCACCTGCACAAGCCAGGAGCTTTCTCCTGCCCTATCAACTACTCAGGCACTTGCAACACAATAGGCAGCTGAACATAGATGGTTCCTACTCCAGCCCTATAACCTACTCAGGCACATGTGACATCACAAACACCTGCACAGGCCAGCTGCATGCTCCTGCCTTAACAGCTACTCAGCTGCAGGTGACATCACAAGCAGCTAAACAAGCCAGGGGCCTCCTCCTGCCCTATCTCCTACTTGGGATCATGTGAGATCACAAGCACCTGCACAAGCCAGGTTCCTGTTCTTGGCCTAACACCTACTCAGCCACCAGTGACCTCACAAGCAGCTGCACAGCAGAAGCATCCTCACTTCCAACACCCCGGCTTTGTCCCCTCCATCTCCATCTCTGTCTCCCATCTCCCCGTGCTCTCCTCTCTCCCAGGCACCTTTCCCACCCTCTCCACGACCTCCCAGTGCCTCTGCCTGCCTCTGTGTTTGTGTGGCAGATGTTACCTGGGAAGCATTGTCTCAGCTATACCACCTGCATCTCCTTCTCCCTCTGTTGTCATCGTTACTGCGCCAGCTGTCTGATGCACTTTTCAACCTCATGGGCCCTCTTGTCCTGCCTCCCTTCTGCTGGTAAATCCTGTTCCTGCAAGAGAAGTGTCAATCAGTCGGTGTCGCCTCTGTGGCATCTTACCTGCATCTTCCTGAGCTGGACAGCTGGTGGGAACTGTCACCATCAGCCCCGGATGTGCTTGAAGTCTTCTCCTTGCGCAGGTGTGGCTCTGGGTGTGCTTGGCCTCCTGTGAGCAATGGCTTCACCAGTAGGCTTGGATTTAGTGAATCCCCATGGACAAATGGATGTAGCAGGTGCTCCATCCAAGAACTTTGATGTGCTGACACTCTGGAGTGAATTTGGAGGTGTTTCCTCCTCCTGCTTCTCCTCCTTCTCCTCCTCCTCCTCTTCCCTCTTCTTCCTCCTCCTTTTCCTCCTCCTCCTGCTCTTCTTACTCCTCCTTTTCCCCCTAATCCTCCTTCTCTTCCTTCTTCTCCTCCTCCTCGGCTCTTCTTCCTCTGCCTCCTGTTCTTCTGCCTCCTTTTCTTCCTCCTCCTATTCTTCCTTTCCCTCCTTCTGTTCTCGTTTCTCCTCCTCCTTTCTTTCGCCTCCTTTTTTTCTTCCTCCTCACGCTTTTTTTTATTATCTTCCTCCTTATCCTGTTCTTCCTCCTCTTCTTCCACTTCATCTTTTTCTCTCTTCCTCATGTTCTTCCTCCCTCTATTCCTCCACCGTTCTTCCTGTTCTTCCTCCTTTTCCTTCTCTTCCTGTTCTTCCTCCTCCTCTTCCTCCTCTTCCCCATCTTCTCCTGTTTCTCTTCCCTTTGCTCCTCCTCCTGCTCTTCTTCCTCCTCCTGTTTCTCCTCCTGTTCATTCTCTTCCTCCATTTCTTCCTCCTCTAACTCCTGTTCTTCCTCCTCCTCCTCTTGTCCTTCCTTCTTTTCCTTTTTATGTTCCTCCTCGTACTCCTCCTCTTCCTGCTCTTCTTGTTCTTTCTCATGTTCTTCATCCTGTTCTTCCTACAGTTCTTCCTCCTCCTCCTGTTCTTTTCCTTTCTCCATTTTGTCTTCATCCAGTTCTTCCTCCACCTCTTCCTCGTTCTCCTTCTCCTCCTCCTCCTCATACGCCTCTGCAGGTTTATCCTCTGCATGTTCATCCTCCTCCTGTTCTTCTTGTTCTTCACAGTCCTTCTCCTTCTACCCCTCCTCCTCCAACTCATAGAATCATAGAATAGTTTGGGTTGGAAGGGTCCTTTAAAGGTCATCTAGTCCAACCCCGCTGCCATGGGCAGGGACATCTTCAACTAAATCAGGTTGCTCAGAGCCCCGTCCAACCTGACCTGGAATGTTTCCAGGGATGGGGCATCCACCACCTCTCTGGGCAACCTCTTCCAGTGTTTCACCACCCTCAGCGTAAAAAATTTCTTCCTTCTATCTAGTCTAAATCTACCCCCCTTTAGTTTAAAGCCATTCTCCCTTGTCCTGTCACAACAGGCCCTGCTAAAAAGTTTGCCGCCATCTTTTTTGTAAGCCCCCTTCAAGTACTGATAGGCTGCAAGAAGGTCTCCCCGAAGCCTTCTCTTCTCTAGGCTGAACAACCCCAACTCTCTCAGCCTTTCTTCATAGCAGAGGTGTTCCATCCCCCTGATGATTTTTGTGTCCCTCCTCTGGACCCGCTCCAACAGGTCCGTGTCTTTCTTATGCTGAGGGCTCCAGAGGTGGATGCAGTACTCCAGGTGGGGTCTCACCAGAGCAGAGTAGAGGGGCAGAATCTCGTCCCTTGACCTGCTGGCCACGCTTCTTTGGATGCCGCCCAGGATACGATTGGCCTTATGGGCTGTGAGCGGACATTGCTGGCTCATGTCCAGCTTTTCATCCACCAGTACCCCCAAGTCCTTCTCGGCAGGGCTGCTCTCAATCCCTTCATCCCCCAGCCTGTATTGATACTGGGGGTTGCCCTGACCCAGGTACAGGACCTTACACTTGGCCTTGTTAAATCTCATGAGGTTCACATGGGCACACTATCCTCCTCATATTTCCTTCTGTTTTTCTTCCTCCTATTCCTATTATTCTGTTTATCCTCCTGTTCTTTATCCTCACCCTCCTGTTCCTTCTGTTCCTTTTTCCACCTTCTTCTCTTCTACTTCCTCCTCTTCCTTTTCCTTCCTTCCTTCTCCTTCTCCTCCTCCTCCTCCTCCTCCTCCTCTTCATCTTCTCCTACCTCATATTCCTCATTTTCTTTCTCCTCATCATCCTGTTTTTTTCTCCTTGCCAATTGCATGAGATTCAACAAGGCCAAGTGCCAGGTCCTGCATTTGGGTCATAACAACCGCATGCAACACTGTAGGCTTGGGGAAGAGTGGCTGGAAAGCTGCCTGGCGGAAAAGGACCTGGGGGTGTTGGTCGACAGCCGGCTGAACATGAGCCGGCAGTGTGCCCAGGTGGCCAAGGCGGCTGATAGCATCCTGGCTTGTGTCAGAAATAGTGTGGCCAGCAGGAGTAGGGAAGTGATCGTGCCCCTGTACTCGGCCCTGGTGAGGCCGCACCTCGAATACTGTGTTCAGTTTTGGGCACCTCACTACAAGAAAGACTTTGAAGTGCTGGAGCGCGTCCAAAGAAGGGCAATGAAGCTGGTGAAGGGTCTAGAGCACAAGGCTGATGAGGAGCGGCTGAGGCAACTGGGGTTGTTTAGCCTGCAGAAAAGGAGGCTCAGGGGAGACCTTATCGCTTTCTACAACCACCTGCAAGGAGGTTGTAGCGAGGGGGGTGTCGGTCTCTTCTCCCAAGTAACAAGCCATAGGACGAGAGGAAACGGCCTCAAGTTGCGCCAGGGGAGGTTTAGATTGGATGTTAGGAAAAATTTCTCCACCAAAAGGCTTGTCAAGCATTGGAACAGGCTGCCAGGGGAAGTGGTTGAGTCACCATCCCTAGAGGTATTTAAAAGACATGTAGACGTGACACTTAGGGACATGGTTTAGCGGTGGACTTGGCAATGCTAGGTTAACAGTTGGACTCGATGATCTTAAAGGTCTTTTCCAACCTGAACGATTCTATGATTCTATGATGCTAGGTTTGATGGCGTCAAAATAATAAAAAAATCACTTCTAGGGGAGTTGGAAGCCAGTTTTAATTTTAAACTCTTCTTTCACTGTAAGACATTCCAGAACAGCCACAAAATTACAAGCTCAGAGTTGAAACCAAGCATTGTGACTGACTTGGAATTTTTTGTCCTTTTTCATTCATCCACTGGTAGTTATAGGAGGGAAAAAGGGGATTTCTTTCAGAAGAGAACATGTCTTTTCCCCTGTCCTTCTTCTTCTTTGCCAGTGCTCTGAATGTTGGTGGTTTTACTGTTGGGGCATTTTGGTGCTGTGTCACTGTAGTAATAGCTCTGATGGAGACACTAGAGACCATAGGACAGGTAGAAGATGCCAGTGGAGATCATCAGGCTGGAGAAGCCAAAGGAAAAAGCAGGGGACTGGAGTTGCCTGGAGAGAGAGGGCCCAGTTTCCAAACTAGGTCAGCTCGTGTCCTCATCTCCCATGCAGGAGGTGAATCACACACATGGACTGCAAAGCAATGTGAGCCATAGAAAAAGGCTTGCTTAGCTCCGGATTGCCCAGGGACATTTAATTGGAATTCAGGCCTTGTCATGTCAGCGGGAAGGAAACATGCCCTGCAAGCCCACGCTGAGGCATGAGACCTTGCCTGGGACTAAGGGATATGTCAGGGGACGTAGATGAGACCCCCAGCCCCTGGAGTGGCGACTGGAGGATGGGTAGGTCAAAGGACCCTGATGGGAGCCCTGCAGGGCCTCGTCCATTGGACCAAGGGGCACCTTCCCTTGTCACACAGAGCATCCCACGGGCTGGAAAAGGGATGCTCTGGAGAGTTTCTGGCAAATATCTGGAGAAGAGCTGCTCCCCCCACCGGCTTCTCCCAGGGCCTTTCTCAGCTCCGGCACCCTTCCCAAGGACAGCCCCACCAGGTGGGTGCAGTCAGCATTGCAGGGAAGAACAGGCAACAGCCATAACAGTCAGCACTGCGGGAAAGCTGGGACCCCGGCGAGCCTCCCAGGCTCTCCAATCCCAGCCTAGCCCAGTGTGTGTGAGACAGTGGCCAGAAGAGTGGTTTTTTAATCTAGGCTACCTACTAACTAACAATCTATGTGAGAGTACAACCCGATCCGGTGTTACGCATAATATCAGCACTGTGAAGAGATGTGACGTTCAAATGGAAAATGAGACAGTTTGAAGATGTTTTAATAGCTTGCCGGAATAAAAAGGGGAAGCACCATATATAAAATAAAAAATACAATACAATAAAGTAAATGTCTGAACCTTCTGTGACAAGTTATGTCATATCAAAGTGCATGTCTGCTCGGTCAGGACGCTGAACCTCCACTGCACCCACATCCAACCCTGACCAAAAGGGGACAGAGAGAGACACAGAGTGACTTTGCAGAAACATTTGGCTCAGGGGGACGTGCAGGGCAACAGGCACCCCGACAAACCGATGACAAGTGCCCACAGGTCACCTGAAAGAGCAGGTTTGGCTTTCTGCCTGAAACATGTTTCAGGAATTGCTCTGAGGATTTTTTCTTCCACCTTCATCATCTCCACTGCCAGCTCTTCACAGTGACAGTCAAGCAAAGTGAATTCAACCTGCAAGGACTAGGAGCAGAGATGAGGCTAATTCCAGAGCAGGAGGGAGATTCCCACTCGAGCTGATGAGGTTGCCCAGTCCAGGAAGTCTAAGCTCACAGCTTAGACAGGTGTACTCTTCGCTGGGTCAAAAACTGGCTGGACGGCCGGGCCCAGAGAGTTGTGGTGAATGGAGTTACATCCAGTTGGCGGCTGGTCACGAGCGGTGTTCCCCAGGGCTCAGTACTGGGGCCGGTCTTGTTCAATATCTTTATCAATGATCTGGATGAGGGGATTGAGTGCACCCTCAGTAAGTTTGCAGACGACACCAAGTTGGGCGGGAGTGTTGATCTGCTCGAGGGTAGGAAGGCTCTGCAGACGGACCTGGACCGGCTGGATCGATGGGCCCAGGCCAACTGTATGAGATTCAACAAGGCCAAGTGCCGGGTCCTGCACTTCGGCCACAACAGCCCCATGCAGCGCTACAGGCTTGGGGAAGAGTGGCTGGAAAGCTGCCTGACAGAAAAGGACCTGGGGGTGCTGGCTGACAGCCGGCTGAACATGAGCCGGCAGTGTGTCCAGGCGGCCAAGAAGGCCAATGGCGTCCTGGCCTGTATCAGAAAGAGTGTGGCCAGCAGGAGTAGGGAAGTGATCGTGCCCCTGTACTCGGCACTGGTGAGGCCACGCCTCGAATACTGTGTTCAGTTTTGGGCCCCTCACTACAAGAAGGACGTCGAGGTGCTGGAGTGTGTCCAGAGAAGGGCAACAAGGCTGGTGAGGGGTCTGGAGAACAAGTCTTATGAGGAGTGGCTGAGAGAACTGGGGTTGTTTAGCCTGGAGAAAAGGAGGCTGAGGGGAGACCTCATCGCTCTCTACAACTACTTGTAGCGAGGGGGGTGTTGGTCTCGTCTCCCAAGTAACAAGCGATAGGACGAGAGGAAATGGCCTCAAGTTGCGCCAGGGGAGGTTTAGATTGGACGTGGGGAAAAATTTCTTTACTGAAAGAGTGGTGAAATATTGGAACAGGCTACCCAGGGAAGTGGTTGAGTCCCCATCCCTGGAGGTATTTAAAAGACGAGTAGATGAGGCGTTTAGGGACATGGTTTAGTGGGCATGGTGGTGTTGGGTCGATGGTTGGACTCGATGATCTTAGAGGTCTTTTCCAACCTCAATGATTCTATGATTCTATGATTCTAAACGAGATGCTGAGGACGTTTTATTATGGCAGGAAATGAGATGTATGCACTAGCACTATCTGTGTCTCCACTCTCCCTGGTAATTATTTTAATGCCTTGATCAGGTTCAGCCTGGCAGAAGTTAGAAGTCCTGGGGATAATAAATTTCCCACAAGCTGGGAGTGTGGGGGGAGCAGCTGAGTAGAAGAAACAAGCTCGAATTAGTGCTTCTGTCAACCAAAGGCCACAGCATTAACCTTTTAAAGATAACGGAAATGGAGAGGAAGGTATGGTTGTTCTAACGACAAAATCACCTCTGAGTTACTGAGCACCAAAAACCTGTCCTTTACACACAAAGTGGTGACGAACTGGGCTTCACACCTCCCACGGCTTGTGGTTCCTGTACCGCCAGGTGAACAGGCCACAGCACATGGCCTCAGAGGCAACGAGAAGGCTTGTCCTCCCTCTCTGCACCCACTTGGGGAGTGAGTGCCTTACAGCACTGGTGTTGCAGAGGCTGAGCCATAATAGCCCCTCTCGGGAGGGCTCCTCCACTCCAGCACAGTGCTCCTGGGGTGGCGCGGGCCAATGGCTCCCAAATGAGAGCTGATTTGTGCCATGCCAGCTCGGGGGTGGGTCGACACGTCCATGTGGACGTGCCCTTAGATAGGACAAGGAAACTGCAAAGCCACAGTCTCCGTTACGGCGTGTGGGCAGAGTTCAGACATGAGTGGCCCTGCAGTGCCTGCTTCGGGGAGCGGAGAGGTTTCACACGGCTTCCTCATTCACATCACTCCTCCTAAGCAAAATAGTGCCCTTTCGTACGGCATATCGAGTAGGCGCCGCTTGCCAACAAACTGCTTCAATTGACACCACAAACTAAGGTCCGTAAGGCAGCTGGTTGAACTGTGGAAAGTTTAAGATATATTGGGAACTAAATCCCAAGTTTGGCTATTCCTGGGAGAACCCCACCAGTGAAGTGGCCTGAAATAACCAAGTGAGCGCTCAGACATGCAAGCAGCATCCTTATATATTTCACAACAGTGCAGAGACTCAGACCTTCAGAAGCGGGTCAGTCAACAGCAGCAAGATTGGGATACATCTCTGGTACAGTCCACACTGCTGCTGAGGCACAGACACCTTAACCAACACAGAAACATGAGAAAAGCAGTCATAAACATTACGTCAGTGCAAACAGTAACACAAACCATTGAAAAAGCAAAAGACAGGCCTTAAAAATACGTTATTTGTAACCCTTTGGGATGGTGTACTCCCACAGTACACTGACAAAACCTCCTGCTTGGTGTCTAATAAATATAATGGAAGCATAGGTCGTAGGAGGCTCTTTTACTGCTTGGTTTTATGGCAGGGAAGAAACAAGTTCGACTGTACGTAAGCAAATAGTTGCATGGTATAGTTCCTCTTGGCCTGTGGGTCGCTACACTGTGATCTCATGTTTTCAGGTGACTAGGGGTAGCAGATTCCCGAAACAAAATACCACTGGTGCTATTGCAGTGCTTGAGCATCTTGGACAAACAGCGGCAGGAGCAGCAGGACAAGCTGCGTGTGCTGGAGGCCTGCTTGTTCTGTGGTGCTTTGTGCTTATGGGCAAGAGATGCAGTTGCTAGCTAAATGCCATGGGTGCATTCACTAAGAAGTGCTATTGACATACTTGTTTTGGTAATAAGGTAAAATCCACATTTGCATTGAAATGTTTTAAAGAAACTGAAATTTCATGAAAAATTAAAAATTGATAGGGAAAAAAAATCCATCCTGTTACTTTTCCTAAAATCCCTCAAAGCGTCCTTCCTTTCTTCAGTTTCCTATGAGCAATGTTACATACCTTTTATACTAACGGTACCTCAAGCTTCTAGGAGTTAGACATGTAAACCTTTTACACTCAAATGTGACATTTAATGAATGTATCACATTTGATACAATTCCTTTACAGGATGGTGTTTGATTAACACATTTCTGGCTAATAAGAATAGTACAGCTAAGCTCTGTGTTAATTCAAATAAGGCTGTTGTTTTTGAGCAGTAATTTCTTTGTATTTTGATTTCAGAAGTTATGACTCTATCTTGCCCTGCTTCTCATAAGCACCCCTAAACAGATATTTAGGTACATTATTTGGGCAGCTTCAGGCTTGTGGTACCCTTAACTACTTATTGTCACGCTGTTAGGTCATTGGGGATTATTTTTCTAATAAGTATTTCTGTCACTTAGAAACCCTCAGTGTCTTCAAAAACTTTTTTTTTTTAGCTTCTAAGTAATTTTCTTGTTCAGAACGATAGTATAAATTACAGATGTAGCAGTGTTGATAGCATCACTAATACAAGGTACTTGTGTATGTAGCCCAAAATCATCAGTTTAGTATTTTGTTGCATAAAACTCCCTTGAAAAGTTTGGAATAAAAAAAAGAAATCCTGGTAATTTTTGTGCTCTCTTCTTCGGTGATTGTCAAATACATTAAAATAGGCACTGAACTATGTTTTCACCTTTTAATTTGATTTAACCTGCCCAGGACTGTGAGACATTAGATTGTCCATCTTCTCTTAAAGACTGCTTTGTCTTACTGCTGCCTGGTAGTCTGTTTTGCTCGCTCTTGTTCTTAGCTTGGAAGAAATACCCTTGAGGTCCTACTCTCCACGCTCCTTGTTTCAGGTTTCCTGGAGGACTTGCCAATCTGATGTGACTAATTCTATGGAATTAGCTCTCAGTCGGGCTGACTGTACCTGCGAAACCACTGTCCGAGCACTTGCGGGGAGAAGTGTTCAGCTCTGCCACTGAACGGCAGCAGCCTGGATTCCTCAGGCTGCTCCTGACAGGAGACAATCCCGACTGCCTCGATCTTGCCGATGCAAGGACATATTTAACAAGGAAGTGTTTTCTAGCAAGGGAAACAAGGCTTGAACAATAATAACCTGGCTGGCGATTTTCCAAGGCAGCTGAATATTTCCAGTCCCTGAACAGGGCAGTTGTAGTGAAAGCCCTGTGAGAGTTAACAGCAAAACACACTGCTCCTATTATCGTAGTAACTAAAAATGCTGGGGCGGCTGGGGGGGGCTCTGGGAGTCGGGGTGCCCAGTGCCTGTGCCTGGGGGGCTCTGTCTGTGTCTCCTTCCCCTCCCCAGCTCTCGGGTCACTGCCCCAGCTGGGCCTGGCTCCAGCTGACCGGGACCCCATCGCACCGGGTGGTTTGGAGCTTCCCCCACCAACTGCGGGTGGCCCCGGCCCTCACCTCATCCGGGCCGCGGCTGGAGCAGAGGCTGCGCCTCCCGAGACCAACATGGCCGCCTGGCAGGCCCGTGCCCCAGCACTACAGCTCCCGGCATGCCCTGGGAACCAACATGGCCGCCTGGCAGCCCCATGCCCCAGGACTACAACTCCCGGCATGCCGCGGGGCGCTCCTTCCTACTGTCTGACCCTGCGGGGACACCGTCCCCCGGCTGGGCCCCGCCCCCCGCAGGCCCCATGGCCGCCTCCCCGGGGCTGCCCAGGCCCTGGAGCCCTGGTGGAGCAGGGAGGAGGAGGAGGAGAGAGGGACAGAGCGGCAGAGAGGGGTGGGGCCGGGCGGTGGGGTGCCCGGAGAGGGACGGGAGACGGGCAGAGGGACAGGAGCAGGACAGAGGGATGGCGGGAACCAAGGGGAGCTGGGCGGGAGTGGATAAAGGAAACCCCTGGTGAGGAACGGGCACAGGGACAGGGAGAAGGGGATGGAGGGGAAGGGGCGGCCAGGAACATGGTGATGAGCAGTGGGACAGAGCAAGCAGAGGAGGGCAGGAGGAAGGAGAGAGGGACGGACGGATACAGGCAGGGCGAGGGAGGGGGACAGAGGGAAAAGGATGAGAGAAGAAGGAAGGGGAGAGGGAAAGGGGGAGGCAGGGGCTGAGAGCAGGACACAGGGAAGAGAAGCAAGAGATCTGCAAAACAGTCACTACTATAAACTAGGAGCTAACTGCCTCTTCTCTGAAAAGGTGTGAAAACCGCAGTTAGGACACAAGGAGCTGCAGGAGCCACGTGCCTGCTCCTGCCCCGTCACCTGCTCAGCAATCAGTGACGTCAGAACTGCCACCATCAGCCCCGGCTGTGCTTGAAGACTTCTGAAAGCCACTGAACAGCAGCAGCCTGTTGGAGAAAGAAAATAAAAGGATGGAGAAAGAAAATAAAGAGCCTGTCACTCTCCTCCTCTCTCCGTCTCTAATGTTTCTTTCCCCATCTCTGCCCCGCTTCCTGTCCCTTTTCTCTTATTCTCCCTGTCCTCCATCCTGCCCCTAACTTTTTTGTCTGTATATCTCCATACCACTGCCTGTCCCATTGTTTCTCCCTATATCCCCCTGCCCAGCTCTCTGTCCCGTTATTCCCCTCTGTCCTGCTCCCTGGCCTTTCTTCTCATCCTGCAGCCCAGTGCTGCTTTTTCTTTCTTCATCTCTTTGTCTTGATCTGTCTCCCTCTTTTTTCCCCTCAATCCTTCTGGCTTGTTCCCTATCTTTTCTCTCCCTCCCTCCCTCCCTCCCTCCCCCCTTCCTTATTCCTCTCATTCAGTTTCTCTCTCGATCCATCTGTTCTGCTCCCCGCTCATCGTTTTCTCTCTCTTTCCATCTGTCCTGCTCCCTGACCCTGTTTTTCTTCTGCCGTGTCTCTGCAGGGCTCCTTATCCCTTTTTTATTGATTTATCCATCTCACTGTCCTTTTCCCTGTACCTTTCTCTGCTCCTCAGTCCTTCTCCCTAATTTTATTTTTCTCTTTCTGTTCCTCTGTCCTGCTCCCCATTGCTGTACTTTCATTCTCTGTATCTGCTGCTCCACTAATGACTGCCGAGTTGTCCCGGGGAAGGGTGAGCGTACAGGCACCGAGCCCCAGAGCAGACTCACTCCTGGGACTTACACACATTAACGAATAAACACTTGCTGTCTCCTTTGCACTCATGGCTGTGTTTGTTGTCCTTTGTACTTGGTGAGTGGTTGTCAGAGAGTCCAGGGGAGCAGGTTGCGCAGTGGGTGTCAGGGGCCATGGCTGCAGCTGTGGGCTGGGGCTGGAGGAGCCCCCGGGGGGGGTGGGGGCAGTGAGGCTGATGGCGATGGCCCCTCTGGGTAAAAGGGCTGCAACCCCAGGGGATGGTGCTGCTGGGCCATGCCTGTCTGAGAGTGACTGAAGAGCTGCAAGGATGTTTCCAACCCTGAGGGAAACTTACCCTCCAGGGGATCTGGGCTGTCCGTGCCCCTCACCCTCCCAGGGATTCGCTCCCCACTCTCCTCCAATGAAGCGGGTGCTGGTGGGACCCACCTCCACCAGCAGCCTGGCATTGTCCTGCAGAGCACCAGGTGGGTGGTGTCCAGCAGCACAAGGACCTCTTCAACTGCACATCGGCTGGGGAGGGGCCGCAGGGGGAGGGGGCTGGGCAGTGCCTCGAGGAAGGCCTAGCGCCATGGGCAGGGGGTGGGGGAAAGGGGGTGCCCCCCACCCTGTGCCCGACTCCCCATGAGGCCGGTGCCTTCAGCCCAAGTGACAGCCCCTTGTCCTGGTCTTGCCAAGGCAGCTGGAGAAGTCTGGAAGGGGAAGAGCAGGGGGTCACCCCAAAACAGCCCTGAACCCCTCAGTTCTACCCCAGACCCCATCAGCTCCCCCAGACATCCTTATCCTCCTCAGCTACTCCCAGACCCTCTGATTCCCTTAGTTCCCCCCAGACTCCCCACACCCCGCCCCGGTCGGCCCCCTGACACCCCTGACCTCCTCAGTCCCCCCAGGCTGCCTTTGACCCCCTGATTTCCCCCCAGGCCCCCAACACCCTCAGTTCCCCCCAGGCAGCCCAGAGCCCCCCCAGACCCCCTCAGTCCCCCCTGGCCTGCCCAGGTCCCAGGTTCCCTCTCCCCTACAGACCCACTGGTCCCCAGCCCGGCCCCACACTCTCCTCACGGGGACACGTGCAGCAGACGCCGCCCCACCCCCACAGGGCCGTGTGCAGCAGGGGCTCCCCCACAGGGCCGTGTGCAGCAGGGGCTCCCCCACAGGGCCGTGTGCAGCAGGGGCCACGCTCCCCTCACCCAGGGCCGTGGTGCAGGGGCGGCCCTGTTACACCTCTGGGCCCTCCTGGAGCTGCACAGGGCGGCTGGGCCCCCTCCCCAGCTCCCTTCATCCCTCCTCCTGTCTGCTATTTTCCACCAATACAATGAACGGTGGAAGGTAAAACCATGAAGTTTGTTTTAAACAATGTTAGCTGACTCAGAAAGCATTTGTGTATGTAATAAGGCGGTCAGCAACTTTACCTCCTAACTCAGCTTCGTAGCAATGCTTCCTATTTAAGAACTTTGTGCTCCGAAACTCAGGAAGCAGACTGCTTTGTGAACAAAATAGCAGAGTTGGCTTTTTAAAATCTAAGAGCAAATGGACGCCATTAGCTTGCAGTTCTTTCTCTGGATGTACATGGGGAGAGACACAAGGGGACTTCTGCTCCTTTGGTCATTTCCCATGTAAATCAAGTGAGACAGGGAGACTGGATTTTGAAGGAAGAACCGTCTGTGTCATCTCATCCCTTTTCCTGATAGCTCTTTGTAGAGGTGTTAAAGAAAAGTTAGCCAGGCAGCATAACCAAGAGGAGGAGATTTCAATGTGATCAAGAGAATCCAGTTCCAGAAGAAGACCAAGATGAAGCAGAGCGCGGTGGAGAAGAGTTTCTGGAAAAACACGCCTTAACATGGATCAAAGCGGAGTTGAGTTCGCACAGGACTATTCTATGGAAGACAATGAAAATGTTTTTCAAGAACGATGGACAAAGGGCAATGAAACTAAGTATGAGACAGACCATGAGAGATGTGCTACATCTGCTTTTCTGATATCTCTCTCTCAAACCAGCACACAGCGTTTCTTCCATAATGATGCTGCCCTCCTAATGATGGGAGAAGGGAGTGCTGCTTGGATGTGTTCCCTGTGAGGGGACGTGACCACAGGCAGATTCTCTCCAGTGAAGGGGCTGGTTGACACAATTTTTGTCACACCTTTAAGCTGTGACCTAATCTGTAGAGGTGAGACTAACTTTCTGAAGCTGGCTTCCTCAGGCACTTCAGGTTCTTCTGCTGTTCATGCCTGACTGCGTATGTAGAGGAGCCACGTGGGCTTTGCACGGGGTCAGGGTGTCAACAGCATGTGCTCCTCAGCTAGTGCTCACTGGAGAAACTCAACGGGAGAGCCCATCTCGATGGTTCAGCTGTGAGGAGAGCTGCAGTTCTCATGAGCTGTCAGCTGTGGAGCACATCTAGAAGACCCCTTTCATTAACATGGGAGCCATTGGCTCCATACTCCTAAGCGGGACCTCCTATTCTTACATTTCTGGCTGGTCTTTTGACAGCTTGTGCTACTCTGAAGCAACCCAAACAGGAGAAGGGGAAGACGGAGAGGCGGATGTGGTTCTCCTTTTCCACTGGCTCACAAAGTTCTCCAGGTCATAGATGCCCTCTGCTCACTGACTCTCATGGAGCTTCTTGCTGTGTTTTGTTGGGATGAGTCACATGTCCAAGACGCCTCAAGTACATCAGCTGCCTTCTGGTGACAGCTTACACTGCTTGAAAAGATGACAGAGTCCCTCACGGTCGTTTTGGCTTCATGACATCTGATGGTGAAGTTGCTCACGTTGATTGTTACTCAAGTCCAATGGACAGGTTGACAAAGGCCTGAGTAAGGTGGCTGTTTTTTTGGCCAAAGGGAATGGTAGGAGCCCTCACATCGTCTGCCTTCTGATCCCAGGGAGGCAGAGTTGGATGACGGGCAGTGTGGGAATGACCCACCAGGAACATCCCTATGGTCCAAACTTTTCCTCTTCAGAGCTTTGGTCTGGAAGAGGTAGTCCCTCACCCCAGGGCATGCTGGGAGAGGGGACCTCCAGCCCAGCCCTGGCACAGCAGAGGTTCCTCCAGGACCCCGAGGTGACAGCCTGGGCTTGGCCCCAGAGCAGGGAGCTGCTGGCCAAGGGTGGTGAGGAGCTTTCTAATGCTCGGGATTTGATGTCCTCCCTCCTGGCAGTAGAGGCCAGGAATGACACTGTCTGCTCGGCACGCTGGGGGTGCTCCCCGTCTGAAGGAAGGACACCACGAGACTGAGCTTGTTGTAGTAGCTTTAATCAAATACATCCATTCTTCCCCAGGAGAGATGCACCTCTGCCTGGTTCAGCAGGGCCAGCAGCACAGCACCCGCAGGGACCACACTGATGAGTGCTGTACCCTTGGAGATGTCAGGATCAGTATTGTCTGAGCTGCCAGGGAGCAGATGGAGGGTTCGCTGTCTTCCTCCACGGCCTGAAGGGCTGCGGCAAAAGGAAACAGAGCCGAGATGAACCCCCCCTCCATCTGCAGAGACCCTCAGGCATCCCCTCCAGACCATACCAGCCCCACCCGTCTCTTTCCCTGGCCAGGAGGAGTAGGTGGGACCAATGGATGAGCTGGAAGCTGCTGGCCAGGAATGCCTCAGATGCTCCCGAGATGCTCCTCTGCCCTGGAAGCGTTTCCCTGGTGCAGGGCAAGGCAAGGCAGCACCCTGCCCAGGCTCTGTCCCCTGCCCCACCAGCCCCGGCCATACTCACCGTGGCAGATCTCACTCAGCTTCTCCTTGCTTTGGTTCCCGGAGTGCCGCGCCGCAAGTCCTGAGCAGAGAGCTCTATCAGACCTCCCGCTCCCCAGCATGTCCCCAGCTGCCCCTCGCTGCCAGCACAGTGGTGGGGATGGGGGCCAGGCTGCCAGAAGAGGGACCCCGGGGGCTGTGGCTCACCGATGAACCTGATGGCCATCTCTTGCAAGGTGGCCTGAGCGTCCTTCAGGTATGGCATGCTCTGATGCAGGTAGTCTTCAACCCTCCTCCTGTCCTTCACCAGCTGGAGAGAGCACAAGGGCATGTGGCTGGAACGGACCCTCCCCAGTCTGCTGGACCAGTCCCTCCTCCCAACGACCCCCTTCCCACCCAGGCCATTCCCATCTCCCAGCCAGGAGCCCTATGTGGCTGAGATCCAGAGACACACGCAGGCAGAGGGGGGTCTAGGAGTCTTGAGACCTCTCTGTCCATCTGCCCAGGGCCCAGATGGGCTGGGGTCTCCTTCAACACCCTTGGGAGCCGGGAGGGGAGAAAGCCCTGGAG
Organism: Aptenodytes patagonicus; assembly: GCF_965638725.1. Classification (NCBI taxonomy): domain Eukaryota; kingdom Metazoa; phylum Chordata; class Aves; order Sphenisciformes; family Spheniscidae; genus Aptenodytes; species Aptenodytes patagonicus. Next base: position 480,926 of record NW_027472005.1, read on the forward strand.
AAGAGCCCTTAGGGCCCCTGTACTCGAGGGCAGGGAAGGACGATGCAGCTCTGGGTTATGGGCCCTGGGGCTTGGGGGTTGTCCTCACCAAGCACTCTCCGATCCTCCACGTCTGCTGTGTCTGGATCAGGTGCTTGAGCTCTTCCCACTCCAGGATCTCCGCCACGGCAAGGAGGGCTTTCCTAGAGACCTGCAGAGCAACAGAGGATGGGAGATGGCACCGTGGCCTGGGGAAGGAGACCTGGTGTCCCTCTCCTCTTGGCCAGACTGCCAGCTGTTCCCAGCCACCACCTCAGGTATCTCATGCTGCTGGCCAGCAGAATAGAGATTCTCAAGAGCTGTGGGCCCATGGCTGTAGGCAGTGAGGACCACAGTCTCAGAGGCACCGGGGCAGGACAGAGTCAGCAGCACCTCCCATGGCATCCCCAATGGGACTCTTGGCTCCTCAGCCAGGGCTGCCCCAGTTCCAGGTGGGCAGTGCTCTGAGCCCTGGGGTGATCCTGCCCTTAGGGAGCTGGGACATGTCCTGGCCTAAACATCTGGGGTACTCTTAGGCACAACCCTGGGGAGGCAGGGGTTGGGGCTCAAAGGCCTGGTCTCCAACACCTGCAGGGAAATCTGGGAAGCCCTTAGGGTGTGTTCAGACCTCAGTGGCCACGGGCTGCTGCTGCCAAGACCTGCTGGACCAGGTAGGGCAGCTCTGGGAAACGTCCATGCCAGCTGCCAGCAGCCCTTGCCCATGACACCTAGGCCACCCCCGTGGTGTCATCACGCCCTTCCCCGTATCACTGGCCAGCTTTGAAATCTGCACCTTGGCCACGCTCTGGGTCTGGTCACTCATGTGGAAGAAGAGCGGGACCAGCACCCTCCACACTTTATTCTTCATCCTCTTCTTGTGGCAGCACACCACAGCCTTCATCAGGTCTTTGAAGAGGTGGATGGCGAGCTCTCGCAGCTGGCTGCACTCCTGGTAGGGAGGAGGACAGGATAAGCAAGGGTGTTAGCATGGCCGATGGGAGGGGAGATGCTCTGGGGTCAGATCCTGCACACAGCTGCATGGCCACACAGCTGGGGAAGCCCTTGGGGCTTGGAGAGCAGCTCTTGGCCTGCAGATGCTTTGCACGGGGGCCAGGCTGGGCTCCAGTACAGGGGTCTCAAGTCGCCTGGAGGCATCAAGCTGTTGGGGAGAAGCTGTGGTGGGCTGAAGAGCCCAGAAGACATCCCTCGAGGGATTAAGGAGGGGAGAATGTCCTGACCAGAGGGCTGGGCTGAAGGGCAGCTGTCATGGACGAGCATCCATCTGCAGGGCCTAGGCTCCTGCAGCAGCCTTACATCATCAAAGAGCGGCAGGAGCTTCTCTGAGAGTTGGAGAGCGATGCAGCTGGCCTTCTTCCTCTTCATATGACCCACCACGTTTCGGAAGACCAGCAGGGCCTTCATCCGGATGTCTTTGTTGGCATCCTGCAGGATCTCCACAACATCAGGCAGCAGGACCTGAATTTTTCTTGCCTAGATGAAGCACAGTATTTCATCTTTGAGAAGCGGTCAAAGACCACCCTGGCAAACATGCTCTGGTCACTGAGCACCAGCCTCCCCTCCAGCTCCTGGCCCAGGAATCGCTGTAGCACCCTCCTGGCTGGTGGTGGCCATGGTATGCGGGAGAGCAGGGGTAGGGCAGGGGGGGCAGGAAAGCAAAGACTTCCTGTCCCCTGCTTAGCCACCCCCTTTTCTGACCAGCCCAAAGGGGCAGATGGGTTGGTAACCCTCCAGGCCTGGAAAGCTACCCCAGGCACCCACCAGCCCCGTCCATGGCAGGGAGGGTGTTGGGAGCCGTCATCCCAGCTCCTGACTGCCAGCCAAGGCCAAGCCACTGCATTGGCCAACGTGGCTCAACTCAACTCCTTGCTCACCGTCTCAGGTCTCTCCGAGGCAGTGATGAGACCCATGAGCACCAGCGAGTGAAACCCTGGATTTGGACACTTCAGGTACTCCTGGAGGAGTGTCAGGGAGTAAAAACTCGGCTGTTGAGCATTGGTGCAGTCTGTCACCTGAAATAAAGATAGCGGTGAGAGATGGGCAGAGCCTGCGGGGCTCCTGCTTCCCACTGGCAGCTCAGGGCAAGGGCACTGGGGCCAGGCAGCCCGTCCTGGGGGCAGCCCTGACCATGGAGGACTGCACAGTGTCTTTGCCGGCTCCTCCTGTCCTCTGACCATTGGCAGCCTCTTGCTCTCACGCCTCCGAGGAGTGACTGGAGAGCAAGAGCTGGCACAAAGGAGGCAGGACACATGGGTGGTGATGAGTGTCTCCTGTCCCCGGCCATGCACATCCCCGAGGGTGAGCAAGCCCAGGTCTGGTCACTTACCGCCTCCTGAATGTTGCAGGCATGCAACACGGCAGCGCTTATCAGCTTGCAGTGCCGCCGTTTCCGCGACTTAACAATCTTCATCAGCTCAGTCGAGAACTCAGTGGGTATCTTGTTCTGGAAAAACATCAGCTCCCACATGGCCAGGGCGGCGCTGCCAAGCACAGAGCATTTCGTCAGCGTGGCTGCCTCGGCCACGGCACTGTGCCCAGGCTAGCCTGACCACTCCCGGGCTGTCTTGCAGCCCAGGCCCTGCCCACCCCGCTCGTGTGGGGGCAAGCAGGAGAGAGCTGAGGTGGTGTTCCCTGTGAGGCAGGGAAGAGCATAGTGGCTCTGGGCTCTGGCTTGGCCGGCTTTGGCTGCTGCAGGCCTGGATGACCCACCAGGGCTGGAAAGTGTGGTGGGATGGAGGGCCCTGCTCCTCAGGGATGTCCTGCAGTTTTCCGTGGGTCTGGCAGCCAGAGAGTCTCTGAGCCCCTCTCCCCACAGGGAACAAGTCCTTGGGGCTGTCGCGGCTGATACCTGTCACACAGTGGAACGTGGATCAACATGCTGAAGACCAGTTCCCTGGGGTACTCGCAGGCCAGCAGGATAAGTAGGGCATCCAGGCTCTCCCAGGCTGACACTGTGCTGGTGTACTCCAGGCTTTCATGGATGCACCCCACGATGCTTGGCACCTGGAGGGGACACAGGTGAGGATGGTGCTGCCACTGGAGTGCAGCCATTTCCTCAGCTGCCACCACTGAAACTTCCCATCCCTCTCTGGTGGCTTAAAATGGCTTTAGGTGCCTGATGCAAGGCAAGGCAGGGCAGGGCAAAGGCAGGGACAGGCAAGGCAAAGGCAGGGCAAGGCCCAAGGCTTGAGCCAGGCAATCCAGCCAGAGCCTGCTTACATCTGTCAGCCAGAAGTCAGGTTCTCCCATGGTCATGTTCAGCACGCTGCTGGCCACCTGCTTGTCATAGATGCTGGAGTCTCTCAGGGCTTCAATGGCTGTGAGGACGATGTCTGTCTTCTCAGAAGGCCAGAGGTAATTTTTGCATGCCTATGGGAGGAAGGAAGGAAGGGAGGGAGGGAAGACACGTCACATGACTGCCCTCATGGTGCTGCTTGGCCCTATAGAGAACCAGAGCTTGCTGGTGGCCAGGAGGGCTGGAGCTGCTGCTGGGACACTGGAGTGCAGCCCTCGGATAGTCCCTGCTCGGGGACAGCAGGAACCCTCTCACCAGGGACAGTGAGGCCATGCCAGCCCCGCTGATTCTGGGTCCCTTTGCTCAGACAAGTCTCCTGCTGAATGTGTCTCAGCAAGGGAGGAACTCATTACCATGGTCAGGGTGCTCGCTTTGTAGAGCAAAGAACACGAGGAGGTGCTCTCAGCTTCCCATTCCCTTTGGACCTGTTGATGCTCTGGATTGTCCTCTGACAGCGTCCTACCTAAAAGGGGAGGGAGAAACACAGAGCAGTTGGTAGGAGGTAGCATCTTTGCCAACAAGCTTACCAAACGCTGAAAAGAGCTTTAGGTTATGAATGGCTGAGGAGGGGGGTTACAACCCACAGGCAGGGGAGGAGGTGGTGGGCAGGAGTGTAAAGCAAAGGGAACAAGAGGGACCTCAGGAATGATGGAGACGGATGAGAGGCACCTGCCTCAAGTGTAAGTATGCAAATGCTCAGGGCCTGGGAAAGTGGAAGGAGAGCATGGGGGACAATCAACAGTCTGGGAGAGAGCATGTGGGTCAGGAGCAGCAGAGAGGCGGTGCTGGTGGCATGGTGGTGGCAGCGTGTTACAGCCTCCCCTGTGGGGGGGAGGAAGTGGATGAAGTCTTCCTGAAAGCACTCGGGGAGGTCTCTCTGTCACGTGCCCTGATTGCAAGATGGCAGGGTGCAAGTGGTCAAGGAGATTTCTGGAGGGCATCAGGGACAGCTTCTTGCTACAGGCATTGGAGGGACTAGCCGGGGTGATGCCCAGCCTGATCTGTTGTTCAAGGAAAGGGAAGAATTGGTTTCAGGACGTGGTAATCAATGGTAGCTGTGGCTGTGGGGACCACGAAACAGTGGGGCTCAAGATCCTGAAAGGAACGAGGAAGGAGAGCAGCAGAGAGTGGATCCTGAACTTCAGGTAAGCACTCCGCCTCTGCAGGAAAATGATAGCTGGGATCCTATAGGAAGCAGCTGCAAAGGGCCAGGGAGGTCAGGGAAGCTGGCAGACTTTCACAGAGAGCCTCCAGCAAGCACAAGAATGGTCCATCACAATGCTCAGGAAAATGAGCAGACATATGAGCAGATGTCTGTGTGTGGAGGGACGCAGCCCACGACACAGCTCCTCTTACTTTCTCGCTGACAGATGAACCTGTAGATGGAATAAAGAGCATCCGAAGCCACGTGGCTGCTCTCTTCTTCCTTGCAAGAGCTGAGAAGGATGAGACATCCCAGCAGCTGTCCCAGGATGGGGATCTGGATCTCTCTGTAGCAGCCACAGCTGAACTCATCTTGCCAGGCCTGGGGGAGGGAAGCAGAACAGCAGAAGGGCTGAGGCAAGGCAGGTGGGGCTGAAGCCCTGAACCCAAGTGGGCCCAGGGCTGGATCTCAGGTGAGTCAGAGCTTTGCAGGGCCCTGCTGGGTGCAGCTCTGGCTCCTGGCAGAGAGGGGACTGGGGAGAGGAGCTCATAGGACCAAGACCCTCGCTTCAGGGCAGAGCCTTGCTGAGTGCCCCAGTGCCTGGCAGGAACCCTGAGCTGCAGGCTGTTCCGGTGCACAGGAAAGGGGACATGTCCTGGCTGGAGGCTGCCTGGCTCCTTACCTCCAGTGAGGAACATCTGGCCAAGAAATGGCTCAGCTTCTGAATCCTCCTCAAGGCCCTTGCGTGCACAGCTGCACTTTTGGAGTTGGTGAAAGTCAGCAGCATCTGGGAGGAGAGGAGAGGAGAGGAGAGAAGCTGCCGATCTGCCCTGTGAGCTGACACCCAGTCCAGCAGAAGCAGCACTGCTGAACTCCTGGCTAGACTCACACAGTCCAGGCTCAGAGGTATGGCCCCCTGGGAAGCCAGGAGAAGAGAGCTTCAGAGCTGGGCTCCCCGTGCGGGACGGGCAGGTCCCAGTGGGTCTCTGCCCCATTTGGGTCTGGGGAGGAAAGCAGGGGAGACTGGGAAGTGGGGGGACAGCAGCACCAGCTGCCACCGCTGTGGTACCAAAGGAGAGGGGCCAAATTCCTCCTATTACTTGGGAAAGTCTGCGGAGGGGAAAGGGACTTTGACTGCAGCCAGGGGACACCGGGCTCCAGAAGAGCACAGTGGGCAGCCCTCAGCTCCCCCAAGGGAGGTGGGCACCCTGCGTGGCACTGCAGGTGTGATGGACACCCGCATCACCTCCAAGGTGATGAACAGCCCCTGCCAACCCTGCTCTTTGCAAATGCCAGACCTTCAAGATAGTCTGCAGCTCCTCGCTGAGGCCAGAGGCAGGAGAGCTGAACACCAACACGCGTAGCATGCTGTCCATGGCATCCAGGGTCTGCAAGGAGGACGAAGGGTGGTGGCATCTTTCGGCAGGCCCTCTCATCCCCAGGAGATGGATCTGGACTCCCAGCACCAAGGAGGACACCTGTGCTGCCTCGCGGTGCCTGGGGAAGGCCTCGGGGCAGACAAGCCTGGATGTGGCCAGGCCCATGGGAAGGGGACGAAGGGATGAAGGTGGGAAAGCAAAACCAAGACCCTGACCTGCCTTGGATCTCCAGTCATCTCCTGGCATGGGGCAGCCAGGGAGCAGCCCAGAGGGACTGGGGGCTCACCCAGCACTTACCTGGAAGTAGAGAGAAGCATCCAGGCCCTGCATGTCCTCTTCTGGAGGAAGCAAGAAGACACTGGTGAAGCAGGCATGTATGAGGCTTTTCTTTTGGCCCTCCAGCACTGTCTCCACTGAGCTGCAAAAAGAGAGAGAGGGGTCTGTCGGACACTGGTGCTGGGAGCGTGCCTCGAGGCCTCGGACAGGTGGACATGGACCTCTGGGGCAGGGGTGCCCAGGAGGGATGGGCAGGTACCTCAAGGCAGCGATGGCATCCATGGCAAGCAGCCGCACTGCCGTGTGCAGGTGGTCCCTGGGCTCCTCTTCCAGCAGTGCCTGCAGAGCACAATCGGGATAAAGGACCTGGCAGCCACCAGCACCCAGTGCCAGCAGACCCAGTGTGGTCCCTGCCGCCCTGGGTGCTGGGGGTCTTTGCTGGCAGGCCTTCTCAGCAGCACTTGAGTCCCCTTGGGGTGTCCACGTATGTTTGCTCCTGTCCAAATGCTGTCCTTGCCATGTGCCAGTGACCGGGGACCCTGCCCCCTTCCCCAGACCCTCCGGGTGTCCCCTCACCTTGATGCTCTTGGCCAGCTCAAATCTGTGGCAGAAGACATCCAGGCCCTGCAACAAGCCCTTGTGCCTGGCAGCTCTGCAGAGGATGCAGATGCACTCGAGGAACCGCATCTTCTCGGTCTCTTCCTGGCAGCCAGGGGACAGAGAGACAAAGGGGGAGTGTGAGAGGGCGAGACATGGCCAGCGGGACCAGAGTACTGGGGGTGCAAAGCCATGCGGGAGAGCAGCTCTGCCCAGCCAGCAGCGCCCCTAGCAGCAGGCAGCATAGCCAGTGGGTCCCATCAGGAGACGCTGGCACAGCAGCAATAGAAATAGCCACGGTTACCTTTTCTGAGCTCTCGAAAAAAGCCTGGATGAAGTCCACCGTTTCCTGTTCCGCTTCATACACAGCTAGCCAGCTGGCATCTAGCAGCAGAGGAGGGCAGGGAGGGCTGTAGAGCGGAGCTGCAGGCAGGAGTGGGCAGAGGAAGGAGCTCTGCCCTTCGTTCCCATGCCCACTCCCCAGGAGCAGTCTCCCTGGGGGTCTCAGGGCTGGAGGATGCGATGCTGGAGCCCCCCACTCACCTGCCTGCACCGGCTGGACCACACACACCTCACAGGGCTCTGGTGGAGACCTGCTCTCCTGGGGAGCCCCCACCTCCTCCCAGGTCACCCTGGGGTGGCTAAGGGGTCTCCTCTCTGCCATCCTGAGGGATGTAAGGCGGCAGTAGGGATGGGGAAGGGGGAAGCCTTGGGGAAACGCCTTGGGTCTGCCGGGAAAAGACGCGGGGTGCGCTTGGGGGGTCTCCTCGCCAGCTCTGCGCTCCTGCCCTGTCCTGTCACTGTCCTGCTGGACACTGCAGGGTGGGGCCACGCTGGCTATATGCAGTGCTGGGGGGTCAAATAGCAGGGGGTCACAAAGGGACCAACTGTGACCCGCCGCCCAGGCGGGGAGGGGCAGGATGGCCCCTGGGGAGCTGGGCCCTCTCGGGGCACCCCAAGGCAACCATTCACCCTCATGTCCCCTCGGGATCTCCCTGTTGCTCTGCAGTGTATCCCGGAGCCCCGACGTTAAAAGTCTGGGATTTACTCAAGCTTCACAGAAACCATGATTTTATCACTTCATCTCTTCTTCTCATCTTCTCACCAGGAAGAGCTCGTGCAGGAAAGAGGAAAAATAAAATGAAACAACTTCCCCTGAGTTTACCCTTTTTAGGATTTGGGAACCTCCCAGAAATGGAGATTCCCCTCTTATGGTTTGTTTTCTCAGTCTGGTTTGTGGCCATGATGGAGAACTCCCTCATTGTTGCGCTGGTGGTGGCTGACCACCATCTCCAGCCCTCCGTGGACACCTTCTGGGCCGCCTTTCCTGCCTGACCGCCCGCTCCCCTTGTCAGCTTCCATGAACAGGGAGAAGCCCATTTCTGCAGGAGTTCTATAATTTGAGGTTTTTGGCCAGTTGGCAATGTTGTCTCCAGGCAGGGGTTGGAGATGTGGTTGGTGTTTAGCAATATGGAAACTTCTCTGCTGCAGCACAGTAGGAAATATCACTTTCAGCTTTAAGCTCAGAGCTGGGCATGAAAAAAATGTGAAGCCAGTGTCCTGAGTGTTTCTATCTCACCTCAGTTCTTGTGGCGCTAATGAAATTTCCCAAGTGTTTCATCATCTCATGCTAATCATTAATGATAACTGCGATGACAGTATGCCGGCCAGGTGGACAAGTTCTCCACAGATGCTCTCTTCACGTTTCTACAGTTTTCAGCAGTTTACAGTTACATCCTTTCCTCAATCTCTCTCAGCACCAGGAAGCAAAAAGGTGTCGACACCGGCTCCTCTCATCGGATCGCTGTCAGTATTCCCTGGTTTTACATCAAGCTGGCTGTTCAGATCACAGGTCACACTCTGTTTGTTCTCTGGTTCTTGTTCTGTTTCTTTTTCTTCTGAACATCCTTGCCAAGATCTACAGAGAAACCTGAGCATGACATCAGTTGGCTGCAGTCATGCAGAAGGACGCCTGTGGTTGCAAACACGTTCCTCTCTCTCCCTGGCTTTCAGGATGCCAGATCTGCTCCGGATCCATCTTGTTCTTTACTCTTGAAACTTTATTTTCATTATTATTTTTTTAATATTACTTAAGAAGACCTATTTCTATCTATCCTAGCAGAGATAATGAGAGGGATGACTCATGGGCTGTGGGGGTGAAAAGCGGCACGGACTCCGGCAGACACGGCAACCAAAGACCTTTATTGCTTTTTGTTAGCATCTTTTATAGCAAGCAGAAGTGTACACGCGCTACCTGCAGCTTGCAGATAGGTTCTTGTGTTCACGCGCATCTATGCTCTAGCAGATTGGCCTGTTCTTCCTGATCATGCGAAATGCCTTCATGGTCTTTATCTTGTTTTTCTCCTTCCAGCTGCACATTCCTTTCTCCGTTGTTTTCTGCTTAAGTGCCTTGTCATGCCAGGTGGTGCAGTGTTTGCTCATTAAAATCAAACTCAGGAATGTCCGTTAGTGAGATTCCCATCCCCACATCGGGCATGACTCATTGGACAAGCATTGCCTTATATGGTATGTCCTGGCCCCCATTCACACCACCAAGGGTGTGTTAACAGCACAGGGGGTGATGCTGTTTGTCCTCCCCAACCTCTGGGATGGTTGGGCCCCTTCTGAAATCTGATTTGCTTGACGTCAATTCTCTCTCTCTCTCTCTCTGCATGTAAGTAATCTCTTTTATCTGCTGCTAAATTGTTGCTAAATGGCTTCACTAATGATCAGTTTATAGTAACCTGCAGTGGTACAGACCTACAAGGTTGTTGCTGTTATTCACTGTTTCTGTATGATTGATGACTGTTATTATTGATTGCTGCCACTGCCTTTGATTGACACTGTATTATTGATTGCTGTTAGTAATTTGTATTGCGTTGCTAGGGGTGATTTTGTAGTATCCTGGCTAGTGGTTACAGACAGCGCTGCACTGGTCGGATGCTCCTGTGGGTGTAGCAGCGACAGTAAGGTGCCCTTGTTGATGGCACAGCCATGCAACTCACAATTTGACATCACGGTGTATCTGTCAGATGTATGTTTGTTCCCCTGGGAATTGGGTTTTCCTGGAAAAAAGGGGTGGCGGAGCTGTAGGAGAGCGGGCGCTCGGAGCTTCAAACTTTGGAGATGAAGCTCAGACTCGTCGTGTGGCCGAGCGGGACCGTAGCGCTCGTCCTGCCTCTGGTCACACCCAGGTGCTCCGGTTGTTTTGCCTGGGAATTCAAATTCCTGGGTTTCTGTTCTTTTAATTTTTACTGCTTATTATTTACCTGAAAATATTTAGAATAAAAACTTGAAAAACAGTTACTGGCATAGTCTTTGGGAGTAAATAATGTGTCTCATCTACTCTAGCTACTATTGAAACTTTACAGATGGTAATTACTCCCAATTTGTACTATAAAATTACAAATAGCAGAATATAGAGTACTAATCGGGAGAAATATCTGTAGGGAAACAACTCTAGTTAATATTAACAAATAAAAAAATAAAAAACTAATTAAAAATTTAAAATAAAACATCATGAGCACTAGTTAATGCCACTTAGTAAAGTAATGATTAAAATGTTAGAGTGTAAATAACTAAAAGAAATATTATTTATGAGGAACGACACAATTTAATTGGAGCGATTACTTAACGAACCAGGCAGTAATTATTCCCAATTTGTATTGTAATATCAAAGAAAAATAAATTCAGAAACCCATTTTAAGTGACAAAGATAGAAAATGAATTGGGAGTCATTAATAGCTAAATTTGAACATAGACATTATTAAATAAATTGCTGGCATTAATGACTCCCAGTTGGAAACAAAGTAATGGACTTTTAGCATATAAAACGGAAGTAGAATTGGAAAAGGAATCGGGAGTCTTTAATGCTTAAATTATAACATACCTTTGAGTAGGTTCAGAGGCAATGATGACTCCGGCTTAGAAATAGTAATTAAAAAAATTACTAAATAGTAATTGAAAAATAGAAATTGAAGCTTTAGATTTTTACGTAAAGAGAAATAAAAATGAGTTACTATATAATGGCTACATTTAAAGGCAGAGATTAAAAACAATTCACTGGCGGTCATGGAAGACTATATATTTACTACTATGAATATAATTAATTGTTATTAAGTACCAATTAGAGCTATAATAAAAGTAAAAATAGTGCAAATTAGGTTTGATTAATAAAAAGTTAAGTTAAATCTTAAAACCATATTTTAGATCACTAATTGGTCATCATTAGTGCCTGTTATTTATTTAATAACAGCAATGCTTCATTTATGCATTAATGATGCCCAAAACAGTATTATCATAATAAAAACTTCAAATTATGTAGTGGAAATAGAATACAAATTGGGAGCAGTTTATTATAATTACATCTTATCGTAATTATGGTAATTAAAGTGCTCCTAACGGGGCTTCAAATTGATAACCTGAGATGTAATTAAACCTTCCTCTTGTGTCAGTCTCTTTGTTTTTTGCCCTTTGTCTCCTTTTCATTTTTCCTGAGGCAGTATTAAATGAAATTCTCCTTGGGTGCAATTAATGCATTTGTTGTATTTTATATGATTACTTAAATAGGTAATATTATATTATTCACGCGGCCTAATTAAATAATTCAGTCAGGCCTCTGACAGTCGTGCTCTATGAGCCAGCAATCCTCCCAGAAGTGCTTCTCAGTCCTCCAGATTCAAAGAATCAAAGAATATCTCGAGTTGGAAGGGACCCATAAGGATCATCAAGTCCAACTCCCTGCTCCTCACAAGACTACCTAACACTAAACCAGCTGACTAAGAGCGTCCTCCAGACACTCCTTGAACTCTGACAGGCTTGGTGCTGTGACCACTTCCCTGGGGAGCCTGTTCCAGTGGCCGACCAGCCTCTCAGTGAGGCACCTTTTCCTAACGTCCATTCTGAACTTCCCCTGATGCAGCTTCATTCCATTTCCTCGTGTCCTATCGCTGGTCACCAGAGAGAGGAGATCAGTACCTCCCCCTCCGCTGCCCCCCTTGAGGAAGTTGTAGACTGTGATGAGGTCACCCTCAGCCTTCTCTTCTCCAAGCTGAACAAACCAAGTGACCTCAGCCGCTCCTTGTAAGTCTTGCCCTCGGGACTCTTCACCATCTTGGTCGCCCTCCTCTGGACACACTCTAATAGTCTGGTGTCCTTATTCTATTGAGGCATCCAAAACTGCACACAGTACTTGAGGTGGGGCTGCACCAGTGCAGTGTAGAGCGGAACAATCACTTCCCTCGACCAGCTCGCTATGCTGTGCTTGATGCACCCCAGGACACAGTTGGCCCTCTGGGCTGCCAGGGCACACTGTTGACTCATGTTCAACTGGCCATCAACCCAAACCCCCAGAACTCTTTCCGCGGGGCTGCTCCCCAGCCTCTCCTCCCGCAGTTTGTACGTATAACCAGGATTACCCCGTCCCAGGTGCAGACATGTGTACTCGTCTACTCATGTACATGTGACATCAGAAACACCTGCACAGGCCACCTGCATGCTTGTGCCCTAACAGCTACAGAGCCACCAGTGACATCACAAGCACCAGGACAAGCCAGGGGCCAGTTCCTAACTTATCACCTACTCAGGCACATGTGACATCACAAGCACCTACACAAGCCAGGTGCATGTTCCTGCTCAATCCTGCCTGCTCATCCACCTATGACATCACTAGCAGCTGCACAAGCAAAGGGCCTGCTCCTCTGCTAAAACCTTCTCAGGCACTTATGACCTCAAAAGCACCTTTACAAGCCAGCTGCATGCTCCTGCCCTAATAGCTGCAGAGCCACCATTGACTTCACAAGCACCTGCACAAGCCAGGTGTTCATTCATACCCAAAAAGCTACTGAGATACCAGTGACATCAGAAGCAGCTGTACAAGCAGGGGCCTGCTCCTGCCCTACCACCTACTCAGCCACCGATGACATCAGATGCACCTGCACAAGCCAGGAGCTTTCTCCTGCCCTATCAACTACTCAGGCACTTGCAACACAATAGGCAGCTGAACATAGATGGTTCCTACTCCAGCCCTATAACCTACTCAGGCACATGTGACATCACAAACACCTGCACAGGCCAGCTGCATGCTCCTGCCTTAACAGCTACTCAGCTGCAGGTGACATCACAAGCAGCTAAACAAGCCAGGGGCCTCCTCCTGCCCTATCTCCTACTTGGGATCATGTGAGATCACAAGCACCTGCACAAGCCAGGTTCCTGTTCTTGGCCTAACACCTACTCAGCCACCAGTGACCTCACAAGCAGCTGCACAGCAGAAGCATCCTCACTTCCAACACCCCGGCTTTGTCCCCTCCATCTCCATCTCTGTCTCCCATCTCCCCGTGCTCTCCTCTCTCCCAGGCACCTTTCCCACCCTCTCCACGACCTCCCAGTGCCTCTGCCTGCCTCTGTGTTTGTGTGGCAGATGTTACCTGGGAAGCATTGTCTCAGCTATACCACCTGCATCTCCTTCTCCCTCTGTTGTCATCGTTACTGCGCCAGCTGTCTGATGCACTTTTCAACCTCATGGGCCCTCTTGTCCTGCCTCCCTTCTGCTGGTAAATCCTGTTCCTGCAAGAGAAGTGTCAATCAGTCGGTGTCGCCTCTGTGGCATCTTACCTGCATCTTCCTGAGCTGGACAGCTGGTGGGAACTGTCACCATCAGCCCCGGATGTGCTTGAAGTCTTCTCCTTGCGCAGGTGTGGCTCTGGGTGTGCTTGGCCTCCTGTGAGCAATGGCTTCACCAGTAGGCTTGGATTTAGTGAATCCCCATGGACAAATGGATGTAGCAGGTGCTCCATCCAAGAACTTTGATGTGCTGACACTCTGGAGTGAATTTGGAGGTGTTTCCTCCTCCTGCTTCTCCTCCTTCTCCTCCTCCTCCTCTTCCCTCTTCTTCCTCCTCCTTTTCCTCCTCCTCCTGCTCTTCTTACTCCTCCTTTTCCCCCTAATCCTCCTTCTCTTCCTTCTTCTCCTCCTCCTCGGCTCTTCTTCCTCTGCCTCCTGTTCTTCTGCCTCCTTTTCTTCCTCCTCCTATTCTTCCTTTCCCTCCTTCTGTTCTCGTTTCTCCTCCTCCTTTCTTTCGCCTCCTTTTTTTCTTCCTCCTCACGCTTTTTTTTATTATCTTCCTCCTTATCCTGTTCTTCCTCCTCTTCTTCCACTTCATCTTTTTCTCTCTTCCTCATGTTCTTCCTCCCTCTATTCCTCCACCGTTCTTCCTGTTCTTCCTCCTTTTCCTTCTCTTCCTGTTCTTCCTCCTCCTCTTCCTCCTCTTCCCCATCTTCTCCTGTTTCTCTTCCCTTTGCTCCTCCTCCTGCTCTTCTTCCTCCTCCTGTTTCTCCTCCTGTTCATTCTCTTCCTCCATTTCTTCCTCCTCTAACTCCTGTTCTTCCTCCTCCTCCTCTTGTCCTTCCTTCTTTTCCTTTTTATGTTCCTCCTCGTACTCCTCCTCTTCCTGCTCTTCTTGTTCTTTCTCATGTTCTTCATCCTGTTCTTCCTACAGTTCTTCCTCCTCCTCCTGTTCTTTTCCTTTCTCCGTTTTGTCTTCATCCAGTTCTTCCTCCACCTCTTCCTCGTTCTCCTTCTCCTCCTCCTCCTCATACGCCTCTGCAGGTTTATCCTCTGCATGTTCATCCTCCTCCTGTTCTTCTTGTTCTTCACAGTCCTTCTCCTTCTACCCCTCCTCCTCCAACTCATAGAATCATAGAATAGTTTGGGTTGGAAGGGTCCTTTAAAGGTCATCTAGTCCAAGCCCCCTGCCGTGGGCAGGGACATCTTCAACTAAATCAGGTTGCTCAGAGCCCCGTCCAACCTGACCTGGAATGTTTCCAGGGATGGGGCATCCACCACCTCTCTGGGCAACCTCTTCCAGTGTTTCACCACCCTCAGCGTAAAAAATTTCTTCCTTCTATCTAGTCTAAATCTACCCCCCTTTAGTTTAAAGCCATTCTCCCTTGTCCTGTCACAACAGGCCCTGCTAAAAAGTTTGCCGCCATCTTTTTTGTAAGCCCCCTTCAAGTACTGATAGGCTGCAAGAAGGTGTCCCCGAAGCCTTCTCTTCTCTAGGCTGAACAACCCCAACTCTCTCAGCCTTTCTTCATAGCAGAGGTGTTCCATCCCCCTGATGATTTTTGTGTCCCTCCTCTGGACCCGCTCCAACAGGTCCGTGTCTTTCTTATGCTGAGGGCTCCAGAGGTGGATGCAGTACTCCAGGTGGGGTCTCACCAGAGCAGAGTAGAGGGGCAGAATCTCGTCCCTTGACCTGCTGGCCACGCTTCTTTTGATGCCGCCCAGGATACGGTTGGCTTTCTGGGCTGCGAGCGCACATTGCTGGCTCATGTCCAGCTTTTCATCCACCAGTACCCCCAAGTCCTTCTCGGCAGGGCTGCTCTCAATCCCTTCATCCCCCAGCCTGTATTGATACTGGGGGTTGCCCTGACCCAGGTACAGGACCTTACACTTGGCCTTGTTAAATCTCATGAGGTTCACATGGGCACACTATCCTCCTCATATTTCCTTCTGTTTTTCTTCCTCCTATTCCTATTATTCTGTTTATCCTCCTGTTCTTTATCCTCACCCTCCTGTTCCTTCTGTTCCTTTTTCCACCTTCTTCTCTTCTACTTCCTCCTCTTCCTTTTCCTTCCTTCCTTCCTTCTCCTTCTCCTCCTCCTCCTCCTCCTCCTCCTCTTCATCTTCTCCTACCTCATATTCCTCATTTTCTTTCTCCTCATCATCCTGTTTTTTTCTCCTTGCCAATTGCATGAGATTCAACAAGGCCAAGTGCCAGGTCCTGCATTTGGGTCATAACAACCGCATGCAACACTGTAGGCTTGGGGAAGAGTGGCTGGAAAGCTGCCTGGCGGAAAAGGACCTGGGGGTGTTGGTCGACAGCCGGCTGAACATGAGCCGGCAGTGTGCCCAGGTGGCCAAGAAGGCTGATAGCATCCTGGCTTGTGTCAGAAATAGTGTGGCCAGCAGGAGTAGGGAAGTGATCGTGCCCCTGTACTCGGCCCTGGTGAGGCCGCACCTCGAATACTGTGTTCAGTTTTGGGCACCTCACTACAAGAAAGACTTTGAAGTGCTGGAGCGCGTCCAAAGAAGGGCAATGAAGCTGGTGAAGGGTCTAGAGCACAAGGCTGATGAGGAGCGGCTGAGGGAACTGGGGTTGTTTAGCCTGCAGAAAAGGAGGCTCAGGGGAGACCTTATCGCTCTCTACAACCACCTGCAAGGAGGTTGTAGCGAGGGGGGTGTCGGTCTCTTCTCCCAAGTAACAAGCCATAGGACAAGAGGAAACGGCCTCAAGTTGCGCCAGGGGAGGTTTAGATTGGATGTTAGGAAAAATTTCTCCACCAAAAGGCTTGTCAAGCATTGGAACAGGCTGCCAGGGGAAGTGGTTGAGTCACCATCCCTAGAGGTATTTAAAAGACATGTAGACGTGACACTTAGGGACATGGTTTAGCGGTGGACTTGGCAATGCTAGGTTAACAGTTGGACTCGATGATCTTAAAGGTCTTTTCCAACCTGAACGATTCTATGATTCTATGATGCTAGGTTTGATGGCGTCAAAATAATAAAAAAATCACTTCTAGGGGAGTTGGAAGCCAGTTTTAATTTTAAACTCTTCTTTCACTGTAAGACATTCCAGAACAGCCACAAAATTACAAGCTCAGAGTTGAAACCAAGCATTGTGACTGACTTGGAATTTTTTGTCCTTTTTCATTCATCCACTGGTAGTTATAGGAGGGAAAAAGGGGATTTCTTTCAGAAGAGAACATGTCTTTTCCCCTGTCCTTCTTCTTCTTTGCCAGTGCTCTGAATGTTGGTGGTTTTACTGTTGGGGCATTTTGGTGCTGTGTCACTGTAGTAATAGCTCTGATGGAGACACTAGAGACCATAGGACAGGTAGAAGATGCCAGTGGAGATCATCAGGCTGGAGAAGCCAAAGGAAAAAGCAGGGGACTGGAGTTGCCTGGAGAGAGAGGGCCCAGTTTCCAAACTAGGTCAGCTCGTGTCCTCATCTCCCATGCAGGAGGTGAATCACACACATGGACTGCAAAGCAATGTGAGCCATAGAAAAAGGCTTGCTTAGCTCCGGATTGCCCAGGGACATTTAATTGGAATTCAGGCCTTGTCATGTCAGCGGGAAGGAAACATGCCCTGCAAGCCCACGCTGAGGCATGAGACCTTGCCTGGGACTAAGGGATATGTCAGGGGACGTAGATGAGACCCCCAGCCCCTGGAGTGGCGACTGGAGGATGGGTAGGTCAAAGGACCCTGATGGGAGCCCTGCAGGGCCTCGTCCATTGGACCAAGGGGCACCTTCCCTTGTCACACAGAGCATCCCACGGGCTGGAAAAGGGATGCTCTGGAGAGTTTCTGGCAAATATCTGGAGAAGAGCTGCTCCCCCCACCGGCTTCTCCCAGGGCCTTTCTCAGCTCCGGCACCCTTCCCAAGGACAGCCCCACCAGGTGGGTGCAGTCAGCATTGCAGGGAAGAACAGGCAACAGCCATAACAGTCAGCACTGCGGGAAAGCTGGGACCCCGGCGAGCCTCCCAGGCTCTCCAATCCCAGCCTAGCCCAGTGTGTGTGAGACAGTGGCCAGAAGAGTGGTTTTTTAATCTAGGCTACCTACTAACTAACAATCTATGTGAGAGTACAACCCGATCCGGTGTTACGCATAATATCAGCACTGTGAAGAGATGTGACGTTCAAATGGAAAATGAGACAGTTTGAAGATGTTTTAATAGCTTGCCGGAATAAAAAGGGGAAGCACCATATATAAAATAAAAAATACAATACAATAAAATAAATGTCTGAACCTTCTGTGACAAGTTATGTCATATCAAAGTGCATGTCTGCTCGGTCAGGACGCTGAACCTCCACTGCACCCACATCCAACCCTGACCAAAAGGGGACAGAGAGAGACACAGAGTGACTTTGCAGAAACATTTGGCTCAGGGGGACGTGCAGGGCAACAGGCACCCCGACAAACCGATGACAAGTGCCCACAGGTCACCTGAAAGAGCAGGTTTGGCTTTTTGCCTGAAACATGTTTCAGGAATTGCTCTGAGGATTTTTTCTTCCACCTTCATCATCTCCACTGCCAGCTCTTCACAGTGACAGTCAAGCAAAGTGAATTCAACCTGCAAGGACTAGGAGCAGAGATGAGGCTAATTCCAGAGCAGGAGGGAGATTCCCACTCGAGCTGATGAGGTTGCCCAGTCCAGGAAGTCTAAGCTCACAGCTTAGACAGGTGTACTCTTCGCTGGGTCAAAAACTGGCTGGACGGCCGGGCCCAGAGAGTTGTGGTGAATGGAGTTACATCCAGTTGGCGGCTGGTCACGAGCGGTGTTCCCCAGGGCTCAGTACTGGGGCCGGTCTTGTTCAATATCTTTATCAATGATCTGGATGAGGGGATTGAGTGCACCCTCAGTAAGTTTGCAGACGACACCAAGTTGGGCGGGAGTGTTGATCTGCTCGAGGGTAGGAAGGCTCTGCAGACGGACCTGGACCGGCTGGATCGATGGGCCCAGGCCAACTGTATGAGATTCAACAAGGCCAAGTGCCGGGTCCTGCACTTCGGCCACAACAGCCCCATGCAGCGCTACAGGCTTGGGGAAGAGTGGCTGGAAAGCTGCCTGACAGAAAAGGACCTGGGGGTGCTGGCTGACAGCCGGCTGAACATGAGCCGGCAGTGTGTCCAGGCGGCCAAGAAGGCCAATGGCGTCCTGGCCTGTATCAGAAAGAGTGTGGCCAGCAGGAGTAGGGAAGTGATCGTGCCCCTGTACTCGGCACTGGTGAGGCCACGCCTCGAATACTGTGTTCAGTTTTGGGCCCCTCACTACAAGAAGGACGTCGAGGTGCTGGAGTGTGTCCAGAGAAGGGCAACAAGGCTGGTGAGGGGTCTGGAGAACAAGTCTTATGAGGAGTGGCTGAGAGAACTGGGGTTGTTTAGCCTGGAGAAAAGGAGGCTGAGGGGAGACCTCATCGCTCTCTACAACTACTTGTAGCGAGGGGGGTGTTGGTCTCGTCTCCCAAGTAACAAGCGATAGGACGAGAGGAAATGGCCTCAAGTTGCGCCAGGGGAGGTTTAGATTGGACGTGGGGAAAAATTTCTTTACTGAAAGAGTGGTGAAATATTGGAACAGGCTACCCAGGGAAGTGGTTGAGTCCCCATCCCTGGAGGTATTTAAAAGACGAGTAGATGAGGCGTTTAGGGACATGGTTTAGTGGGCATGGTGGTGTTGGGTCGATGGTTGGACTCGATGATCTTAGAGGTCTTTTCCAACCTCAATGATTCTATGATTCTATGATTCTAAACGAGATGCTGAGGACGTTTTATTATGGCAGGAAATGAGATGTATGCACTAGCACTATCTGTGTCTCCACTCTCCCTGGTAATTATTTTAATGCCTTGATCAGGTTCAGCCTGGCAGAAGTTAGAAGTCCTGGAGATAATCAATTTCCCACAAGCTGGGAGTGTGGGGGGAGCAGCTGAGTAGAAGAAACAAGCTCGAATTAGTGCTTCTGTCAACCAAAGGCCACAGCATTAACCTTTTAAAGATAACGGAAATGGAGAGGAAAGGTATGGTTGTTCTAACGACAAAATCACCTCTGAGTTACTGAGCACCAAAAACCTGTCCTTTACACACAAAGTGGTGACGAACTGGGCTTCACACCTCCCACGGCTTGTGGTTCCTGTACCGCCAGGTGAACAGGCCACAGCACATGGCCTCAGAGGCAACGAGAAGGCTCGTCCTCCCTCTCTGCACCCACTTGGGGAGCGAGTGCCTTACAGCACTGGTGTTGCAGAGGCTGAGCCATAATAGCCCCTCTCGGGAGGGCTCCTCCACTCCAGCACAGTGCTCTTGGGGTGGCGCGGGCCAATGGCTCCCAAATGAGATCTGATTTGTGCCGTGCCAGCTCGGGGGTGGGTCGACACGTCCATGTGGACGTACCCTTAGATAGGACAAGGAAACTGCAAAGCCACAGTCTCCGTTACGGCGTGTGGGCAGAGTTCAGACATGAGTGGCCCTGCAGTGCCTGCTTCGGGGAGCGGAGAGGTTTCACACGGCTTCCTCATTCACATCACTCCTCCTAAGCAAAATAGTGCCCTTTCGTACGGCATATCGAGTAGGCGCCGCTTGCCAACAAACTGCTTCAATTGACACCACAAACTAAGGTCCGTAAGGCAGCTGGTTGAACTGTGGAAAGTTTAAGATATATTGGGAACTAAATCCCAAGTTTGGCTATTCCTGGGAGAACCCCACCAGTGAAGTGGCCTGAAATAACCAAGTGAGCGCTCAGACATGCAAGCAGCATCCTTATATATTTCACAACAGTGCAGAGACTCAGACCTTCAGAAGCGGGTCAGTCAACAGCAGCAAGATTGGGATACATCTCTGGTACAGTCCACACTGCTGCTGAGGCACAGACACCTTAACCAACACAGAAACATGAGAAAAGCAGTCATAAACATTACGTCAGTGCAAACAGTAACACAAACCATTGAAAAAGCAAAAGACAGGCCTTAAAAATACGTTATTTGTAACCCTTTGGGATGGTGTACTCCCACAGTACACTGACAAAACCTCCTGCTTGGTGTCTAATAAATATAATGGAAGCATAGGTCGTAGGAGGCTCTTTTACTGCTTGGTTTTATGGCAGGGAAGAAACAAGTTCGACTGTACGTAAGCAAATAGTTGCATGGTATAGTTCCTCTTGGCCTGTGGGTCGCTACACTGTGATCTCATGTTTTCAGGTGACTAGGGGTAGCAGATTCCCGAAACAAAATACCACTGGTGCTATTGCAGTGCTTGAGCATCTTGGACAAACAGCGGCAGGAGCAGCAGGACAAGCTGCGTGTGCTGGAGGCCTGCTTGTTCTGTGGTGCTTTGTGCTTATGGGCAAGAGATGCAGTTGCTAGCTAAATGCCATGGGTGCATTCACTAAGAAGTGCTATTGACATACTTGTTTTGGTAATAAGGTAAAATCCACATTTGCATTGAAATGTTTTAAAGAAACTGAAATTTCATGAAAAATTAAAAATTGATAGGGAAAAAAAATCCATCCTGTTACTTTTCCTAAAATCCCACAAAGCGTCCTTCCTTTCTTCAGTTTCCTATGAGCAATGTTACATACCTTTTATACTAACGGTACCTCAAGCTTCTAGGAGTTAGACATGTAAACCTTTTACACTCAAATGTGACATTTAATGAATGTATCACATTTGATACAATTCCTTTACAGGATGGTGTTTGATTAACACATTTCTGGCTAATAAGAATAGTACAGCTAAGCTCTGTGTTAATTCAAATAAGGCTGTTGTTTTTGAGCAGTAATTTCTTTGTATTTTGATTTCAGAAGTTATGACTCTATCTTGCCCTGCTTCTCATAAGCACCCCTAAACAGATATTTAGGTACATTATTTGGGCAGCTTCAGGCTTGTGGTACCCTTAACTACTTATTGTCACGCTGTTAGGTCATTGGGGATTATTTTTCTAATAAGTATTTCTGTCACTTAGAAACCCTCAGTGTCTTCAAAAACTTTTTTTTTTTAGCTTCTAAGTAATTTTCTTGTTCAGAACGATAGTATAAATTACAGATGTAGCAGTGTTGATAGCATCACTAATACAAGGTACTTGTGTATGTAGCCCAAAATCATCAGTTTAGTATTTTGTTGCATAAAACTCCCTTGAAAAGTTTGGAATAAAAAAAAGAAATCCTGGTAATTTTTGTGCTCTCTTCTTCGGTGATTGTCAAATACATTAAAATAGGCACTGAACTATGTTTTCACCTTTTAATTTGATTTAACCTGTCCAGGACTGTGAGACATTAGATTGTCCATCTTCTCTTAAAGACTGCTTTGTCTTACTGCTGCCTGGTAGTCTGTTTTGCTCGCTCTTGTTCTTAGCTTGGAAGAAATACCCTTGAGGTCCTACTCTCCACGCTCCTTGTTTCAGGTTTCCTGGAGGACTTGCCAATCTGATGTGACTAATTCTATGGAATTAGCTCTCAGTCGGGCTGACTGTACCTGCGAAACCACTGTCCGAGCACTTGCGGGGAGAAGTGTTCAGCTCTGCCACTGAACGGCAGCAGCCTGGATTCCTCAGGCTGCTCCTGACAGGAGACAATCCCGACTGCCTCGATCTTGCCGATGCAAGGACATATTTAACAAGGAAGCGTTTTCTAGCAAGGGAAACAAGGCTTGAACAATAATAACCTGGCTGGCGATTTTCCAAGGCAGCTGAATATTTCCAGTCCCTGAACAGGGCAGTTGTAGTGAAAGCCCTGTGAGAGTTAACAGCAAAACACACTGCTCCTATTATCGTAGTAACTAAAAATGCTGGGGCGGCTGGGGGGGGCTCTGGGAGTCGGGGTGCCCAGTGCCTGTGCCTGGGGGGCTCTGTCTGTGTCTCCTTCCCCTCCCCAGCTCTCGGGTCACTGCCCCAGCTGGGCCTGGCTCCAGCTGACCGGGACCCCATCGCACCGGGTGGTTTGGAGCTTCCCCCACCAACTGCGGGTGGCCCCGGCCCTCACCTCATCCGGGCCGCGGCTGGAGCAGAGGCTGCGCCTCCCGAGACCAACATGGCCGCCTGGCAGGCCCGTGCCCCAGCACTACAGCTCCCGGCATGCCCTGGGAACCAACATGGCCGCCTGGCAGCCCCATGCCCCAGGACTACAACTCC
Organism: Aptenodytes patagonicus; assembly: GCF_965638725.1. NCBI lineage: Eukaryota > Metazoa > Chordata > Aves > Sphenisciformes > Spheniscidae > Aptenodytes > Aptenodytes patagonicus. Next base: position 503,335 of record NW_027472005.1, read on the forward strand.
CGGCATGCCGCGGGGCGCTCCTTCCTACTGTCTGACCCTGCGGGGACACCGTCCCCCGGCTGGGCCCCGCCCCCCGCAGGCCCCATGGCCGCCTCCCCGGGGCTGCCCAGGCCCTGGAGCCCTGGTGGAGCAGGGAGGAGGAGGAGGAGAGAGGGACAGAGCGGCAGAGAGGGGTGGGGCCGGGCGGTGGGGTGCCCGGAGAGGGACGGGAGACGGGCAGAGGGACAGGAGCAGGACAGAGGGATGGCGGGAACCAAGGGGAGCTGGGCGGGAGTGGATAAAGGAAACCCCTGGTGAGGAACGGGCACAGGGACAGGGAGAAGGGGATGGAGGGGAAGGGGCGGCCAGGAACATGGTGATGAGCAGTGGGACAGAGCAAGCAGAGGAGGGCAGGAGGAAGGAGAGAGGGACGGACGGATACAGGCAGGGCGAGGGAGGGGGACAGAGGGAAAAGGATGAGAGAAGAAGGAAGGGGAGAGGGAAAGGGGGAGGCAGGGGCTGAGAGCAGGACACAGGGAAGAGAAGCAAGAGATCTGCAAAACAGTCACTACTATAAACTAGGAGCTAACTGCCTCTTCTCTGAAAAGGTGTGAAAACCGCAGTTAGGACACAAGGAGCTGCAGGAGCCACGTGCCTGCTCCTGCCCCGTCACCTGCTCAGCAATCAGTGACGTCAGAACTGCCACCATCAGCCCCGGCTGTGCTTGAAGACTTCTGAAAGCCACTGAACAGCAGCAGCCTGTTGGAGAAAGAAAATAAAAGGATGGAGAAAGAAAATAAAGAGCCTGTCACTCTCCTCCTCTCTCCGTCTCTAATGTTTCTTTCCCCATCTCTGCCCCGCTTCCTGTCCCTTTTCTCTTATTCTCCCTGTCCTCCATCCTGCCCCTAACTTTTTTGTCTGTATATCTCCATACCACTGCCTGTCCCATTGTTTCTCCCTATATCCCCCTGCCCAGCTCTCTGTCCCGTTATTCCCCTCTGTCCTGCTCCCTGGCCTTTCTTCTCATCCTGCAGCCCAGTGCTGCTTTTTCTTTCTTCATCTCTTTGTCTTGATCTGTCTCCCTCTTTTTTCCCCTCAATCCTTCTGGCTTGTTCCCTATCTTTTTCTCTCCCTCCCTCCCTCCCTCCCTCCTTCCTTATTCCTCTCATTCAGTTTCTCTCTCGATCCATCTGTTCTGCTCCCCGCTCATCGTTTTCTCTCTCTTTCCATCTGTCCTGCTCCCTGACCCTGTTTTTCTTCTGCCGTGTCTCTGCAGGGCTCCTTATCCCTTTTTTATTGATTTATCCATCTCACTGTCCTTTTCCCTGTACCTTTCTCTGCTCCTCAGTCCTTCTCCCTAATTTTATTTTTCTCTTTCTGTTCCTCTGTCCTGCTCCCCATTGCTGTACTTTCATTCTCTGTATCTGCTGCTCCACTAATGACTGCCGAGTTGTCCCGGGGAAGGGTGAGCGTACAGGCACCGAGCCCCAGAGCAGACTCACTCCTGGGACTTACACACATTAACGAATAAACACTTGCTGTCTCCTTTGCACTCATGGCTGTGTTTGTTGTCCTTTGTACTTGGTGAGTGGTTGTCAGAGAGTCCAGGGGAGCAGGTTGCGCAGTGGGTGTCAGGGGCCATGGCTGCAGCTGTGGGCTGGGGCTGGAGGAGCCCCCGGGGGGGGTGGGGGCAGTGAGGCTGATGGCGATGGCCCCTCTGGGTAAAAGGGCTGCAACCCCAGGGGATGGTGCTGCTGGGCCATGCCTGTCTGAGAGTGACTGAAGAGCTGCAAGGATGTTTCCAACCCTGAGGGAAACTTACCCTCCAGGGGATCTGGGCTGTCCGTGCCCCTCACCCTCCCAGGGATTCGCTCCCCACTCTCCTCCAATGAAGCGGGTGCTGGTGGGACCCACCTCCACCAGCAGCCTGGCATTGTCCTGCAGAGCACCAGGTGGGTGGTGTCCAGCAGCACAAGGACCTCTTCAACTGCACATCGGCTGGGGAGGGGCCGCAGGGGGAGGGGGCTGGGCAGTGCCTCGAGGAAGGCCTAGCGCCATGGGCAGGGGGTGGGGGAAAGGGGGTGCCCCCCACCCTGTGCCCGACTCCCCATGAGGCCGGTGCCTTCAGCCCAAGTGACAGCCCCTTGTCCTGGTCTTGCCAAGGCAGCTGGAGAAGTCTGGAAGGGGAAGAGCAGGGGGTCACCCCAAAACAGCCCTGAACCCCTCAGTTCTACCCCAGACCCCATCAGCTCCCCCAGACATCCTTATCCTCCTCAGCTACTCCCAGACCCTCTGATTCCCTTAGTTCCCCCCAGACTCCCCACACCCCGCCCCGGTCGGCCCCCTGACACCCCTGACCTCCTCAGTCCCCCCAGGCTGCCTTTGACCCCCTGATTTCCCCCCAGGCCCCCAACACCCTCAGTTCCCCCCAGGCAGCCCAGAGCCCCCCCAGACCCCCTCAGTCCCCCCTGGCCTGCCCAGGTCCCAGGTTCCCTCTCCCCTACAGACCCACTGGTCCCCAGCCCGGCCCCACACTCTCCTCACGGGGACACGTGCAGCAGAGGCCGCCCCACCCCCACAGGGCCGTGTGCAGCAGGGGCTCCCCCACAGGGCCGTGTGCAGCAGGGGCTCCCCCACAGGGCCGTGTGCAGCAGGGGCCACGCTCCCCTCACCCAGGGCCGTGGTGCAGGGGCGGCCCTGTTACACCTCTGGGCCCTCCTGGAGCTGCACAGGGCGGCTGGGCCCCCTCCCCAGCTCCCTTCATCCCTCCTCCTGTCTGCTATTTTCCACCAATACAATGAACGGTGGAAGGTAAAACCATGAAGTTTGTTTTAAACAATGTTAGCTGACTCAGAAAGCATTTGTGTATGTAATAAGGCGGTCAGCAACTTTACCTCCTAACTCAGCTTCGTAGCAATGCTTCCTATTTAAGAACTTTGTGCTCCGAAACTCAGGAAGCAGACTGCTTTGTGAACAAAATAGCAGAGTTGGCTTTTTAAAATCTAAGAGCAAATGGACGCCATTAGCTTGCAGTTCTTTCTCTGGATGTACATGGGGAGAGACACAAGGGGACTTCTGCTCCTTTGGTCATTTCCCATGTAAATCAAGTGAGACAGGGAGACTGGATTTTGAAGGAAGAACCGTCTGTGTCATCTCATCCCTTTTCCTGATAGCTCTTTGTAGAGGTGTTAAAGAAAAGTTAGCCAGGCAGCATAACCAAGAGGAGGAGATTTCAATGTGATCAAGAGAATCCAGTTCCAGAAGAAGACCAAGATGAAGCAGAGCGCGGTGGAGAAGAGTTTCTGGAAAAACACGCCTTAACATGGATCAAAGCGGAGTTGAGTTCGCACAGGACTATTCTATGGAAGACAATGAAAATGTTTTTCAAGAACGATGGACAAAGGGCAATGAAACTAAGTATGAGACAGACCATGAGAGATGTGCTACATCTGCTTTTCTGATATCTCTCTCTCAAACCAGCACACAGCGTTTCTTCCATAATGATGCTGCCCTCCTAATGATGGGAGAAGGGAGTGCTGCTTGGATGTGTTCCCTGTGAGGGGACGTGACCACAGGCAGATTCTCTCCAGTGAAGGGGCTGGTTGACACAATTTTTGTCACACCTTTAAGCTGTGACCTAATCTGTAGAGGTGAGACTAACTTTCTGAAGCTGGCTTCCTCAGGCACTTCAGGTTCTTCTGCTGTTCATGCCTGACTGCGTATGTAGAGGAGCCACGTGGGCTTTGCACGGGGTCAGGGTGTCAACAGCATGTGCTCCTCAGCTAGTGCTCACTGGAGAAACTCAACGGGAGAGCCCATCTCGATGGTTCAGCTGTGAGGAGAGCTGCAGTTCTCATGAGCTGTCAGCTGTGGAGCACATCTAGAAGACCCCTTTCATTAACATGGGAGCCATTGGCTCCATACTCCTAAGCGGGACCTCCTATTCTTACATTTCTGGCTGGTCTTTTGACAGCTTGTGCTACTCTGAAGCAACCCAAACAGGAGAAGGGGAAGACGGAGAGGCGGATGTGGTTCTCCTTTTCCACTGGCTCACAAAGTTCTCCAGGTCATAGATGCCCTCTGCTCACTGACTCTCATGGAGCTTCTTGCTGTGTTTTGTTGGGATGAGTCACATGTCCAAGACGCCTCAAGTACATCAGCTGCCTTCTGGTGACAGCTTACACTGCTTGAAAAGATGACAGAGTCCCTCACGGTCGTTTTGGCTTCATGACATCTGATGGTGAAGTTGCTCACGTTGATTGTTACTCAAGTCCAATGGACAGGTTGACAAAGGCCTGAGTAAGGTGGCTGTTTTTTTGGCCAAAGGGAATGGTAGGAGCCCTCACATCGTCTGCCTTCTGATCCCAGGGAGGCAGAGTTGGATGACGGGCAGTGTGGGAATGACCCACCAGGAACATCCCTATGGTCCAAACTTTTCCTCTTCAGAGCTTTGGTCTGGAAGAGGTAGTCCCTCACCCCAGGGCATGCTGGGAGAGGGGACCTCCAGCCCAGCCCTGGCACAGCAGAGGTTCCTCCAGGACCCCGAGGTGACAGCCTGGGCTTGGCCCCAGAGCAGGGAGCTGCTGGCCAAGGGTGGTGAGGAGCTTTCTAATGCTTGGGATTTGATGTCCTCCCTCCTGGCAGTAGAGGCCAGGAATGACACTGTCTGCTCGGCACGCTGGGGGTGCTCCCCGTCTGAAGGAAGGACACCACGAGACTGAGCTTGTTGTAGTAGCTTTAATCAAATACATCCATTCTTCCCCAGGAGAGATGCACCTCTGCCTGGTTCAGCAGGGCCAGCAGCACAGCACCCGCAGGGACCACACTGATGAGTGCTGTACCCTTGGAGATGTCAGGATCAGTATTGTCTGAGCTGCCAGGGAGCAGATGGAGGGTTCGCTGTCTTCCTCCACGGCCTGAAGGGCTGCGGCAAAAGGAAACAGAGCCGAGATGAACCCCCCCTCCATCTGCAGAGACCCTCAGGCATCCCCTCCAGACCATACCAGCCCCACCCGTCTCTTTCCCTGGCCAGGAGGAGTAGGTGGGACCAATGGATGAGCTGGAAGCTGCTGGCCAGGAATGCCTCAGATGCTCCCGAGATGCTCCTCTGCCCTGGAAGCGTTTCCCTGGTGCAGGGCAAGGCAAGGCAGCACCCTGCCCAGGCTCTGTCCCCTGCCCCACCAGCCCCGGCCATACTCACCGTGGCAGATCTCACTCAGCTTCTCCTTGCTTTGGTTCCCGGAGTGCCGCGCCGCAAGTCCTGAGCAGAGAGCTCTATCAGACCTCCCGCTCCCCAGCATGTCCCCAGCTGCCCCTCGCTGCCAGCACAGTGGTGGGGATGGGGGCCAGGCTGCCAGAAGAGGGACCCCGGGGGCTGTGGCTCACCGATGAACCTGATGGCCATCTCTTGCAAGGTGGCCTGAGCGTCCTTCAGGTATGGCATGCTCTGATGCAGGTAGTCTTCAACCCTCCTCCTGTCCTTCACCAGCTGGAGAGAGCACAAGGGCATGTGGCTGGAACGGACCCTCCCCAGTCTGCTGGACCAGTCCCTCCTCCCAACGACCCCCTTCCCACCCAGGCCATTCCCATCTCCCAGCCAGGAGCCCTATGTGGCTGAGATCCAGAGACACACGCAGGCAGAGGGGGGTCTAGGAGTCTTGAGACCTCTCTGTCCATCTGCCCAGGGCCCAGATGGGCTGGGGTCTCCTTCAACACCCTTGGGAGCCGGGAGGGGAGAAAGCCCTGGAGAAGAGCCCTTAGGGCCCCTGTACTCGAGGGCAGGGAAGGACGATGCAGCTCTGGGTTATGGGCCCTGGGGCTTGGGGGTTGTCCTCACCAAGCACTCTCCGATCCTCCACGTCTGCTGTGTCTGGATCAGGTGCTTGAGCTCTTCCCACTCCAGGATCTCCGCCACGGCAAGGAGGGCTTTCCTAGAGACCTGCAGAGCAACAGAGGATGGGAGATGGCACCGTGGCCTGGGGAAGGAGACCTGGTGTCCCTCTCCTCTTGGCCAGACTGCCAGCTGTTCCCAGCCACCACCTCAGGTATCTCATGCTGCTGGCCAGCAGAATAGAGATTCTCAAGAGCTGTGGGCCCATGGCTGTAGGCAGTGAGGACCACAGTCTCAGAGGCACCGGGGCAGGACAGAGTCAGCAGCACCTCCCATGGCATCCCCAATGGGACTCTTGGCTCCTCAGCCAGGGCTGCCCCAGTTCCAGGTGGGCAGTGCTCTGAGCCCTGGGGTGATCCTGCCCTTAGGGAGCTGGGACATGTCCTGGCCTAAACATCTGGGGTACTCTTAGGCACAACCCTGGGGAGGCAGGGGTTGGGGCTCAAAGGCCTGGTCTCCAACACCTGCAGGGAAATCTGGGAAGCCCTTAGGGTGTGTTCAGACCTCAGTGGCCACGGGCTGCTGCTGCCAAGACCTGCTGGACCAGGTAGGGCAGCTCTGGGAAACGTCCATGCCAGCTGCCAGCAGCCCTTGCCCATGACACCTAGGCCACCCCCGTGGTGTCATCACGCCCTTCCCCATATCACTGGCCAGCTTTGAAATCTGCACCTTGGCCACGCTCTGGGTCTGGTCACTCATGTGGAAGAAGAGCGGGACCAGCACCCTCCACACTTTATTCTTCATCCTCTTCTTGTGGCAGCACACCACAGCCTTCATCAGGTCTTTGAAGAGGTGGATGGCGAGCTCTCGCAGCTGGCTGCACTCCTGGTAGGGAGGAGGACAGGATAAGCAAGGGTGTTAGCATGGCCGATGGGAGGGGAGATGCTCTGGGGTCAGATCCTGCACACAGCTGCATGGCCACACAGCTGGGGAAGCCCTTGGGGCTTGGAGAGCAGCTCTTGGCCTGCAGATGCTTTGCACGGGGGCCAGGCTGGGCTCCAGTACAGGGGTCTCAAGTCGCCTGGAGGCATCAAGCTGTTGGGGAGAAGCTGTGGTGGGCTGAAGAGCCCAGAAGACATCCCTCGAGGGATTAAGGAGGGGAGAATGTCCTGACCAGAGGGCTGGGCTGAAGGGCAGCTGTCATGGACGAGCATCCATCTGCAGGGCCTAGGCTCCTGCAGCAGCCTTACATCATCAAAGAGCGGCAGGAGCTTCTCTGAGAGTTGGAGAGCGATGCAGCTGGCCTTCTTCCTCTTCATATGACCCACCACGTTTCGGAAGACCAGCAGGGCCTTCATCCGGATGTCTTTGTTGGCATCCTGCAGGATCTCCACAACATCAGGCAGCAGGACCTGAATTTTTCTTGCCTAGATGAAGCACAGTATTTCATCTTTGAGAAGCGGTCAAAGACCACCCTGGCAAACATGCTCTGGTCACTGAGCACCAGCCTCCCCTCCAGCTCCTGGCCCAGGAATCGCTGTAGCACCCTCCTGGCTGGTGGTGGCCATGGTATGCAGGAGAGCAGGGGTAGGGCAGGGGGGGCAGGAAAGCAAAGACTTCCTGTCCCCTGCTTAGCCACCCCCTTTTCTGACCAGCCCAAAGGGGCAGATGGGTTGGTAACCCTCCAGGCCTGGAAAGCTACCCCAGGCACCCACCAGCCCCGTCCATGGCAGGGAGGGTGTTGGGAGCCGTCATCCCAGCTCCTGACTGCCAGCCAAGGCCAAGCCACTGCATTGGCCAACGTGGCTCAACTCAACTCCTTGCTCACCGTCTCAGGTCTCTCCGAGGCAGTGATGAGACCCATGAGCACCAGCGAGTGAAACCCTGGATTTGGACACTTCAGGTACTCCTGGAGGAGTGTCAGGGAGTAAAAACTCGGCTGTTGAGCATTGGTGCAGTCTGTCACCTGAAATAAAGATAGCGGTGAGAGATGGGCAGAGCCTGCGGGGCTCCTGCTTCCCACTGGCAGCTCAGGGCAAGGGCACTGGGGCCAGGCAGCCCGTCCTGGGGGCAGCCCTGACCATGGAGGACTGCACAGTGTCTTTGCCGGCTCCTCCTGTCCTCTGACCATTGGCAGCCTCTTGCTCTCACGCCTCCGAGGAGTGACTGGAGAGCAAGAGCTGGCACAAAGGAGGCAGGACACATGGGTGGTGATGAGTGTCTCCTGTCCCCGGCCATGCACATCCCCAAGGGTGAGCAAGCCCAGGTCTGGTCACTTACCGCCTCCTGAATGTTGCAGGCATGCAACACGGCAGCGCTTATCAGCTTGCAGTGCCGCCGTTTCCGCGACTTAACAATCTTCATCAGCTCAGTCGAGAACTCAGTGGGTATCTTGTTCTGGAAAAACATCAGCTCCCACATGGCCAGGGCGGCGCTGCCAAGCACAGAGCATTTCGTCAGCGTGGCTGCCTCGGCCACGGCACTGTGCCCAGGCTAGCCTGACCACTCCCGGGCTGTCTTGCAGCCCAGGCCCTGCCCACCCCGCTCGTGTGGGGGCAAGCAGGAGAGAGCTGAGGTGGTGTTCCCTGTGAGGCAGGGAAGAGCATAGTGGCTCTGGGCTCTGGCTTGGCCGGCTTTGGCTGCTGCAGGCCTGGATGACCCACCAGGGCTGGAAAGTGTGGTGGGATGGAGGGCCCTGCTCCTCAGGGATGTCCTGCAGTTTTCCGTGGGTCTGGCAGCCAGAGAGTCTCTGAGCCCCTCTCCCCACAGGGAACAAGTCCTTGGGGCTGTCGCGGCTGATACCTGTCACACAGTGGAACGTGGATCAACATGCTGAAGACCAGTTCCCTGGGGTACTCGCAGGCCAGCAGGATAAGTAGGGCATCCAGGCTCTCCCAGGCTGACACTGTGCTGGTGTACTCCAGGCTTTCATGGATGCACCCCACGATGCTTGGCACCTGGAGGGGACACAGGTGAGGATGGTGCTGCCACTGGAGTGCAGCCATTTCCTCAGCTGCCACCACTGAAACTTCCCATCCCTCTCTGGTGGCTTAAAATGGCTTTAGGTGCCTGATGCAAGGCAAGGCAGGGCAGGGCAAAGGCAGGGACAGGCAAGGCAAAGGCAGGGCAAGGCCCAAGGCTTGAGCCAGGCAATCCAGCCAGAGCCTGCTTACATCTGTCAGCCAGAAGTCAGGTTCTCCCATGGTCATGTTCAGCACGCTGCTGGCCACCTGCTTGTCATAGATGCTGGAGTCTCTCAGGGCTTCAATGGCTGTGAGGACGATGTCTGTCTTCTCAGAAGGCCAGAGGTAATTTTTGCATGCCTATGGGAGGAAGGAAGGAAGGGAGGGAGGGAAGACACGTCACATGACTGCCCTCATGGTGCTGCTTGGCCCTATAGAGAACCAGAGCTTGCTGGTGGCCAGGAGGGCTGGAGCTGCTGCTGGGACACTGGAGTGCGGCCCTCGGATAGTCCCTGCTCGGGGACAGCAGGAACCCTCTCACCAGGGACAGTGAGGCCATGCCAGCCCCGCTGATTCTGGGTCCCTTTGCTCAGACAAGTCTCCTGCTGAATGTGTCTCAGCAAGGGAGGAACTCATTACCATGGTCAGGGTGCTCGCTTTGTAGAGCAAAGAACACGAGGAGGTGCTCTCAGCTTCCCATTCCCTTTGGACCTGTTGATGCTCTGGATTGTCCTCTGACAGCGTCCTACCTAAAAGGGGAGGGAGAAACACAGAGCAGTTGGTAGGAGGTAGCATCTTTGCCAACAAGCTTACCAAACGCTGAAAAGAGCTTTAGGTTATGAATGGCTGAGGAGGGGGGTTACAACCCACAGGCAGGGGAGGAGGTGGTGGGCAGGAGTGTAAAGCAAAGGGAACAAGAGGGACCTCAGGAATGATGGAGACGGATGAGAGGCACCTGCCTCAAGTGTAAGTATGCAAATGCTCAGGGCCTGGGAAAGTGGAAGGAGAGCATGGGGGACAATCAACAGTCTGGGAGAGAGCATGTGGGTCAGGAGCAGCAGAGAGGCGGTGCTGGTGGCATGGTGGTGGCAGCGTGTTACAGCCTCCCCTGTGGGGGGGAGGAAGTGGATGAAGTCTTCCTGAAAGCACTCGGGGAGGTCTCTCTGTCACGTGCCCTGATTGCAAGATGGCAGGGTGCAAGTGGTCAAGGAGATTTCTGGAGGGCATCAGGGACAGCTTCTTGCTACAGGCATTGGAGGGACTAGCCGGGGTGATGCCCAGCCTGATCTGTTGTTCAAGGAAAGGGAAGAATTGGTTTCAGGACGTGGTAATCAATGGTAGCTGTGGCTGTGGGGACCACGAAACAGTGGGGCTCAAGATCCTGAAAGGAACGAGGAAGGAGAGCAGCAGAGAGTGGATCCTGAACTTCAGGTAAGCACTCCGCCTCTGCAGGAAAATGATAGCTGGGATCCTATAGGAAGCAGCTGCAAAGGGCCAGGGAGGTCAGGGAAGCTGGCAGACTTTCACAGAGAGCCTCCAGCAAGCACAAGAATGGTCCATCACAATGCTCAGGAAAATGAGCAGAGATATGAGCAGATGTCTGTGTGTGGAGGGACGCAGCCCATGACACAGCTCCTCTTACTTTCTCGCTGACAGATGAACCTGTAGATGGAATAAAGAGCATCCGAAGCCACGTGGCTGCTCTCTTCTTCCTTGCAAGAGCTGAGAAGGATGAGACATCCCAGCAGCTGTCCCAGGATGGGGATCTGGATCTCTCTGTAGCAGCCACAGCTGAACTCATCTTGCCAGGCCTGGGGGAGGGAAGCAGAACAGCAGAAGGGCTGAGGCAAGGCAGGTGGGGCTGAAGCCCTGAACCCAAGTGGGCCCAGGGCTGGATCTCAGGTGAGTCAGAGCTTTGCAGGGCCCTGCTGGGTGCAGCTCTGGCTCCTGGCAGAGAGGGGACTGGGGAGAGGAGCTCATAGGACCAAGACCCTCGCTTCGGGGCAGAGCCTTGCTGAGTGCCCCAGTGCCTGGCAGGAACCCTGAGCTGCAGGCTGTTCCGGTGCACAGGAAAGGGGACATGTCCTGGCTGGAGGCTGCCTGGCTCCTTACCTCCAGTGAGGAACATCTGGCCAAGAAATGGCTCAGCTTCTGAATCCTCCTCAAGGCCCTTGCGTGCACAGCTGCACTTTTGGAGTTGGTGAAAGTCAGCAGCATCTGGGAGGAGAGGAGAGGAGAGGAGAGAAGCTGCCGATCTGCCCTGTGAGCTGACACCCAGTCCAGCAGAAGCAGCACTGCTGAACTCCTGGCTAGACTCACACAGTCCAGGCTCAGAGGTATGGCCCCCTGGGAAGCCAGGAGAAGAGAGCTTCAGAGCTGGGCTCCCCGTGCGGGACAGGCAGGTCCCAGTGGGTCTCTGCCCCATTTGGGTCTGGGGAGGAAAGCAGGGGAGACTGGGAAGTGGGGGGACAGCAGCACCAGCTGCCACCGCTGTGGTACCAAAGGAGAGGGGCCAAATTCCTCCTATTACTTGGGAAAGTCTGCGGAGGGGAAAGGGACTTTGACTGCAGCCAGGGGACACCGGGCTCCAGAAGAGCACAGTGGGCAGCCCTCAGCTCCCCCAAGGGAGGTGGGCACCCTGCGTGGCACTGCAGGTGTGATGGACACCCGCATCACCTCCAAGGTGATGAACAGCCCCTGCCAACCCTGCTCTTTGCAAATGCCAGACCTTCAAGATAGTCTGCAGCTCCTCGCTGAGGCCAGAGGCAGGAGAGCTGAACACCAACACGCGTAGCATGCTGTCCATGGCATCCAGGGTCTGCAAGGAGGACGAAGGGTGGTGGCATCTTTCGGCAGGCCCTCTCATCCCCAGGAGATGGATCTGGACTCCCAGCACCAAGGAGGACACCTGTGCTGCCTCGCGGTGCCTGGGGAAGGCCTCGGGGCAGACAAGCCTGGATGTGGCCAGGCCCATGGGAAGGGGACGAAGGGATGAAGGTGGGAAAGCAAAACCAAGACCCTGACCTGCCTTGGATCTCCAGTCATCTCCTGGCATGGGGCAGCCAGGGAGCAGCCCAGAGGGACTGGGGGCTCACCCAGCACTTACCTGGAAGTAGAGAGAAGCATCCAGGCCCTGCATGTCCTCTTCTGGAGGAAGCAAGAAGACACTGGTGAAGCAGGCATGTATGAGGCTTTTCTTTTGGCCCTCCAGCACTGTCTCCACTGAGCTGCAAAAAGAGAGAGAGGGGTCTGTCGGACACTGGTGCTGGGAGCGTGCCTCGAGGCCTCGGACAGGTGGACATGGACCTCTGGGGCAGGGGTGCCCAGGAGGGATGGGCAGGTACCTCAAGGCAGCGATGGCATCCATGGCAAGCAGCCGCACTGCCGTGTGCAGGTGGTCCCTGGGCTCCTCTTCCAGCAGTGCCTGCAGAGCACAATCGGGATAAAGGACCTGGCAGCCACCAGCACCCAGTGCCAGCAGACCCAGTGTGGTCCCTGCCGCCCTGGGTGCTGGGGGTCTTTGCTGGCAGGCCTTCTCAGCAGCACTTGAGTCCCCTTGGGGTGTCCACGTATGTTTGCTCCTGTCCAAATGCTGTCCTTGCCATGTGCCAGTGACCGGGGACCCTGCCCCCTTCCCCAGACCCTCCGGGTGTCCCCTCACCTTGATGCTCTTGGCCAGCTCAAATCTGTGGCAGAAGACATCCAGGCCCTGCAACAAGCCCTTGTGCCTGGCAGCTCTGCAGAGGATGCAGATGCACTCGAGGAACCGCATCTTCTCGGTCTCTTCCTGGCAGCCAGGGGACAGAGAGACAAAGGGGGAGTGTGAGAGGGCGAGACATGGCCAGCGGGACCAGAGTACTGGGGGTGCAAAGCCATGCGGGAGAGCAGCTCTGCCCAGCCAGCAGCGCCCCTAGCAGCAGGCAGCATAGCCAGTGGGTCCCATCAGGAGACGCTGGCACAGCAGCAATAGAAATAGCCACGGTTACCTTTTCTGAGCTCTCGAAAAAAGCCTGGATGAAGTCCACCGTTTCCTGTTCCGCTTCATACACAGCTAGCCAGCTGGCATCTAGCAGCAGAGGAGGGCAGGGAGGGCTGTAGAGTGGAGCTGCAGGCAGGAGTGGGCAGAGGAAGGAGCTCTGCCCTTCGTTCCCATGCCCACTCCCCAGGAGCAGTCTCCCTGGGGGTCTCAGGGCTGGAGGATGCGATGCTGGAGCCCCCCACTCACCTGCCTGCACCGGCTGGACCACACACACCTCACAGGGCTCTGGTGGAAACCTGCTCTCCTGGGGAGCCCCCACCTCCTCCCAGGCCACCCTGGGGCGGCTAAGGGGTCTCCTCTCTTCCATCCTGAGGGATGTAAGGCGGCAGTAGGGATGGGGAAGGGGGAAGCCTTGGGGAAACGCCTTGGGTCTGCCGGGAAAAGACGCGGGGTGCGCTTGGGGGGTCTCCTCGCCAGCTCTGCGCTCCTGCCCTGTCCTGTCACTGTCCTGCTGGACACTGCAGGGTGGGGCCACGCTGGCTATATGCAGTGCTGGGGGGTCAAATAGCAGGGGGTCACAAAGGGACCAACTGTGACCCGCCGCCCAGGCGGGGAGGGGCAGGATGGCCCCTGGGGAGCTGGGCCCTCTCGGGGCACCCCAAGGCAACCATTCACCCTCATGTCCCCTCGGGATCTCCCTGTTGCTCTGCAGTGTATCCCGGAGCCCCGACGTTAAAAGTCTGGGATTTACTCAAGCTTCACAGAAACCATGATTTTATCACTTCATCTCTTCTTCTCATCTTCTCACCAGGAAGAGCTCGTGCAGGAAAGAGGAAAAATAAAATGAAACAACTTCCCCTGAGTTTACCCTTTTTAGGATTTGGGAACCTCCCAGAAATGGAGATTCCCCTCTTATGGTTTGTTTTCTCAGTCTGGTTTGTGGCCATGATGGAGAACTCCCTCATTGTTGCGCTGGTGGTGGCTGACCACCATCTCCAGCCCTCCGTGGACACCTTCTGGGCCGCCTTTCCTGCCTGACCGCCTGCTCCCCTTGTCAACTTCCATGAACAGGGAGAAGCCCATTTCTGCAGGAGTTCTATAATTTGAGGTTTTTGGCCAGTTGGCAATGTTGTCTCCAGGCAGGGGTTGGAGATGTGGTTGGTGTTTAGCAATATGGAAACTTCTCTGCTGCAGCACAGTAGGAAATATCACTTTCAGCTTTAAGCTCAGAGCTGGGCATGAAAAAAATGTGAAGCCAGTGTCCTGAGTGTTTCTATCTCACCTCAGTTCTTGTGGCGCTAATGAAATTTCCCAAGTGTTTCATCATCTCATGCTAATCATTAATGATAACTGCGATGACAGTATGCCGGCCAGGTGGACAAGTTCTCCACAGATGCTCTCTTCACGTTTCTACAGTTTTCAGCAGTTTACAGTTACATCCTTTCCTCAATCTCTCTCAGCACCAGGAAGCAAAAAGGTGTCGACACCGGCTCCTCTCATCGGATCGCTGTCAGTATTCCCTGGTTTTACATCAAGCTGGCTGTTCAGATCACAGGTCACACTCTGTTTGTTCTCTGGTTCTTGTTCTGTTTCTTTTTCTTCTGAACATCCTTGCCAAGATCTACAGAGAAACCTGAGCATGACATCAGTTGGCTGCAGTCATGCAGAAGGACGCCTGTGGTTGCAAACACGTTCCTCTCTCTCCCTGGCTTTCAGGATGCCAGATCTGCTCCGGATCCATCTTGTTCTTTACTCTTGAAACTTTATTTTTATTATTATTTTTTTAATATTACTTAAGAAGACCTATTTCTATCTATCCTAGCAGAGATAATGAGAGGGATGACTCATGGGCATGACTCATTGGACAAGCATTGCCTTATATGGTATGTCCTGGCCCCCATTCACACCACCAAGGGTGTGTTAACAGCACAGGGGGTGATGCTGTTTGTCCTCCCCAACCTCTGGGATGGTTGGGCCCCTTCTGAAATCTGATTTGCTTGACGTCAATTCTCTCTCTCTCTCTCTGCATGTAAGTAATCTCTTTTATCTGCTGCTAAATTGTTGCTAAATGGCTTCACTAATGATCAGTTTATAGTAACCTGCAGTGGTACAGACCTACAAGGTTGTTGCTGTTATTCACTGTTTCTGTATGATTGATGACTGTTATTATTGATTGCTGCCACTGCCTTTGATTGACACTGTATTATTGATTGCTGTTAGTAATTTCTATTGCGTTGCTAGGAGTGATTTTGTAGTATCCTGGCTAGTGGTTACAGACAGCGCTGCACTGGTCGGATGCTCCTGTGGGTGTAGCAGCGACAGTAAGGTGCCCTTGTTGATGGCACAGCCATGCAACTCACAATTTGACATCACGGTGTATCTGTCAGATGTATGTTTGTTCCCCTGGGAATTGGGTTTTCCTGGAAAAAAGGGGTGGCGGAGCTGTAGGAGAGCGGGCGCTCGGAGCTTCAAACTTTGGAGATGAAGCTCAGACTCGTCGCGTGGCCGAGCGGGACCGTAGCGCTCGTCCTGCCTCTGGTCACACCCAGGTGCTCCGGTTGTTTTGCCTGGGAATTCAAATTCCTGGGTTTCTGTTCTTTTAATTTTTACTGCTTATTATTTACCTGAAAATATTTAGAATAAAAACTTGAAAAACAGTTACTGGCATAGTCTTTGGGAGTAAATAATGTGTCTCATCTACTCTAGCTACTATTGAAACTTTACAGATGGTAATTACTCCCAATTTGTACTATAAAATTACAAATAGCAGAATATAGAGTACTAATCGGGAGAAATATCTGTAGGGAAACAACTCTAGTTAATATTAACAAATAAAAAAATAAAAAACTAATTAAAAATTTAAAATAAAACATCATGAGCACTAGTTAATGCCACTTAGTAAAGTAATGATTAAAATGTTAGAGTGTAAATAACTAAAAGAAATATTATTTATGAGGAACGACACAATTTAATTGGAGCGATTACTTAACGAACCAGGCAGTAATTATTCCCAATTTGTATTGTAATATCAAAGAAAAATAAATTCAGAAACCCATTTTAAGTGACAAAGATAGAAAATGAATTGGGAGTCATTAATAGCTAAATTTGAACATAGACATTATTAAATAAATTGCTGGCATTAATGACTCCCAGTTGGAAACAAAGTAATGGACTTTTAGCATATAAAACGGAAGTAGAATTGGAAAAGGAATCGGGAGTCTTTAATGCTTAAATTACAACATACCTTTGAGTAGGTTCAGAGGCAATGATGACTCCGGCTTAGAAATAGTAATTAAAAAAATTACTAAATAGTAATTGAAAAATAGAAATTGAAGCTTTAGATTTTTACGTAAAGAGAAATAAAAATGAGTTACTATATAATGGCTACATTTAAAGGCAGAGATTAAAAACAATTCACTGGCGGTCATGGAAGACTATATATTTACTACTATGAATATAATTAATTGTTATTAAGTACCAATTAGAGCTATAATAAAAGTAAAAATAGTGCAAATTAGGTTTGATTAATAAAAAGTTAAGTTAAATCTTAAAACCATATTTTAGATCACTAATTGGTCATCATTAGTGCCTGTTATTTATTTAATAACAGCAATGCTTCATTTATGCATTAATGATGCCCAAAACAGTATTATCATAATAAAAACTTCAAATTATGTAGTGGAAATAGAATACAAATTGGGAGCAGTTTATTATAATTACATCTTATCGTAATTATGGTAATTAAAGTGCTCCTAACGAGGCTTCAAATTGATAACCTGAGATGTAATTAAACCTTCCTCTTGTGTCAGTCTCTTTGTTTTTCGCCCTTTGTCTCCTTTTCATTTTTCCTGAGGCAGTATTAAATGAAATTCTCCTGGGGTGCAATTAATGCACTTGTTGTATTTTATATGATTACTTAAATAGGTAATATTATATTATTCACGCGGCCTAATTAAATAATTCAGTCAGGCCTCTGACAGTCGTGCTCTATGAGCCAGCAATCCTCCCAGAAGTGCTTCTCAGTCCTCCAGATTCAAAGAATCAAAGAATATCTCGAGTTGGAAGGGACCCATAAGGATCATCAAGTCCAACTCCCTGCTCCTCACAAGACTACCTAACACTAAACCAGCTGACTAAGAGCGTCCTCCAGACACTCCTTGAACTCTGACAGGCTTGGTGCTGTGACCACTTCCCTGGGGAGCCTGTTCCAGTGGCCGACCAGCCTCTCAGTGAGGCACCTTTTCCTAACGTCCATTCTGAACTTCCCCTGATGCAGCTTCATTCCATTTCCTCGTGTCCTATCGCTGGTCACCAGAGAGAGGAGATCAGTACCTCCCCCTCCGCTGCCCCCCTTGAGGAAGTTGTAGACTGTGATGAGGTCACCCTCAGCCTTCTCTTCTCCAAGCTGAACAAACCAAGTGACCTCAGCCGCTCCTTGTAAGTCTTGCCCTCGGGACTCTTCACCATCTTGGTCGCCCTCCTCTGGACACACTCTAATAGTCTGGTGTCCTTATTCTATTGAGGCATCCAAAACTGCACACAGTACTTGAGGTGGGGCTGCACCAGTGCAGTGTAGAGCGGAACAATCACTTCCCTCGACCAGCTCGCTATGCTGTGCATGCATGCACCCCAGGACACAGTTGGCCCTCTGGGCTGCCAGGGCACACTGTTGACTCATGTTCAACTGGCCATCAACCCAAACCCCCAGAACTCTTTCCGCAGGGCTGCTCCCCAGCCTCTCCTCCCGCAGTTTGTACGTATAACCAGGATTACCCCGTCCCAGGTACAGACATGTGTACTCGTCTACTCATGTACATGTGACATCAGAAACACCTGCACAGGCCACCTGCATGCTTGTGCCCTAACAGCTACAGAGCCACCAGTGACATCACAAGCACCAGGACAAGCCAGGGGCCAGTTCCTAACCTATCACCTACTCAGGCACATGTGACATCACAAGCACCTACACAAGCCAGGTGCATGTTCCTGCTCAATCCTGCCTGCTCATCCACCTATGACATCACTAGCAGCTGCACAAGCAAAGGGCCTGCTCCTCTGCTAAAACCTTCTCAGGCACTTATGACCTCAAAAGCACCTTTACAAGCCAGCTGCATGCTCCTGCCCTAATAGCTGCAGAGCCACCATTGACTTCACAAGCACCTGCACAAGCCAGGTGTTCATTCATACCCAAAAAGCTACTGAGATACCAGTGACATCAGAAGCAGCTGTACAAGCAGGGGCCTGCTCCTGCCCTACCACCTACTCAGCCACCGATGACATCAGATGCACCTGCACAAGCCAGGAGCTTTCTCCTGCCCTATCAACTACTCAGGCACTTGCAACACAATAGGCAGCTGAACATAGATGGTTCCTACTCCAGCCCTATAACCTACTCAGGCACATGTGACATCACAAACACCTGCACAGGCCAGCTGCATGCTCCTGCCTTAACAGCTACTCAGCTGCAGGTGACATCACAAGCAGCTAAACAAGCCAGGGGCCTCCTCCTGCCCTATCTCCTACTTGGGATCATGTGAGATCACAAGCACCTGCACAAGCCAGGTTCCTGTTCTTGGCCTAACACCTACTCAGCCACCAGTGACCTCACAAGCAGCTGCACAGCAGAAGCATCCTCACTTCCAACACCCCGGCTTTGTCCCCTCCATCTCCATCTCTGTCTCCCATCTCCCCGTGCTCTCCTCTCTCCCAGGCACCTTTCCCACCCTCTCCACGACCTCCCAGTGCCTCTGCCTGCCTCTGTGTTTGTGTGGCAGATGTTACCTGGGAAGCATTGTCTCAGCTATACCACCTGCATCTCCTTCTCCCTCTGTTGTCATCGTTACTGCGCCAGCTGTCTGATGCACTTTTCAACCTCATGGGCCCTCTTGTCCTGCCTCCCTTCTGCTGGTAAATCCTGTTCCTGCAAGAGAAGTGTCAATCAGTCGGTGTCGCCTCTGTGGCATCTTACCTGCATCTTCCTGAGCTGGACAGCTGGTGGGAACTGTCACCATCAGCCCCGGATGTGCTTGAAGTCTTCTCCTTGCGCAGGTGTGGCTCTGGGTGTGCTTGGCCTCCTGTGAGCAATGGCTTCACCAGCAGGCTTGGATTTAGTGAATCCCCATGGACAAATGGATGTAGCAGGTGCTCCATCCAAGAACTTTGATGTGCTGACACTCTGGAGTGAATTTGGAGGTGTTTCCTCCTCCTGCTTCTCCTCCTTCTCCTCCTCCTCCTCTTCCCTCTTCTTCCTCCTCCTTTTCGTCCTCCTCCTGCTCTTCTTACTCCTCCTTTTCCCCCTAATCCTCCTTCTCTTCCTTCTTCTCCTCCTCCTCGGCTCTTCTTCCTCTGCCTCCTGTTCTTCTGCCTCCTTTTCTTCCTCCTCCTATTCTTCCTTTCCCTCCTTCTGTTCTCGTTTCTCCTCCTCCTTTCTTTCGCCTCCTTTTTTTCTTCCTCCTCACGCTTTTTTTTATTATCTTCCTCCTTATCCTGTTCTTCCTCCTCTTCTTCCACTTCATCTTTTTCTCTCTTCCTCATGTTCTTCCTCCCTCTATTCCTCCACCGTTCTTCCTGTTCTTCCTCCTTTTCCTTCTCTTCCTGTTCTTCCTCCTCCTCTTCCTCCTCTTCCCCATCTTCTCCTGTTTCTCTTCCCTTTGCTCCTCCTCCTGCTCTTCTTCCTCCTCCTGTTTCTCCTCCTGTTCATTCTCTTCCTCCATTTCTTCCTCCTCTAACTCCTGTTCTTCCTCCTCCTCCTCTTGTCCTTCCTTCTTTTCCTTTTTATGTTCCTCCTCGTACTCCTCCTCTTCCTGCTCTTCTTGTTCTTTCTCATGTTCTTCATCCTGTTCTTCCTACAGTTCTTCCTCCTCCTCCTGTTCTTTTCCTTTCTCCGTTTTGTCTTCATCCAGTTCTTCCTCCACCTCTTCCTCGTTCTCCTTCTCCTCCTCCTCCTCATACGCCTCTGCAGGTTTATCCTCTGCATGTTCATCCTCCTCCTGTTCTTCTTGTTCTTCACAGTCCTTCTCCTTCTACCCCTCCTCCTCCAACTCATAGAATCATAGAATAGTTTGGGTTGGAAGGGTCCTTTAAAGGTCATCTAGTCCAAGCCCCCTGCCGTGGGCAGGGACATCTTCAACTAAATCAGGTTGCTCAGAGCCCCGTCCAACCTGACCTGGAATGTTTCCAGGGATGGGGCATCCACCACCTCTCTGGGCAACCTCTTCCAGTGTTTCACCACCCTCAGCGTAAAAAATTTCTTCCTTCTATCTAGTCTAAATCTACCCCCCTTTAGTTTAAAGCCATTCTCCCTTGTCCTGTCACAACAGGCCCTGCTAAAAAGTTTGCCGCCATCTTTTTTGTAAGCCCCCTTCAAGTACTGATAGGCTGCAAGAAGGTCTCCCCGAAGCCTTCTCTTCTCTAGGCTGAACAACCCCAACTCTCTCAGCCTTTCTTCATAGCAGAGGTGTTCCATCCCCCTGATGATTTTTGTGTCCCTCCTCTGGACCCGCTCCAACAGGTCCGTGTCTTTCTTATGCTGAGGGCTCCAGAGGTGGATGCAGTACTCCAGGTGGGGTCTCACCAGAGCAGAGTAGAGGGGCAGAATCTCGTCCCTTGACCTGCTGGCCACGCTTCTTTTGATGCCGCCCAGGATACGGTTGGCTTTCTGGGCTGCGAGCGCACATTGCTGGCTCATGTCCAGCTTTTCATCCACCAGTACCCCCAAGTCCTTCTCGGCAGGGCTGCTCTCAATCCCTTCATCCCCCAGCCTGTATTGATACTGGGGGTTGCCCTGACCCAGGTACAGGACCTTACACTTGGCCTTGTTAAATCTCATGAGGTTCACATGGGCACACTATCCTCCTCATATTTCCTTCTGTTTTTCTTCCTCCTATTCCTATTATTCTGTTTATCCTCCTGTTCTTTATCCTCACCCTCCTGTTCCTTCTGTTCCGTTTTCCACCTTCTTCTCTTCTACTTCCTCCTCTTCCTTTTCCTTCCTTCCTTCTCCTTCTCCTCCTCCTCCTCCTCCTCCTCTTCATCTTCTCCTACCTCATATTCCTCATTTTCTTTCTCCTCATCATCCTGTTTTTTTCTCCTTGCCAATTGCATGAGATTCAACAAGGCCAAGTGCCAGGTCCTGCATTTGGGTCATAACAACCGCATGCAACACTGTAGGCTTGGGGAAGAGTGGCTGGAAAGCTGCCTGGCGGAAAAGGACCTGGGGGTGTTGGTCGACAGCCGGCTGAACATGAGCCGGCAGTGTGCCCAGGTGGCCAAGAAGGCTGATAGCATCCTGGCTTGTGTCAGAAATAGTGTGGCCAGCAGGAGTAGGGAAGTGATCGTGCCCCTGTACTCGGCCCTGGTGAGGCCGCGCCTCGAATACTGTGTTCAGTTTTGGGCCCCTCACTACAAGAAAGACTTTGAAGTGCTGGAGCGCGTCCAAAGAAGGGCAATGAAGCTGGTGAAGGGTCTAGAGCACAAGGCTGATGAGGAGCGGCTGAGGGAACTGGGGTTGTTTAGCCTGCAGAAAAGGAGGCTCAGGGGAGACCTTATTGCTCTCTACAACCACCTGCAAGTGTGGGGGTGAAAAGCGGCACGGACTCCGGCAGACACGGCAACCAAAGACCTTTATTGCTTTTTGTTAGCATCTTTTATAGCAAGCAGAAGTGTACACGCGCTACCTGCAGCTTGCAGATAGGTTATAGCCTTGTGTTCACGCGCATCTATGCTCTAGCAGATTGGCCCGTTCTTCCTGATCATGCGAAATGCCTTCATGGTCTTTATCTTGTTTTTCTCCTTCCAGCTGCACATTCCTTTCTCCGTTGTTTTCTGCTTAAGTGCCTTGTCATGCCAGGTGGTGCAGTGTTTGCTCATTAAAATCAAACTCAGGAATGTCCATTAGTGAGATTCCCATCCCCACATCTCCCCCTTTTTGTTTTACTAGAAACACTGCTGAAACAGATCTTTCAATCATTTTTCGCATACCTTGTAACAGACATGGCACACAAACCAGGATGCAAAGGAACATTACTAAGCATAGCCCTCCTAGCTTGGCTAGTCCTTTTAACCAGCCACTTAGACCCCATTTCCCGAATAATTTATCCAACCAGTCCCAGGGGTCTTCCACTCTTAGCTTCTGTACTCCTTCCTTCAACATCTGAATGCTGCGGTGAATTGATTCCGAATGATCAGATAGGTTCATACAACACATTCCCTCCAACTCTTCACACCCATGGCCTTGCGCTAAAAGCAAAAAATCTATCGCTGCTCTATTTTGCAAAGTAGCATGTCGTATAGAATCTACATCCATTAATAATCCCGTTAGTGCTTCAGAGGTTGCATTTGATTGTTTCGCTAGCCAACATCCTAATTTATTTAATGTGACCAAACTCTTTGCTGCTGCGACACCTGGAGCCAAGATTGCAACCGCAGCTATAGTGTTCCGGTTCCATAGGTCGACAGCATCATCATATTGTGAAGTGTAGGCATGTGCTCTGCGCTTACTGCGCGTCTTAGGGGTGCTCCTTCTGTGGTCTAGGATCATAGATGTGTTTGGCATTAGTAGAGTTAATCTTCCCAACGAACACGGCCCACCTTTAATATGAGAGGGAATGCCAGGCCAGGCTCAGGAAACATTGGCCCCTGAATAATTGAAATACAAACACCAATCCATTTTTATGGACCCTAATAGCTCGAGTTCCTGAGGTTCTATTGGCAAGTGATTAAGATGTGGTAGGCATCCATCCCAATTGTCAGTGGCGTGTCGTCCCCCCCCGCAGGCCTCCTTGAAAGGACTAATCAGGCCCAAGTCCCAATTATCTAAAGGAAGCCCCACTAGGCAGGTAGAAAAGGGGTTACCGGGGGAAGATATCGACAGGCAGATGGAATCCTGTCCTGTCTGATTGGCCAGAGTTACCCAAACATTTTCCTTCGGCTGTGAGGGTGCCCATAACGCAGCAACCGCACACAGTGATACTAGCCACAAGACACCCCCCCATACTGGCGTCATGGTTTACGTTCTCTTTTTGTTCCGTTTCCACCCAAGTCGTTTGTCACACTGTCGTTTGGTACTTTCCCAGTCCGTTTCCCACACAGTCCACAGCTGGGAGACACAATGTGATCTCCCACACACTAGCTGTAGATTCTGTGGTTCGGCGTTCCCGGTGGTATTCCCTTTACACCTTGTGCACCTTCCCGCCCGGAACTGAGAGTGACAATACCAGTTTTTTTTTTTTTTTGCAATTATCACATTTGCACAAAGTCCATGCGTGATGTGTTGATCCGGGACACTGGAGGCAGGGAATTCCTGTCACCTCTTGATTATCCAGTTGACTGTTCTCTGCTGCCTGGTGTTCCCAGTCCACGGCTAATGGCAACCCACTTGGTCCCCTATATACCCCGGCACGGCCTGGCCCACGAGGTAGTTCCCCAAATATCGAATGAGGTACTTTGTGTAAGTCCCAGTAATCTACTTCAAACCGTTGATGCATCTGTGGGCTCCTTGGGCTCCTTGTCCAGATACGGTCGAACGCAGCGGGCAGGTATCCACCGGGGTCCACGATCTGTGGAAACACAAGCATATCCTCTCCCCCATGTTATAAGATCATAAGGGCCTTCCCATTGGCTATTTTCCAATGACTTGACCCACACCCGAGCCCTTTCTCCTGCTGGAGAAGCCGAGTTACAAGATGTAAAGTGTCTCGCTATTACTGTGTTAGGGCTGCCAACTGCTGTCCTGTCTTCCCTTATTGTAAGATGATTTAACACATATATTGCTTTATGGAGGCGGGCTTGCGGTGATTCCCCTAGCATTCCCCCTTTTTGTTTTTGTAGTAGCTGCTTGAGAGTGAGATGAGCCCGCTCAACGATACCCTGGCTCTGAGGGGAATAAGGGATACCAGTGATATGTCGAATGCCCCACTGTGCCAAAAAGGCCTACGTTTTTGCGCTTATTACCGCAAATACCCGGGCCCATTGTCCGTTTTGATCTGGTGTGGAACCCCTAGAGCAGCAAAGGCCCCTTTCCAGTGTCATAAAATATCTTTGCTTTTTTCTCCGGTCTCTGCGGTCGCCCATAGAGCTCCGGAGAATGTATCGATGGAAACATGCACATAGTTTTGTTTGCCAAATTCTCCGATATGAGTAACATCGGATTGCCAAATCTGTAGGGCCTTTTCTCCTCGGGGATTTACCCCTGTTTGGGGTATGGGAACTAATTGCTGACAGTCAGGACACATTTGTGCGATACTTCGTGCCGTGTCCCAAGTCAACCCAAATTGTCGACGCAGCATTCGGGCAGATTGATGGAAAAACTCGTGCGACAATCGGGCTTGTGTAGAAACGTCTGGTACAGGGATTGTCCATACGGGGGCAGCGAGACGATCAGCTCGCGCATTCCCTTCTGATATAAACCCTGGGAGAGAGGTATGACTCCTCACGTGGAGCACGTAATACGGGTTTACGTGGCGATTCAACAAGTCCCATACCTGTTTGAACATTAAAAACACTGGTTCGTTATCAACTTCTTTGAGCCAAGCCTTTTCCAAGCGCCTGACAACGTTGGCGACGTACTGAGAATCAGTAACCAAATTTAATGGCATCTCCCATTGGCGAAAGACCTGAATTACTGCGTATATTTCCACCAGCTGAGGACTTCCTACAACATGGTGAACTTGATGTTTCCATTCCCCTTTTTCACACCACACTATAACTGCCTTACCTGTTTGTCCTGATCCATCGGTGAATAAGGTGGGTCCTTCGACAGGTACCTCCTTACTCAACGATTCAGGAATTATACTGATTTCCTCATTAAGGGAGAATAATTTGTGAGATGGATAGTGAATTAGAATTTGTCCCTTAAAGTTTTCCAGCGCTATCTGTAGTTCTAGGCTATTAGCCTCACACCAATTAAGGTGGTCTTTAGTCAGTGGGAGATAAATTGTTTTAAGATCTGTGCCCGTTAATTCCAAACATCGCGCGCGTCCCTTTCGCACAAGCATCGAAAACATTTCCACCCTTGTCACTATTGTTTTTGGTGCTTGATGCGGCAGGAATACCCACTCAATGATGGCTAAGGGATCCTGGGTACCCTTGGTGTCCCATTGGCCTAAGAGGCCCACTGCTTGTCGGGACTGATTTAGGACATACAAGTTAACTCCCAATCCTTCAATTACGCGTTGTGCTTGCCTTTCGGTAAGCGCCTGTGATATTTTTTGTAGCGCTTGTTTGGCCTCTGTCGTTAATTCTCGTGGAGATGTCAACTCAGGATTACCCTTTAACAACTTGAACAGTGGGTTTAACATGTCATTATCTATTCCCAGCAATGGGCGTCCCTACTAGTTTTTGCAAGTCATTCAGTGTTTTAATGTTAGATTGCAAGGTTATGGGTTGGGGCTGTATTGTATGTTCTAAAATCTTCCACCCCAAGTACTTCCACGGGGCTTGCACTTGCACCTTTTCAGGAGCTATTTGCAAGCTGTATGTCTTTAACCCCTGCAACATATCTTTCATAACTGTGACGAGTTCCTTTGGGTCTCGTCTGGCGATTAAAATATCGTCCATGTAGTGATAACAAATTAAGTCAGGATATTTGTTTCTTATGGGCGACAACGCACGCGCAACATACATTTGACATATTGTGGGACTGTTTTTCATGCCCTGGGGCAACACCGTCCGATGATATCGCAACCTAGGCCCTTGATGGTTTACAACTGGGAGAGAGAAGGCAAATCTGGGAGCATGTTCCGGCGCTAAGGGAATCGTGAAAAAGCAGTCTTTCAAATCGATAATCACAATGTCCCATTGACGAGGTATCAATGTCGGTGAAGGCATACCTGGCTGCAATGTCCCCATATCTTGAATCACGGCATTTACTTGCCGTAAATCATGTAGAAGTCTCCATTTGCCACTTTTCTTTTTTATAACAAACACTGGGGTGTTCCAGGCGCTGGTGGTGGGAACCAGATGTCCTTGACTCACTTGCTCGTCCACTAACGTTTGCAGTGCGTCGGCCTTTTCCTGTGATAGGGGCCACTGATCCACCCACACTGGCTGATCGGTGAGCCATGTGAGTCGAATGGTGGGCCGAGCGCCAGTGACCCCCGCTAAAAATGTTGATGCAAATCAGCAGTGCCAATCACTAGTCCCCAAGTGCTCAAGACATCTCACCCCCACAGGTTTAACGGCGCAGGAACCACAAAAGATCGAATAGTTGCAACCTGTCCTTCCGGGCTTACAATCTGTATTAAGTTGGCACTCTGCCTGGACGTCGACAGGCCTCCGATTCCCACTAGCCCCGTGTTGACCGGGATGGTTTCCCATGATCCAGGCCACTTTGCAGTACTGATGATAGTAACGTCTGCCCCTGTATCTATCATTCCCTTCACTAACGGTTGTTCCGGTTTGCTGCCTTTATTCTTTAGAGTGCAGGTCAAAGTGGGCTGAGTTCTTTGGACAAGCTGAGTCCAAAAAATATTTGGTTCACCTGTGGACCCAAATCCACCAGCTCCCCGGGAAATAGGATCCCGATTACGAACCATACTCTTAAAAGGAACTAGCTGTGCAATCCTACTTCCAGCTGGAATAAACACTGGAGGAGAGGGGGTCCATAGCAATGCTTGCAGCTGTCCCGTATAATCAGAGTCGATAACCCCAGGTAACACAAACAAACCCTGCATAGTAGCACTGGACCTCCCCACCAATAGGGCACTCAGCCCCTGGCCAAGGGGGCCTCTCACATTGAGGGGCACCCTGTGCACAGTCTGATCGTTTATAGAGAGATTGGTGGCTGTGGAGACATCCACTCCGGCACTGCCGATGGTTCTGGCCTTGAGGTGATCCAGGCCTGCTGAGACAGCGGTCTCATGGGGTTTTGGGGTTGGGGATTTTGGGGTGGCATTTGTGTCGGTGCGCACCCCCACCTCGCGCTCGACTTCCCGTTTCGCGACAAGGGTCGACCGCGGAGATCATATTTCGACCGGCATTGATTAACATAGTGCCTCCCCTTGCGGCAGCGTGGGCAAATACCAGGGGGCTGCTGAATTCCTTCCGATCCTCCCTTCTGTACAGGATTCTCAGGACATTGCCGTTTAAAATGCCCCGAGTTTCCACAGCGGAAACACGCTTTGTTACCGGGACGCAAGGCAGCAGCTAAACAGGCTGCAAAAACCTCATTCTTATGTGTAATTGAACCCACACGGTTGCACGCGTCAAGCATGTCTATTATGGTCGGATTTCGCAATGTCTGTAAGACTCTTTTACAGTCCTCATTGGCATTTTCTATAGCCAATTTCATAAGCAATGCCTCTTTGGCTTCAGGATTTTGTATTTGTTTTTGAATAGCTTCTTGGAGCTTGTCGATAAAATCCATATAAGGTTCGTTGGTCCCTTGCTTAATGCTAGTAAAAGATTTTACCGGTCGTCCTGTATCAGGGACCTTTATCATTGCTTGAAACGCAAGGTCTGCTGATTGTCTTAAAATTTCAGGCGCCAGCCGTGCCTGCAGTTGCGGCGTATTGACAGGGTCCTCCCCCATTAACTGAGCAAGTCCCACACCCTGTAGCGGGTCTCCTGCTCGCCGTTAAAAGCAGTAGCTGAATCAAGGGGAATTCCCTTTCGTTTTAGCCATGAAAGCAATAGGCGGAGGGTATGGTCATCATACTTAACTCCACGCTTTTCTAACAGTTTCTTAATAATACATAGTATAGATTCCTCCTCCTTAGTTAGTTGCGATCCCATTTTAAGTTTCCCAGCTGCTCACCTCTGCTCTAACGAGGCGATGATTCAAAGTTCCGGCTCCAGCTCTTTCCTGAGACTGCTCTGTCTCCCGCTGGCTATGACTCGTTCAGCTGGCTCCCCACCGGTGCTCTGTTCCAGCATTTTCGCCCCACGTTGGGCGCCATTTGTGGGGGTGAAAAGCGGCACGGACTCCGGCAGACACGGCAACCAAAGACCTTTATTGCTTTTTGTTAGCATCTTTTATAGCAAGCAGAAGTGTACACGCGCTACCTGCAGCTTGCAGATAGGTTCTTGTGTTCACGCGCATCTATGCTCTAGCAGATTGGCCCGTTCTTCCTGATCATGCGAAATGCCTTCATGGTCTTTATCTTGTTTTTCTCCTTCCAGCTGCACATTCCTTTCTCCGTTGTTTTCTGCTTAAGTGCCTTGTCATGCCAGGTGGTGCAGTGTTTGCTCATTAAAATCAAACTCAGGAATGTCCGTTAGTGAGATTCCCATCCCCACATGCAAGGAGGTTGTAGCGAGGGGGGTGTCAGTCTCTTCTCCCAAGTAACAAGCCATAGGACAAGAGGAAACGGCCTCAAGTTGCGCCAGGGGAGGTTTACATGGCATATTGGGAAAAATGTCTTCACCGAAAGGCTTGTCAAGCATTGGAACAGGCTGCCCGGGGAAGTGGTTGAGTCACCATCCCTAGAGGTATTTAAAAGACATGTAGACGTGACACTTAGGGACATGGTTTAGCGGTGGACTTGGCAATGCTAGGTTAACAGTTGGACTCGATGATCTTAAAGGTCTTTTCCAACCTGAACGATTCTATGATTCTATGATGCTAGGTTTGATGGCGTCAAAATAATAAAAAAATCACTTCTAGGGGAGTTGGAAGCCAGTTTTAATTTTAAACTCTTCTTTCACTGTAAGACATTCCAGAACAGCCACAAAATTACAAGCTCAGAGTTGAAACCAAGCATTGTGACTGACTTGGAATTTTTTGTCCTTTTTCATTCATCCACTGGTAGTTATAGGAGGGAAAAAGGGGATTTCTTTCAGAAGAGAACATGTCTTTTCCCCTGTCCTTCTTCTTCTTTGCCAGTGCTCTGAATGTTGGTGGTTTTACTGTTGGGGCATTTTGGTGCTGTGTCACTGTAGTAATAGCTCTGATGGAGACACTAGAGACCATAGGACAGGTAGAAGATGCCAGTGGAGATCATCAGGCTGGAGAAGCCAAAGGAAAAAGCAGGGGACTGGAGTTGCCTGGAGAGAGAGGGCCCAGTTTCCAAACTAGGTCAGCTCGTGTCCTCATCTCCCATGCAGGAGGTGAATCACACACATGGACTGCAAAGCAATGTGAGCCATAGAAAAAGGCTTGCTTAGCTCCGGATTGCCCAGGGACATTTAATTGGAATTCAGGCCTTGTCATGTCAGCGGGAAGGAAACATGCCCTGCAAGCCCACGCTGAGGCATGAGACCTTGCCTGGGACTAAGGGATATGTCAGGGGACGTAGATGAGACCCCCAGCCCCTGGAGTGGCGACTGGAGGATGGGTAGGTCAAAGGACCCTGATGGGAGCCCTGCAGGGCCTCGTCCATTGGACCAAGGGGCACCTTCCCTTGTCACACAGAGCATCCCACGGGCTGGAAAAGGGATGCTCTGGAGAGTTTCTGGCAAATATCTGGAGAAGAGCTGCTCCCCCCACCGGCTTCTCCCAGGGCCTTTCTCAGCTCCGGCACCCTTCCCAAGGACAGCCCCACCAGGTGGGTGCAGTCAGCATTGCAGGGAAGAACAGGCAACAGCCATAACAGTCAGCACTGCGGGAAAGCTGGGACCCCGGCGAGCCTCCCAGGCTCTCCAATCCCAGCCTAGCCCAGTGTGTGTGAGACAGTGGCCAGAAGAGTGGTTTTTTAATCTAGGCTACCTACTAACTAACAATCTATGTGAGAGTACAACCCGATCCGGTGTTACGCATAATATCAGCACTGTGAAGAGATGTGACGTTCAAATGGAAAATGAGACAGTTTGAAGATGTTTTAATAGCTTGCCGGAATAAAAAGGGGAAGCACCATATATAAAATAAAAAATACAATACAATAAAGTAAATGTCTGAACCTTCTGTGACAAGTTATGTCATATCAAAGTGCATGTCTGCTCGGTCAGGACGCTGAACCTCCACTGCACCCACATCCAACCCTGACCAAAAGGGGACAGAGAGAGACACAGAGTGACTTTGCAGAAACATTTGGCTCAGGGGGACGTGCAGGGCAACAGGCACCCCGACAAACCGATGACAAGTGCCCACAGGTCACCTGAAAGAGCAGGTTTGGCTTTCTGCCTGAAACATGTTTCAGGAATTGCTCTGAGGATTTTTTCTTCCACCTTCATCATCTCCACTGCCAGCTCTTCACAGTGACAGTCAAGCAAAGTGAATTCAACCTGCAAGGACTAGGAGCAGAGATGAGGCTAATTCCAGAGCAGGAGGGAGATTCCCACTCGAGCTGATGAGGTTGCCCAGGCCAGGAAGTCTAAGCTCACAGCTTAGACAGGTGTACTCTTCGCTGGGTCAAAAACTGGCTGGACGGCCGGGCCCAGAGAGTTGTGGTGAATGGAGTTACATCCAGTTGGCGGCCGGTCACGAGCGGTGTTCCCCAGGGCTCAGTACTGGGGCCGGTCTTGTTCAATATCTTTATCAATGATCTGGATGAGGGGATTGAGTGCACCCTCAGTAAGTTTGCAGACGACACCAAGTTGGGCGGGAGTGTTGATCTGCTCGAGGGTAGGAAGGCTCTGCAGACGGACCTGGACCGGCTGGATCGATGGGCCCAGGCCAACTGTATGAGGTTCAACAAGGCCAAGTGCCGGGTCCTGCACTTCGGCCACAACAGCCCCATGCAGCGCTACAGGCTTGGGGAAGAGTGGCTGGAAAGCTGCCTGGCAGAAAAGGACCTGGGGGTGCTGGCTGACAGCTGGCTGAACATGAGCCGTCAGTGTGTCCAGGCGGCCAAGAAGGCCAATGGCGTCCTGGCCTGTATCAGAAATAGTGTGGCCAGCAGGAGTAGGGAAGTGATCGTGCCCCTGTACTCGGCCCTGGTGAGGCCGCGCCTCGAATACTGTGTTCAGTTTTGGGCCCCTCACTACAAGAAGGACGTCGAGGTGCTGGAGCGTGTCCAGAGAAGGGCAACAAGGCTGGTGAGGGGTCTGGAGAACAAGTCTTATGAGGAGTGGCTGAGAGAACTGGGGTTGTTTAGCCTGGAGAAAAGGAGGCTGAGGGGAGACCTCATCGCTCTCTACAACTACTTGTAGCGAGGGGGGTGTTGGTCTCTTCTCCCAAGTAACAAGCGATAGGACGAGAGGAAATGGCCTCAAGTTGCGGCAGGGGAGGTTTAGATTGGACGTGGGGAAAAATTTCTTTACTGAAAGAGTGGTGAAATATTGGAACAGGCTACCCAGGGAAGTGGTTGAGTCCCCATCCCTGGAGGTATTTAAAAGACGAGTAGATGAGGCGCTTAGGGACATGGTTTAGTGGGCATGGTGGTGTTGGGTCGATGGTTGGACTCGATGATCTTAGAGGTCTTTTCCAACCTCAATGATTCTATGATTCTATGATTCTAAACGA
Source organism: Aptenodytes patagonicus (assembly GCF_965638725.1). Classification (NCBI taxonomy): domain Eukaryota; kingdom Metazoa; phylum Chordata; class Aves; order Sphenisciformes; family Spheniscidae; genus Aptenodytes; species Aptenodytes patagonicus. Next base: position 534,423 of record NW_027472005.1, read on the forward strand.
GATGCTGAGGACGTTTTATTATGGCAGGAAATGAGATGTATGCACTAGCACTATCTGTGTCTCCACTCTCCCTGGTAATTATTTTAATGCCTTGATCAGGTTCAGCCTGGCAGAAGTTAGAAGTCCTGGAGATAATCAATTTCCCACAAGCTGGGAGTGTGGGGGGAGCAGCTGAGTAGAAGAAACAAGCTCGAATTAGTGCTTCTGTCAACCAAAGGCCACAGCATTAACCTTTTAAAGATAACGGAAATGGAGAGGAAAGGTATGGTTGTTCTAACGACAAAATCACCTCTGAGTTACTGAGCACCAAAAACCTGTCCTTTACACACAAAGTGGTGACGAACTGGGCTTCACACCTCCCACGGCTTGTGGTTCCTGTACCGCCAGGTGAACAGGCCACAGCACATGGCCTCAGAGGCAACGAGAAGGCTCGTCCTCCCTCTCTGCACCCACTTGGGGAGCGAGTGCCTTACAGCACTGGTGTTGCAGAGGCTGAGCCATAATAGCCCCTCTCGGGAGGGCTCCTCCACTCCAGCACAGTGCTCTTGGGGTGGCGCGGGCCAATGGCTCCCAAATGAGATCTGATTTGTGCCGTGCCAGCTCGGGGGTGGGTCGACACGTCCATGTGGACGTACCCTTAGATAGGACAAGGAAACTGCAAAGCCACAGTCTCCGTTACGGCGTGTGGGCAGAGTTCAGACATGAGTGGCCCTGCAGTGCCTGCTTCGGGGAGCGGAGAGGTTTCACACGGCTTCCTCATTCACATCACTCCTCCTAAGCAAAATAGTGCCCTTTCGTACGGCATATCGAGTAGGCGCCGCTTGCCAACAAACTGCTTCAATTGACACCACAAACTAAGGTCCGTAAGGCAGCTGGTTGAACTGTGGAAAGTTTAAGATATATTGGGAACTAAATCCCAAGTTTGGCTATTCCTGGGAGAACCCCACCAGTGAAGTGGCCTGAAATAACCAAGTGAGCGCTCAGACATGCAAGCAGCATCCTTATATATTTCACAACAGTGCAGAGACTCAGACCTTCAGAAGCGGGTCAGTCAACAGCAGCAAGATTGGGATACATCTCTGGTACAGTCCACACTGCTGCTGAGGCACAGACACCTTAACCAACACAGAAACATGAGAAAAGCAGTCATAAACATTACGTCAGTGCAAACAGTAACACAAACCATTGAAAAAGCAAAAGACAGGCCTTAAAAATACGTTATTTGTAACCCTTTGGGATGGTGTACTCCCACAGTACACTGACAAAACCTCCTGCTTGGTGTCTAATAAATATAATGGAAGCATAGGTCGTAGGAGGCTCTTTTACTGCTTGGTTTTATGGCAGGGAAGAAACAAGTTCGACTGTACGTAAGCAAATAGTTGCATGGTATAGTTCCTCTTGGCCTGTGGGTCGCTACACTGTGATCTCATGTTTTCGGGTGACTAGGGGTAGCAGATTCCCGAAACAAAATACCACTGGTGCTATTGCAGTGCTTGAGCATCTTGGACAAACAGCGGCAGGAGCAGCAGGACAAGCTGCGTGTGCTGGAGGCCTGCTTGTTCTGTGGTGCTTTGTGCTTATGGGCAAGAGATGCAGTTGCTAGCTAAATGTCATGGGTGCATTCACTAAGAAGTGCTATTGACATACTTGTTTTGGTAATAAGGTAAAATCCACATTTGCATTGAAATGTTTTAAAGAAACTGAAATTTCATGAAAAATTAAAAATTGATAGGGAAAAAAAATCCATCCTGTTACTTTTCCTAAAATCCCTCAAAGCGTCCTTCCTTTCTTCAGTTTCCTATGAGCAATGTTACATACCTTTTATACTAACGGTACCTCAAGCTTCTAGGAGTTAGACATGTAAACCTTTTACACTCAAATGTGACATTTAATGAATGTATCACATTTGATACAATTCCTTTACAGGATGGTGTTTGATTAACACATTTCTGGCTAATAAGAATAGTACAGCTAAGCTCTGTGTTAATTCAAATAAGGCTGTTGTTTTTGAGCAGTAATAATAGCCGAAACCAGGACACCATCCTTTATTGGATGCGGGGGGGAACATTGTCACCGAGGATGAGGAAAAGGCTGAGGTACTCAATGCCTTCTTTGCCTCAGTCTTTAACAGGCAGGTCAGTTATCCTCAGGGTACTCAGCCCCCTGAGCTGGAAGACAGGGACGGCGAGCAGGATGAACCCCCCGTAATCCAGGAGGAAGCAGTCAATGACCTGCTATGCCACCTGGATGCTCACAAGTCTATGGGGCCGGATGGGATCCACCCGAGAGTGCTGAGGGAGCTGGCGGAGGTGCTCGCCAAGCCACTCTCCATCATTTATCAGCAGTCCTGGTTAATGGGGGAGGTCCCGGAAGACTGGAGGCTTGCCAATGTGACGCCCATCCACAAGAAGGGCCGGAAGGAGGATCCGGGGAACTACAGGCCTGTCAGCCTGACCTCGGTGCCGGGGAAGATTATGGAGCGGTTCATCTTGAGGGCGCTCACAAGGCATGAGCGGGACAACCAGGGGATCCGGACTAGCCAGCACGGATTCATGAAAGGCAGGTCCTGCTTGACCAACCTGATCTCCTTCTATGACCAGGTGACCCGCCTACTGGATGAGGGAAAGGCTGTGGATGTGGTCTACCTGGACTTCAGCAAGGCCTTTGACACTGTCTCCCACAGCATTCTCCTCGAGAAGCTGGCGGCTCACGGCTTAGACAGGTGGACTCTGCGCTGGGTCAAAAACTGGCTGGATGGCCGGGCCCAGAGAGTTGTGGTGAATGGAGTTACATCCAGTTGGCGGCCGGTCACGAGCGGTGTTCCCCAGGGCTCAGTACTGGGGCCGGTCTTGTTTAATATCTTTATTGATGATCTGGATGAGGGGATTGAGTGCACCCTCAGTAAGTTTGCAGACGACACCAAGCTGGGTGGGAGTGTTGATCTGCTCGAGGGTAGGAAGGCTCTGCAGACGGACCTGGACAGGCTGGATGGATGGGCCCAGGCCAACTGTATGAGGTTCAACAAGGCCAAGTGCTGGGTCCTGCACTTCGGCCACAACAACCCCATGCAGCGCTACAGGCTTGGGGAAGAGTGGCTGGAAAGCTGCCCGGCAGAGAAGGACCTGGGGGTGCTGGCTGACAGCCGGCTGAACATGAGCCGGCAGTGTGCCCAGGCGGCCAAGAAGGCCAATGGCATCCTGGCCTGTATCAGAAATAGTGTGGCCAGTAGGAGTAGGGAAGTGATCGTGCCCCTGTACTCGGCACTGGTGAGGCCGCACCTCGAATACTGTGTTCAGTTTTGGGCCCCTCACTACAAGAAGGACGTCGAGGTGCTGGAGCGTGTCCAGAGAAGGGCAACAAGGCTGGTGAGGGGTCTGGAGAACAAGTCTTATGAGGAGTGGCTGAGGGAACTGGGGTTGTTCAGCCTGGAAAAAAGGAGGCTGAGGGGAGACCTCATCGCTCTCTACAACTACCTGAAAGGAGGTTGTAGCGAGGTGGGTGTTGGTCTTTTCTCTGAAGTAACAAGCGATAGGACGAGAGGAAATGGCCTCAAGTTGCGGCAGGGGAGGTTTAGATTGGATGTAAGGAAAAATTTCTTTACTGAAAGAGTGGTGAAACATTGGAACAGGCTGCCCAGGGAAGTGGTGGAGTCCCCATCCCTGGAGGTATTTAAAAGACGTGTAGATGAGGCGCTTAGGGACATGGTTTAGTGGGCCTGGTGGTGTTGGGTTGACGGTTGGACTCGATGATCTTAGAGGTCTTTTCCAACCTCAATGATTCTATGATTCTATGATTCTATGATTATTTGGGCAGCTTCAGGCTTGTGGTACCCTTAACTACTTATTGTCACGCTGTTAGGTCATTGGGGATTATTTTTCTAATAAGTATTTCTGTCACTTAGAAACCCTCAGTGTCTTCAAAAACTTTTTTTTTTTAGCTTCTAAGTAATTTTCTTGTTCAGAATGATAGTATAAATTACAGATGTAGCAGTGTTGATAGCATCACTAATACAAGGTACTTGTGTACGTAGCCCAAAATCATCAGTTTAGTATTTTGTTGCATAAAACTCCCTTGAAAAGTTTGGAATAAAAAAAAGAAATCCTGGTAATTTTTGTGCTCTCTTCTTCAGTGATTGTCAAATACATTAAAATAGGCACTGAACTATGTTTTCACCTTTTAATTTGATTTAACCTGCCCAGGACTGTGAGACATTAGATTGTCCATCTTCTCTTAAAGACTGCTTTGTCTTACTGCTGCCTGGTAGTCTGTTTTGCTCGCTCTTGTTCTTAGCTTGGAAGAAATGCCCTTGAGGTCCTACTCTCCACGCTCCTTGTTTCAGGTTTCCTGGAGGACTTGCCAATCTGATGTGACTAATTCTATGGAAGCTTGTCAGAAGTCGTCATTGTTTCAGTTTGCAGAGGTGAGTTTCTTTAAAAAGGGTTGTCTTCCCCAGTGTTTCCTTTTAAGAAGCATCTGATGTTCAGCTGAAAGAGAAATCAAATATCTTTAACTAAAATTAATGCTTTTATTTGTTCCTTCTTTTTGTGTTTATGGTACTGGATCATTTATCAGCTAGATAGGTCAAACTTGAAGTGCAGGAGAGTGTGTTTAGGAACATGGTGGAAACCCTAGTGCAATAATGGAGCTGTGGTTTAAGCAGTAATTTAGAGATGTGTCATTCCTGGGTAGTTTTTAACTGGAGTCTTAGTAACTAAAGTTTTAACATGTGTATTTGGATGTTACATTATGTCCTTTATTGTGGCTGCTTCAGTCATTGACTCCATCAAAAATAACTGTAGTCCTGGAACTTCCAAAATTTTCTTCTATTCTATAACCACCAAATAGCTCTATGCAACTATGCTTTGGTTTTGCAATGTACATTTTTGTCAACATATTTCCAGTAATTGCTAGAAGTGTAACTGTGATGTTTGGGTTGTTTGTTGGGGTTTTTTTGAAGTATACACTATTTCATCAAAGTTTTAATGGATTTCGTTGGCATAAGTCACAAGACAAGAATGAGGCTGCAAAGAATCCTGGCCCTCTGCAAGTGTCACTTGCTTGTTTATATCTTTCCGTGTTTTGAAATGGTCATAACCAAGTGACATATAAATATTTAACTGTGTAAATATTGATTGTACAGGATGCTGGGTGGTGTTTGAGTAAGTGCCTATGGAAAGAAATTTTGTCATAGCAGGGGCTTCTTTTTATTACTCATTTTCACACCAGCCGTGAATCTGACTCCCATGTCTTTAATACTCATTGCTGTGTGCACCTTCATACTCCTCCCTAAACATCATCACTTACGGGGCAGATACATTGCAATCCTAGCACACAGAAAATGTGATTTGTTTGTTTGTTTGAACATCAACCCACAAGACCTTGCATTCCAACTTAAAGATCTGAGGCTTTCAGAATGTATTAGAAAGAAATTAAAGCACTGATCCTTTATTTCTGATTAAAGGTAATGGCCAGAGTGAAGTACATAACCTGTGATGAGGCTCTTAAACAGTCTGCTGGCTTTTCTTGTCAGGAAGACAAAATGCATGGTTTGCCAGCAATGCAAAGCAATGCTTAGAAGCTTCTCAAAATGGGTTAATTCCAGTGTCACTTATGATACTTCTGTGGCAATAATTCAACATCCATCTTCCAGTATTTCTACGATGCTTTTGCATCCTTCAACTGTCAGTTATACTGTCAGTTGAGCAATGTAAGACTTTGTATAGTTCCTCTTGATAACAGTCTGTTTCTTGAATTTCATTGCTACATCCTTCAAAGAGTAAGACAAATACCAGCTCCCTGAATGGTTTCAGTTCATTTTACAGTGCCCAAGAAAGAAAGTGCCATGTGGTAGTAGGCAGGGATTGTGTTGTGTGCTGCAAGATACACTCTTGCTAAGGGCTTGTGACCGCTGGCTTTTCCCTACCCATCGAAGAAGCACTTCCGTGGGTGCCAGGAAACAAGCTCTTGTGCACCGCTGAAACATGCTGTTTAGAAGCAGCTTACTGATGATCAGTAATTAGAAATGTATAGTAGCTAGTCTTATTTTTCAAGGGTGTTAAACAGCCTGTAGTGAGGCTGCACTTAAACACTGCATGGCAGGTATGTGTGTCAATGGCAAAATAATTGGTATTGTACCTAGGTCTAACATTAGTCAGAGGTGTCATTTGCAACAAAAATAACTGACAGAAGTTAAAGAGTATAAAATGCAGTTCCCTTGGTGTCTGGGATGGATCTGGTATCTCTTCTTAAAGTACCTGCACGTGTTGTGTCCCTGTCCACACTTCTCTTCCGTGCTAAGGAGCAATTTGTGCTCTGTCAGCACCACTGTTCTGCAGTCTCAGTCTTTCACTGAACTGTGAAATCCAATATAGTGTTAAGTTTTGTTGCTAACCCTCTTTTGACATACCAGTGGGAAATAAAAGCCCTTCAAAAAAGACTTAGCCTGTTCTATTGATCCTAGGAAAGACTTCCCTTGTGAAAAATTATTCAGGATCGCTATTTCACAGATCACCCATTTACATGTCTCCTGGGAAGGCAGCTACTGTTCATTGTACAGGCGTGCTGGGACTCACCTGCATGTTCTTAGGTACCAGGAGTCTTTCTGCATGATGGATCAGAAACTTAGCATGTTGAAGTTAGATATTGAAACTGAAGAGTTAGGTAATACAAACGTAATTGTTTTCCTGACAGATCTCTTCAAGCGCGTCACAGCCTGGAGTCCCAGGAGCTGTAAAACAAACCGAGGAGTCTGCATTGTTTCAGTTTGCTGAGGTATAATGGCTGAAATACGGTGGGGGAGGATGGGAGGAAGCGAGGAGCCAGTAAGAGTGGTCACTGAATGGCTAAGCACCCTGTCTTATAAGGGGTTCCCATCAGTAGATGTTTACCTTCATGGCAGCATTGTGTTAAGAAAAATCGGGGAGGGAGGGGCAATAACCAGTGGTTGGACGAGATGTTGGCCAGTTCTACCAGCTGTAGCATACACAAAAGATACTGGGCTTGTGAACATGACCTGGCCTTCCATACCAAAGGACCACTGCAGACGTTTTTTTTCCAAATGGCCTGTTAATTTACATCTAGGAAAACAACAAATAAAAGACATTCCGGAATGACACTGTGCGCTGCCTGTGGAAGAGGCTGCATCAGTGCAAAATGGCAAGTGCCCTAGAGGCAGGAATCCGTTGAAAAATAAACTTGCAGGTCAAAGGAAGCTTATTGCAACAGCTGTGTAGCAGCATTGTTAGGTGGTGACTTATAAAGCCTGTAAACTACCTTTAAGTATGTAAGTTCTCCTGCTTTCTCCATGTATTGAAAATCTGGAGTTCTTAAAGATTGCTTTTAAGAATTTCTTCTCCCATGTGTTTAATGTGCCTCTAAGAATTGATTTTCCACACCTATACTGTTCTTACCCATTTGGGGGAGCCTGGTACTGCTTACAGAATCCGTTCTGCTAAATGTATATTCAGGGTGTGTCTGAGAAGACGGGGATTGGAGCTGGTGCTATCATGGAGGAGCCTAACAAGATGGGAAGATATCCTGTTCATCATTCCGTGTATTTACGGAGGTTTGACTACATACCACATGCTTCCTTCTGTTAAATGTTAAGCTAATTGTGTACTGTGTGTTTTTAGCTTGGCTAGGATGGGCCTCGATGTATTTCTTAGGAGGTTCAGTTAAGAACAAAACAATTTACTGATTCTGGTGCCATAAAATACCTGAATACAAACACCCCTATAAAAGAGACAATAGAGTTAGTATCTCTAATCCTGAAGATGTTTGCATATGTGCCATCTTTTTTTAAAGTTACAAGTTAAATTGGGAAGTTCTTCTGAGAAAATCAGTGGAATTGAGCAGGATGAAGCCATGTGCTGAAGCGGTTACTTTTAAACCCAGTAAAAGACATAAGCTGGAGAATATTCCCTGTGAATTTTATTGCAAAGTCTTGCACGAGTCAATCTGCTAACTTAGTTTCAAAGATCTTGGCCATCTTACATTTCAATTAAACAGCAATTGTGGATACCTGCAGCATTGAATAGGTTACGAATTGCCTTTGCTAAACTATTTTCAAATTGTCTTTTAAAACCTGACTTAGCCATACTTTCAAAATTTCACAGAACCTAAAATCAATTCCTCTCCTAAATGAACAACCAAGAAAACAACAAACCTGAAAATTGTCATACGGCTGTGGCAGTGCATTGGGTTGCATACCACTGCGCTGAGCCAGCTCATCTGGCACACTGGAGTGCATGTATGAATCCTCAAATGTTAGGTAGAAGAGGTGCTTGGAAAGTTCATTAGAAACTGGAGAGGACAGTTTTAGAGTCAGGGTTAATGCGTTTTTTTCTTGTAAAAAATACTAATGTGTGTGTGCAGTCTGGAGGGGGGTTGCACTTTTTGGTTGTTTTTTCAGTGTCTGGAAATAAGGGACAGAAATCAGGAAGACTGCACCTTGATTTCATTTAGGTTCTTCCAGGGGAAAGTACTGAGAATGCTACAGAACCTCTTTAAGCTTTCTCCCCCTGTGCCCCTGCTCTTAAAGCTGCTTGTGCTCTTTCAAATATAAGGGCTTTCATTTGCACAGGGTGTCTTTGTCGAGTTTGGCAAAAATCCCGTTCCTCGCTGTGCCGCTTCTTACTGGGTCCTGTCTCTATGAATGCATTACTGCATTTAGTAAGCTAAATTATGGTAAGCAATTTGCAGTAGGCTGCTGTCAGCCATGGACAGAGCTACAAAAGAAAAGAGGGAGAGGGAGGCAAAGTAGTCATTTAGCCAGTAGCCAAGTAGACCTGTGAAGAAATGTGGAGTGTGCTGTGGTCTGATGTGCCTGGAGACTTTTGGCGGCCGTCCCAGCTCAGTTTTGGGTGTTCTTCATATGTTCCCTTTCTCTTCGCCGCCTTTGTGGCAGGGTGAGTAAGAGTGCCTCTTTGTGAAGACTGCGATCCCATTGAGTAGATTTGTCATTTAAAATGGACACCTTTACCCCAGGAGTACAAGTCCCCTGTCACTCAGAAAGAGCTCATTATATGTAGATGTAGCATGGGATTCTTTCTTCCTTACAGCCTCGGTTAGCCTTTCATCTGTTTGTCTGTCCCAAGTGCTATAGTTGTCAATTAAAGCTGTTGAGGATATGGCTAATGAGGCCTGCGCAGTGGCCTGCCACAACAGATGATGAAAATCGCAGGAGTAAGACTTTGTTGGGTCCTGCCAGCGCGCAGGCAAGTGCACTGCTCTTCCAAGTTGATGTGACATCCTCATAAGAGGTTGTTGTTTTTTTTTATTTTGGAGTGTTGCCAAGTTACGCTCTTGGCTTTCTCATTCTGCTCGGATCTTGCAGGGACTTGGTCCTCCTTTTGTCCTTCTCATTTGTACCTTTATGGAAAGCCATTATACAGGCCAGTGATTTCTGAGCAGTGGGCTGTGTTCCTTAGCGCGGTGGCTGTTTGCAAGCTGTCTGCTCACATGGGCTGGTTGCTGTCATCCTCCTTGCCATGTGAGGGAAACAGAGCAGATGGGACCCCTTGCTCTCTTGGTCTTACTGGATGTGTGTTTGGCAAATGCAAACAGATGCTGATGACTGCTTCGTTGAGAAGAAATGAGTACCTCTTAGATTTGCTTAGCTAAACTCTCATCCGGTATTAAACAAAGAAAATGCTTCCGGAGAGTGGAAGCAATGAAATTGCCAGTTTAACCATCTTAAAAACAAAATGGAGCCAGAAAACCCAAACTTTTCACTTTCATCTGCTTTTCTGAGGTTTTTCTCTAAGTGATTTAATCAAAAACTAATCAGATGTAGCATGCAACAAGGTAGAATTTTCCTTGCTAGTCCAACTGGTTATTAGCGTTTAAGAAAAAAGCATACTTGAGAGTGGTTTTTCTGTGTTCTCACATACTCACTTGGAGCAGGCTTACAGGCAACCCTTTCTATTTATTTCTGTGCTGAACAGAAGATTTGAATCCAAAACTTTTGGTCAGAATGCCTTGCAATTGGGAGTGTGAGAGCTAGTCAGTATCTTCTCTTCCAGCCTTGCCTTCGGTAAAGCTGTAATCTTCCCAGGTAAAGCCTTTACGTAAAATAGATGAGTATATTTGAGGTTTGCCTATATACTGAAGTTATTAAATATCTGTGTTGACATGAAATGCCTGTTCTGGTGGGGGAACTGAAAAGTACCATGGCACATGCTTCTTATGCAAACTAGAATGTAATATAGTAGATAAAATGCTGACCTGCATCGTAAAAAAGGTAGTAACTTGATCCTAATGATCTCCAAGTTAAACCTTTAGATAAGAAAGGGCTATTTGTGGTTGTGGTATTGCAGGTTATTCTGATTAAAACTAGAAGATGGTGTTAAGATAGGGAATTGAGATCTGTAATCTCACTGAGAGCTGATTGATGAGCCATCCTCTTACTTCGGACATTTGGCCAGCAACTTTGGCAGAATGAATTCTAAGTTTATATCTCCTGCAGTTTGTTTTTTTTAATATGAAGAGGGTTTTTTTTTTGCTGAAGTGAAATGTTGGCTTCCTCTCTTTCTATTAGTACTCCATGGATCTCACTTGGGTTTTGTTAGGAGCGCCCATTCTCTTGTCAAAACTAGTTTTGGAATGTGAGGAAATTACTCTTTCCTCACATTGTACACCAGGAGGCACGATATGCCTGCAAGAGACAATGGCATTGTTCTTAATGAGGAGCTGGATACCAGGATTCAAAAAGTAGAGCTTTGTTTATAGAGGACTGGAGGGTGCATTGCTGAATTGGGGACCAAGAAGAAGAAGGGAAGAGTAGACTTTAAGATCATCAGGAATCTGTATGAAGAATTGGAAGTTGAAGTTAGAGTTAGTTGGGTAGATATAGACTAGATATAAGGAAGAAATTTTTTACGCTGAGGGTGGTGAAACACTGGAAGAGGTTGCCCAGAGAGGTGGTGGATGCTCCATCCCTGGAAACATTCCAGGTCAGGTTGGACAGGGCTCTGAGCAACCTGATCTAGTTGAAGACGTCCCTGCCCATGGCAGGGGTGTTGGACTAGATGACCTTTAAAGACCCCTTCCAACCCAAACTACTCTATGATTCTATGAAGTTGTGTATTAAGTTCTGAAACTGGCAGCTGTCAGCAGTAGTCAAGAATACTAGGTCAGGTTTCCCAACAGTCCTAGAAATTCTGTGTGAGTCTTAAATATACCTTGTAGAGGTCTCCCATTTGATATGGATGAATCACTCAAAAATCTTTGAGGCTCGGTGCGCAAATATTCTTCTTGATGATTGAAAGATGAAGATACACGCTGCATTGCAGGTAAATGAGAGAGGATGCTAGCACTTTACTCGCACACTTTTTTTTTTTTTTTTACAAAATCACTTCCTATTTCCGTGAGGAAAATGGTTCTCTGGATCCCATCTAGTGGCATCCAGCCATATATTCTTGCTGGTGAGGTTAACCCTGAGGTTAATCCCTCTCAGGGAAAAAAAGACAGAGGTTGGAAGCACTGAAATAGAAGTATTTCATGCTTTGTTCCATGGATAGTAATGCTACTATCTGACTTTACAGGAACTTATATGAGTGGATGAAAACCTGCCTTACCCTACAGGCAGTCGCTGGCAGTATTAGAGTTTGTGGGTATGTGCTACATTGTCAGCCGTGCCTATGCAAGGGTGATTACACCGACCTGTGATCAGGGATCCCTAAGGGCATTTGACTGCTGCAGCCCTGGGAGAGCAGAAAGGCTGGTAATTCTTAGTCAGGGACACCAGAAGTTTTTGATAGGTCCTCGTACAGGACAGCAGCAGGCTTTGAGCAGTGCTGTTCTGGAGTAAGGCTGTTGCTGAGTCCAGCCTGACTTAGGGAAGTCAGCATTACAGTTGCGATGTGACTGTGAAGCCCCAATTTGGGGGAAGGACAAGTGCTTGTCCACAGGAGTGCGGAGTTTGTACTGTAGTTGGTGGAAAAAGTGAGGCTGAGTCTGTCAGCATGACGTTTGCATGTTGGACAGGTTTCCGTGATCACTCTCTCAGTGTTTGCTCCAATGGATTCCTACAAGCCTAATTTAATACACAAAATGAATGTTAAAGGCTGTGATTCAAACTGAGAAAAGCATGGCAGACGTGCTAAGCACATCCTCCTTATCTCTACCTCTTGTAGTACATTAGTGCTATCGATTTTTTCCAGTTTTGGAGATCTCTGTAGTGTCGGACTGTAATTGGATTAAGAAAACGTGAGAGATTAAGCTTAACTGTTCAGATAGCAGTTCAGGACCTGGTTTGGAGCGTCCCAAACAAACAGTGTTCATTATCACCTTGAGGGTGTCTTAGGTTTGCAAGGTCATTTGGCAGCCATCTGTGCCATGCCACTGTAACTCCAAACCACAGATGCTGTGCACCGGTGGGGACTGGACTGCTGTCTCCATGCTGCTGGCACAGCAGGGTTCTGGTGCGTGGGAGCCTGTCTGCTTCAGCACACCGCACTGCTCTGCTCCTCCTTTCTCTCTCTGCTGTGTGGATTGACTAACTTCCTCTTCCCCTCCCACCCCCCTTCCCTATGTCTTCCTTTTTGATATTTCACACATGGTGACAAAATAAAATGCAGAAGTGGGTTAAGTTATTTTTTATAAAATGCTGAGGATTTCTAAGTTTCTAAAAATGGTTGGAGCAGCCGCTCTGCAGTCTGAAGCCTGGGAGGCTGTTGCTGATCCGCTCTGCTGAGTCTCTTCCTGTGCCTAAATGCATGCTTTGTCTTTAGCCTTCAGTGCGGAGACATGAGAGTGAAGGGAGGCAGCAGTGGGGGTACCTGTGTCACCTCCACAAGACAAGGAGGCCACTTCTGCCGCAGAGGGCTAACAGCACTAACAAGGCTTGGCTGTAAGCGGCGTTTGGAGACTTCAGCTGTAATGGTCAGAGCTTGGGAGATGCTGTGAAAAGCTGTAGCTTCCAGGAGACATAGAGATAGCATTATTAACCTTTTTTGTTTCTTTCGTTTACGGCAATGATGGGTTGATTTCTGCAAAATCGACTTTGTGGGCCCATGTTGGTTGAGAGCAATGAAAACACTTGAGTTCTCCAGTCCCTAGAACTCCAACTCTTTCTAAGGAAGCAAGGATAAGAAACCTGCAAGCCCAGTCAGAGATTATGGGTTATGTCCTTAAAAATAGAACATTTTCTTCTCCATACTAATGGCCAATCCTGAGCCTGATGCTTTTAATTTGTTGAGGAAAAGATAATTTCTTTGCACCTAGCTCAAAACTGATATACAACACTCTCAAGTACTCAGAAGGATCACAGCCTGATACAGGAAAAAGATTCTGCAGAATAATCAGCTACCTGCTTGCCAGACAGCCTCCTGTACTCTGAGGAGCAGTCAAGGTTACCAAAGGCTTGAGGGCTCCTACTTCACTTTGGTTTCATAGCATCTCTTTTATATGAGTCCTAGAGGACACCAGCAGGCAGTGCCGTAGCCTGACAGGAGTAACCTGCTTAAGCTATGGCAATGGAATGATGTTGCAATCAGATGTCCAACTAAGCCCTCAAAAACACCACCAGCTGGGTTGCATGCTGGTGCAGATTGGTGCTAAGCCGCTGGAGTCTGTTGATGTGTGAGAGAGCATGTGCTTCAGTTCATCCTGCTCCTCAAAGAGAGTCCTGACAAGAAGATCCCCAAATCTGGAAACAGCTTTTAGTGTCCAGTGGTATTATCCACCGGAGCAATGGTGGAGCAGGGTTTTATTTACAACTGCATGCACAGATCTGCCCTTCTTTTTCACTATATAATGTTCTGAATGAATTTTGGGAAGAGGGAGGAAATAATCCATTCAAAAGCTGTGTGGTAAACATAAAAGAATTGTGCTGGTAAAAGAATGTTTTTCCTTTTTCTTCCCCTCTGTTTTTTCTCTAGATTTCTTCAAGTACATCCCATTCAGGCCCTTCTGATTTAACAGAACAGTGTGGAACATCAGCATTGTTTCAGCTGGCAGAGGTAATATTAAAATACTGGTGACTAATTACCACAGGTGCAGTGGGGCAGAGAAGTTAATGATGTTGATTGCCAAAGTCTGGAAGGAAGAACAGTGCTGCAGTTATAATTACACTCTTGCTTATAGAAGCATAAATTATGGTGGCTTGGGTGCCACAAGTCAAGATTTCCCCAGACTAGACATCAACTTGGAGGTTCTAAGCATCCGTGCTGCAGCCGAGAAGAAGTATGAGTCCCTGGTGGCAAAGGGATTTTCCAGTCACCATTGAAATTGTTTGAATTCCTTGTTTTAGGGTTTGGGGTTTTGACAGTTTGGTTTGGCCCGGGGGGCACGAGGAATTGAGAGAGGGCTGGATTACTCTGTTACTCAGATGAGGGCATTGCCATTACAAATACCTGTTGAAGGTCACTAGCCACTTTCATTTATTTTTGCTTTTCGTGCCTACTGTTTTTGAAGTGGGGAATAAACAGGTCAATAACTTCTATAGAAACTCTGCCATGATACTATCAGCAGATCCTCCTTCTGGGAACAGTTAAAACCAATGGCCTCTTATTGAAATGTTGTATTTCTTTTGTTTCTAAGCTTTTTTTAAGCTTTCCCAATCTTAAAGACTGTGAATTGCAAGTTTATTTAGAGCTCACAAAAGAGAAGCCACTTTTTTGTGGCCATATCGTTAGTTCTCTGTACTATTGGCTACTGCAGAAGCAGCAAAGGTTTAAAGAAAAAAAAAAATCCATTGGTGAGAGTTGTGTGTTTAACTGGCAAAATATTATTACTGTCCAAGGAGTTGCATTTTAAGGATTGATCTTTAGTTTTTGAAAATCACAGGCTGTGTTTACACTGCAGTGCAGTAAAAAAGTCACAGAAGTACCTTGGTACCAAGAACCCACCTCAGCGTAGTTGTGGGGTTCTCCTCTGCATAATTTAACCTGCTTCCTAACAGACACTGTGCTGCCCAAGCTCCAGTGTTTCCAGTGCTCGACCGAGCTTGACCTGAGCCAGATCAGGACTTTCTACCCTGTGCAGCAAGAATTTCAGAAACTTACGACAAAGCATTCTATCGCTGCTGTTACGCTCGTACATATATTGGTGTAAGAGGTATTTGTAGTTTGCAAGGAAAAAATGCCTTGCCGATTGGAGAAATCTAAAATTGTCCTAAAGAGAACGCAGCGATCTGGAGGGTGCATCCATACTGACCACATGGCCCATGGACAGAGCTGCGGGATAGGGAAACTCCTGATGTCTGGTTCAAAGCAAGCCTCTTCCCTCGGGGTTTGCTCCAGGTGGCTGTTTGGTTGACATTTGTTTTAAAAACAAAACAGCACTGGGAATTCAGCTTGGGGGCTTTGACAGGGAGAGTGAGAAGAAGAAAGCATGTCTTCCCAAGGGCAACTGCTTGGTGCTGTGCAGGATGACCCCCTGTAGCAGTGTCAGCGTAGCTTACAGGTGATGCAAAACCGAGAGGATCTCCCAGGTCAGTGCTGCAGGAACGTGGCAGTTTGAGGACCTTGCTACAGCTCTTGTTTTGAATATCACTGTTCCTCAGACAGAATGAGAGTTTTAGTTTCCATTAATGTTATCTCCAGGAAGAGATAACCATGGCAACCACTGCTGCTTTGCCGTTCTTTGCAAAATAAGTCTGTGACGTGAGAAGAAATATTTGCGAGGCTTCTTTGCTACCTTCCAAATGATTTTGCACATTCAAGTAAAAGAAAATAATCTCGGTTACTGAGATTCAGGGTTGGTTTTTTTTCCCCTCCTTCAGGGCCATTTGGAAAATGGAGGAAAGAACTGTACATGGGGACATTTGGGAGTTGAGGGGGTATGGATGTGAGATTTCAAGTAACTTGTCCGTGGCAAGAGTGAGGGATCCTGTATTGTTCCATTGCATTTAGGGTATTCTGAAAATCAATCTCACAGTGGGTTTCCAGGTTATATAAAAGGCACTTAAAGGATCCTGGAAACACCACTGAGATCAGTTGGAGTCTTGTTCTATTAGAGCAGTAGAACCCGCCAGCCTTATTCTAGCACTTAGCCATCATCACGTTGCATCAGTTTCCGTAGGGCTTCAGCGTATTTTTCGGTGCTGTCCTTTAGCATGGTTTGCTTTCCTGAACTAAGATACCAGGGAGATTCCCTGTGTAATGCTCCTGTTAACATAGGTAAGTCATGTTAACAGTGATCACAGAGATAAAATGAAGTATTGTTCTGTGTAGCAAAGCTTTCAGAATGCAATTTGTTTGACGTGCTGCTTCAGAGCGCAGAGAGAAACGTCATGTTTCTTGTGATATTTCCAAGGGCCCCGTGTGTAAGGGCAATCCCTCCAACAGTCATGCCAACTTTTGTCAAATTCAGGTTTTCCATAGCAAACAGAAGAATTTTTCATCAAGATTTAAACTCTCTATCATAAGTTTGGAGCAAAAATGTCCTGACATGATAAAAAAAGGTTAGAGGACAGGAAAACCAATTCCATACCCAGCTCCATTGCTGAGGCTCTTGGAGGGGAAAACTCATGACACATTTGGCTGTTTTATATACAACCAACCTGTGACACCGTGTCGTGGTTTAATTTCAGTCGGCAACTAAGCACCACGCAGCCGCTCGCTCACTCCCCCCCACCCGGTGGGATGGGGGAGAGAATTGGAAGAGCACAAGTGAGAAAAACTCGTGGGTTGAGATAAAAACAGTTTAATAATTGAAATAAAATGATAATAATAATATGATAATAATAATAATAATAATACACAAAACAAGTGATGCACAGTACAATTGCTCACCACCTGCCGACCGATGCCCAGCCAGTCCCCGAGCAGCGGCCCCCCCCCCAGCCAGCTTTCCCCAGTTTATGTACTGAGCATGACGTCACATGGTATGGAATGTCCCTTTGGCCAGTTTGGCTGTGCCCCCTCCCAGCTTCTTGTGCACCCCCAGCCTTCTCAGTCAGTAGAGCATGGGAAACTAAAAAGTCCTTGGCTAGTGTAAGCATTACCTAGCAACAACTAAAACACCGGTGCGTTATCAACTTTGTTCTCATCCTAAATCCAAAACACTGTACCAGCTACTAGAAAGGAAATTAACTCTATCCCTGCCGAAACCAGGACAATATCCACCCCTTATTCCATACCATCTGCATCATGCTCAAGTCTCATATTTTCCAGTACATTTTCATTAATCACCACCCCCTTTTATATATATATATACACACACATACACAGATATCATTCCCTTCATCTGTGGGCCATCCCTCTAAAATGTTCGGTGAGTTCATTTAGTCCATGACTTCAGGCTCCATCTGTCATAATAATCTTTCAGGGCAGAAAAAATGGAGATGGTATGTGGTGTTGGATTGTTTCATGTTGAAGTCAGTTCTGGTACCATCATCACTGTGCTTTGCTTGGTTTCACTGAAGTAATTCTTCATTAGTCTGGGTGATTCTTATTGTAATAACATTAGTATGGCATATAATATTATTAGTATTATTAGTATATCTGTGTATTATTAGTATAACTATTATAACTATAATTAGTACTTAACATCACATGATTCAGATCATTGGCTATTCTCACCCAAAATCAAATCCCCTTGAGGCACACATCGGACTTCCCCATCCTTCCGCATTACCCACCAAGTGCACCCAGGTCCTTGAGCAAAAGCAATCCCACGGATGGGTTTGCCTCTGCCCGAGGCAGGAATAACCCAGACTGTCTTCCCCAGCATATTTTTTATGTGCACTACAGGAACTTTATTCCCATCTACAGTACATAGAAGTTCTGACTGGGCAGGGCCTGCTCGATTGGCAGATCCCCTAGTGTTGACTAACCAGGTGGCCTTTGCTAAATGCGTATCCCAATGTTTGAACGTCCCGCCACCCATTGCTCTCAGCGTAGTCTTTAACAGTCCATTGTATTGTTCAATTTTCCCAGAAGCTGGTGCATGATAGGGGATGTGATACACCCACTCAATGCCGTGCTCTTTGGCCCAGGTGTCTATGAGGTTGTTTCGGAAATGAGTCCCGTTGTCTGACTCAATTCTTTCTGGGGTGCCATGTCGCCATAGGACTTGCTTTTCAAGGCCCAGGATAGTGTTGCGGGCAGTGGCATGGGGCACGGGATATGTTTCCAGCCATCCGGTGGTTGCCTCCACCATTGTAAGCACGTGGCGCTTGCCTTGTCGGGTTTGTGGGAGTGTGATCTAATCGATCTGCCAGGCCTCCCCATCTTTATATTTCAACCATCGTCCTCCATACCAAAAAGGCTTTAACCGCTTGGCTTGCTTGATTGCAGCGCATGTTTCGCATTCATGGATAACCTGGGCTATAGTGTCCATGGTCAAGTCCACCCCTCGATCACGAGCCCATCTGTATGTTGCATCTCTTCCTTGATGGCCTGAGGTGTCATGGGCCCACCGAGCTATAAATAATTCACCCTTATGTTGCCAGTCCAGATCCACCTGAGCCATTTCAATCTTAGCAGCCTGATCCACCTGCTGGTTTTTTTGATGTTCTTCAGTGGCCCGACTCTTGGGTACGTGAGCATCTACGTGACGGACTTTTACAACCAGGTCCTCCACCCGGGCAGCAATACCTTGCCACAATGCGGCAGCCCAGATGGGTTTGCCTCTGCGCTGCCAGTTGCTCTGCTTCCATTGCTGCAACCACCCCCACAGGGCATTTGCCACCATCCATGAGTCAGTATAGAGATAGAGCACTGGCCACTTTTCTCGGTCAGCAATGTCTAAAGCCAGCTGGATGGCCTTTACTGCTGCAAATTGGCTCGATTCACCTTCTCCTTCAGCAGTTTCTACAACTTGTCGCATAGGACTCCATACAGCAGCTTTCCACCTCCGATGCTTTCCCACAAGATGACAGGACCCATCAGTGAACAGGGCATATTGCTTCTCATTTTCTGGTAGTTCATTATACATTGGGGCCTCTTCAGCACGCGTTACCTCCTCCTCTGGCAATATTCCAAAATCTTTGCCCTCTGGCCAATCCATGATCACTTCCAGGATTCCTGGGCGACTGGGGTTTCCTATTCGAGCCCGTTGTGTGATCAGTGCGACCCACTTACTCCACGTAGCATCAGTTGCATGATGTGTACAGGGGACCCTCCCTCTGAACATCCAGCCTAGCACCGGCAGTCGGGGTGCCAGAAGGAGCTGTGCTTCAGTGCCGATCACTTCTGAAGCAGCTCGAACCCCTTCATATGCTGCTAATATCTCTTTTTCAGTTGGAGTATAGCGGGCCTCGGATCCTCTGTATCCCCGACTCCAAAACCCTAGGGGTCGACCTCGAGTCTCCCCAGGTGCTTTCTGCCAGAGGCTCCAGGTAGGGCCATCCTCCCCGGCTGCGGTGTAGAGCACATTTTTTACCTCTTGCCCTGCCCGGACTGGCCCCAGGGCTACTGCATGAACTATCTCCTCTTTAATTTGTTCAAAAGCTTGTCGTTGCTCAGGGCCCCATTTGAAATCGTTCTTCTTCCGGGTCACTTGATAGAGAGGGTTTACAATCAGACTGTAATTTGGAATGTGCATTCTCCAAAAACCCACCACGCCTAAGAAAGCTTGTGTTTCCTTTTCGGTAGTTGGTGGAGACATGGCTGTTCTTTTGTTGATCACATCCATTGGGATCTGACGACGTCCATCTTGCCATTTTATTCCTAAAAACTGGATCTCCTGTGCAGGTCCCTTGACCTTACTTTGTTTTATGGCAAAACCGGCCTTCAGCAGGATTTGGACTATTTCCTTCCCTTTTTCAAAAACTTCTCCTGCTGTGTTGCCCCATACGATGATATCATCAATGCATTGCAGGTGTTCTGGAGCTCCACCCTGTTCCACTGCAGTCTGGATCAGTCCATGGCAAATGGTAGGGCTGTGTTTCCACCCCTGGGGCAGTCGGTTCCAGGTGTACTGAACGCCCCTCCAAGTGAAAGCAAATTGTGGCCTGCACTCCGCTGCCAAAGGGATTGAGAAAAACGCATTAGCAATATCAACTGTGGCATACCACTTGGCTGCCTTTGATTCCAATTCGTATTGAAGTTCTAGCATTTCTGGCACAGCAGCACTCAGCGGTGGCGTGACTTCATTTAGGCCACGATAGTCTACTGTTAGTCTCCACTCTCCATTAGACTTCCGCACTGGCCATATGGGACTGTTAAAGGGTGAGCGGGTCTTGCTGATCACTCCTTGGCTCTCCAGTCGATGAATCAGCTTATGGATGGGAATCAGGGAGTCTCGATTGGTGCGATATTGCCGCCGGTCCTCCGAGAGACCAGGCAAGGTGGACAGCTGTTTAATCTCCTCCGTCTCCAAGGTAGCTATACCAAAAGCCCACCGGTACCCTTTTGGGTCCTTGAAATACCCTCTCCTGAGGTAGTCTATGCCGAGGATGCACGGAGCATCTGGGCCAGTCACAATGGGTGCCTCTGCCACCCATTCCCAGTTAGACTTACTTCGGCTTCCAATACAGTTAGCTGTTGGGATCCCCCCATCACCCCAGAAATACAGATGGGTTCTGCCCCTATATAGCTTGATGGCATTAGGGTACACTGTGCACCGGTGTCTACCAGAGCCTTATACTTCTGTGGGTCTGACGTGCCAGGCCACCGAATCCACACAGTCCAGTAAACCCGGTTGTCCCTTTCCTCCACCTGGCTGGAGGCAGGGCCCTTCTAATCCTCATCACAGTACTCATTTCTCATTTCTTGTACGTATGAGTCAGAAGTTTCTTCATTAAGATCAAGAGTAAGATCAGCCCTTCTACTCTGTCTGGGGAACTGCCCGCTGGAAACTGGAGCAGCAATTTTCCTGGAAGAACCTCTTTCTGTGATTGTTTTCCCTTGCAATTTGCGTACCTGTGCCCCTAGGGCTGCAGTAGGTTTCCCATCCCACTTCCTCATGTCCTCTCTGTGGTCACGCAGGTAAAACCATAGGGTGCCTCGTAGTGTGTACCCTTTATATTCTCTCTCTTGAGCAAAAGAACGCTTACTTCTAATAGTCGAGATACTGGTCCGTATAGGTGAGGAGTAGGACCTATCCTCTTCGAGTTGCTGGATCTCTCGGGACAGTTTCTCCACAGCCGAGACGATGGAGGAAGAAAGACTTTCCTCGTATTGCCGGAGTTGACTAGCCAATTCATCCACTGTTTGTTCCTCTCCATCTTTCCAGGTTATCACTGCCAATGAATTGGTGTATGACGATGGTGAGCTCCTTATAAACTTCCACCACATGGGTCGTGTGCACTTGACTTCGTCTGGATCTTTGGATAGTTGTTCATTGTTCAGGTCATCATAAATCACCTCCAGCACAGCTAATTCTCTCAGAAACTGGATACCCTTCTCCATGGTGGCCCACTTGCTTGGGCGACATATGACATCTTCCTTAAAGGGATACCTTTCCTTCACGCTTGACAGGAGTCGCCTCCAAAGGCTGAGGATATGTGTCCCTTTTCCAATTGCTTTGTCAATGCCCCCTTCCCTAGAAAGGGATCCCAGCTGCTTGGCTTCCCTACCCTCTAATGCCAGGCTACTGGCCCCATTATCCCAGCATCGGAGCAGCCAGGTGACAATATGCTCACCTGGACGACGGCTGAAATCTTTTCGTATATCTCGCAGCTCACTCAGGGATAGAGATTGGGTGGTCACTGCCTCGTTTATGAGTTCTTCCTCTTCCTCCTCCCCGATCAGCGGCCGGCTTTCCTCCTCCCGTTCTCGTGATGGTCCTTCTCTAGGGTCATCTGTCTCGTATACTTCTTCCTCCGGTTCCCTTTTAGAAGAAGCTTCTTCCTCCCTTACTAAACGAGCCGACTTCCGCTTCCAAAATTTCTTCTTGTGTACAGGGGCGACTGATACCGGCACAGGCTCGTTCTTTGGTTCAGCCACAGGCCGTGTCGCCGGGGTTGGAGTGGCCGCAGTGCAAGTGCATGTCACCGGAGTCTGAGTGGCCGCAGGGCCTGTTGCCGGGGTTGGAGTGGCCGCGGTACATGTCGCCGGGGTTGGAGTGGCCGCAGTACATGTCGCCGGGGTTGGAGTGGCCGCAGTGCAAGTGCATGTCACCGGAGTCTGAGTGGCCGCAGGGCCTGTTGCCGGGGTTGGAGTGGCCGCGGTACATGTCGCCGGGGTTGGAGTGGCCGCAGTGCATGTCGCCGGGGTTGGAGTGGCCGCAGTGCAAGTGCATGTCGCCGGGGTTGGAGTGGCCGCAGTGCAAGTGCATGTCACCGGAGTCTGAGTGGCCGCAGGGCCTGTTCCCGGGGTTGGAGTGGCCGCAGGGCCTGTCGCCGGGGTCTGAGTGGCCGCAGAGCCTGTCGCCGGGGTTGGAGTGGCCGTAGTGCGTGTTGCCCGGGTTTGAGTGGCCGCAGGGCCTGTTGCCCGGGTCTGAGTGGCCGCAGTGCGTGTCGTTTTACTGTCAGAGCCAGAGACCTTCCCTTCCCTTTGAGGGCACTGAATGGTGTTGAACAGGGCTCGGTAGGCATGGGCCAGGCCCCAGCACGTTGCAATGAGCTGCATCTCTCTGGAGTTGCCAGGGTGACAGCATACTTTTTCCAAATATTCTACTAACTTTTCAGGATTCTGCACTTGCTCAGGGGTGAAGTTCCAAAACACTGGGGGTGCCCATTGGCCTAGGTACTTGCCCATCTTGTCCCACACACCCTGCCACTCATAATTATTCAGCCTTGGGGCAGATCTCTGGATGATATTCTTAAATTGCTTACCAACTTTAGACAAAACCGAAACAATATTCCCAAGAAGTATTAATAGAAGTATCGTAACTGCCCAAGGATGCTCAAAATACTGAAAAATTACTGTAATGAAGGAGGAAACATCATAGAAGAAGGTAGTGACCCTGCCATTCTGTATTTCCTCCGTAAAAAAACTCTCAGAAAAGTTACTGAAATTGCTAGTTGTCTCCACGAAATGGTATCTGTGGTACAGTAACGGCTTCATTGCGAAGTTTACATACTACAGAAACATCAAGGTCAATGTTCTAAAAACAAACCTCACAAGCGAGACATCACTATTCACTGCAGACCACAGCAAACTGCAAAACCCAACACCAATCTTTAACATGTACAGCAGGAAAAAGAGCGCGATGCAGATTATACAAATTAAAATCGAGAACAGAGAAACCAACATTGTGACCCACAACTACTAACAGATATAAGTTCCTTAATACACTCCGGTTAACCTGTTATTATCTCAAACCCTTCGTGCCCCACGTTGGGCGCCAAAAAAAGGACTGTCGTGGTTTAATTTCAGTCGGCAACTAAGCACCACGCAGCCGCTCGCTCACTCCCCCCCACCCGGTGGGATGGGGGAGAGAATTGGAAGAGCACAAGTGAGAAAAACTCGTGGGTTGAGATAAAAACAGTTTAATAATTGAAATAAAATGATAATAATAATATGATAATAATAATAATAATACACAAAGCAAGTGATGCACAGTACAATTGCTCACCACCTGCCGACCGATGCCCAGCCAGTCCCCGAGCAGCGGCCCCCCCGGCCAGCTTTCCCAGTTTATGTACTGAGCATGACGTCACATGCTATGGAATGTCCCTTTGGCCAGTTTGGCTGTGCCCCCTCCCAGCTTCTTGTGCACCTCCAGCCTCCTCAGTCAGTAGAGCATGGGAAGCTGAAAAGTCCTTGGCTAGTGTAAGCATTACCTAGCAACAACTGAAACATGGGTGCGTTATCAACTTTGTTCTCCTCCTAAATCCAAAACACAGCACTGTAGCAGCCACTAGGAAGGAAATTAACTCTATCCCTGCCGAAACCAGGACACACCGGTGGTAGAGAAATAAGAATATGGTAGGGAAAACTATTTTTAGACTGTGGCAGAAATACTGATGCATACATACAGTACAGAAGCACCACAAAGTGAAGGAAGGACGTACCAGTAATTCTACAAGAAAAGAGGGTGCTCAAAAGGATCCTCATTATACACAGTTTCCTTTTCTGCTACTATGGTAGTTCCCCTGACTGATGGGTTTTCAGATCTAATGCATCTGTTTTAGCCAGGTGACCCTGGATTAGATCTGTGCCTTTTGAATGCCTCATGAATAATAATCACATTACAGTATGAAGGACTGAGCAGCTGTTCTTTTCTTGTGCATGCAAATTTTGGTATTGATTTTTGTATTTATATAATTAGATGTGGAACAGTCACTTTTGCAAAATTAGACTTGTGCTAATACCAAGCGAGTTCTGACTTCAAGTGCCTTTCATTGTTTTATGCTCTATATTTGGCAGAACTTCTTCAGTGAGCATGAATGAATTGCTTTACAGTATAATACAGTGGTTAGTTAAGCAACATCCTTTGGGAACAAGATCTCCTCATCTACCATGACCTCGCAGATGAAGTTGTAATAGCAGCTCCTTGGATTTCTTGCTACAGTATTTACCTGTTCAAGTGTCTGTACGTCTAAAAATTTTGCAGGCCCTATGTTGTTTGGGAATGGAACGCTAGAATGCTACCTCAAGTCAGGTAGCCCAGAACTGCATTCTGCTTTTGGCTAGGTTCATACGCAGGAGCTTACTTTTCATCCTTGTTTGCATCACTTAAAAAGCTTTGGAACGTATTCGGCCATGACTCAAGGGACGGTCAGAGACATAACTGCAGGCAGGTTACAAGCCCGGTAGTACTAGCCCGGGGAGGAGGCCTTGGACCATTTGCCTCTCGCTGACAATCAGGGCTCTTTAAACTAAGCCAGCTGACCGCACTGAAGCAGAAGATGAACAGTCATGTGAACTTTTCCACCAGCTGAGCTGTGGGGTTGCAACAAGCAGCCCCAGGGCAGGAATGTCTGATAGTGACACTGCTGTTTCTGTAGCGAACATCTAACCGCAGCCCCAAACTAAATCCAGACGGAGCTAGTGATATCTGCTCCTAATTTCAACAAATGTTGAATTCACTCAAGTCAGCTGGGTAAGCTGTCAGCTTGTGTCAGTCCTTCCAGCTCCCTGGAGAGTGAGGTTCAGCTCTCAAGAGGTAGCTGAAAAACTTTCAACAAACCATTCTTCTTTTGGAAAAGAAAGATTGCTAAAGAGTAAATATTCCATGGCAATGGGTCGATTTTAATTTGTTTTATTTCGTTAGGATGATTAAAATTAGGATGCGAGTTGTAGATTGGAAATGACCTGAACCAAATTGCATACAAGCAAGCTTACTAGCTTAGTCAATATAGTCTTATGGCTGTGACTGTGTTGGGATGTAGGAGACCTTAACTTTGCTCTGCTGTGCTCTGCGTTACCGTGTTGTGTGGAGTTGTTTCTGCTGCTTTGCTCTTGGGGTTGTCTCTGTAAGGTAATTAGAAGAGATGGTCAGCACAAATGGTGCCTACTAGTGGTGGGGGCCTCTGGATGTTTCCAAACAACAGGTAATAATAATCACTAGGGGTAGGTTTCGTAAACACTCTTTAAAACCATTCCCTGCTTTTTCTGAATGAGCATGTGCTCATAAACTTCCCAGGCGTTCTCAGCTCTCGGACAAGTACTTCACTTTTCCAGTCTACAGGTCAGTGCCTACTAAATTACATTTAAACTTTGGAAAATAGGTTGGAGTGCTGCACACTAAAACTTCCCCAGGATGTTAGGTGAATAAAACTGGAGAAGAGTTTTTGTTTGTTGGTTTTGGGGTGCTTCCCCCCCCATAACTAGGGCTGTATGCCCTAATATGTTTTATTTTGGAGTAAATGGTGCTGGATTGATTTTGTGTCAAATGTCGTTAACCTATACCTACACGAGGCCTGATCTGCTACCTAACCCCAACAGCCAGGATTGTCAGGATGTTTTCCTACTCCTAAGCGGAAAATCAGTGGGTCAGTGCCCACTGACTCCTTCCATTCGCTTGTCACGTCCAGTCCTCACTTCAGCCAGTTCTTTTCGTATAAAAACACCTGAAGAACCCTGGAACGTGAAAGCTGTTTCAAATCCACATGTATAATAAGGGAAAATTTGAACTTTCTTTAATGAGGCATTTTTTTCCCCAAAGCTTTCCAAATTGTCCAGATACTCCTCCCTCTGAAATTAATGGGGGTCTTTCTTCAGTGGGAGCAGAACTGAACAAGCCATAACACTTTGGCAAATTCTACCCCAAGCTGTTCGAACTGGCAGTGTGCATATGCAGTAGTAATTTCACAAACTGGCTGACAAATACAGCTACACTGAGTCTGTGCAGGTGGCCTGCTCCAATGTTTGCTGGAGCTGTGGCCGATCCTTTTTTTTTCTTCTTTCCAATGGCAAACGTGCCGAAACATCCCACCACACAGAAGTCAGCAGTCTGCAGTGAGTCACAAATCCACTTGTATGCAAAAATGAGCAACAGGCATAGCCATTATTTCTGCCCTGTGCTGTGAGAAATGCTCACTTATACACTAAGCACATCACTGAAGCTTTTGTTTTGGGAAGGCAAGGAGAGGAAAGCATAGTGTGCTTTTGGGAATGGGATTGCCTACAACTTTTTTTTTGTCTGTGTCCTCTAGGACTAGAAATAAAGCATCAGCTTAAAACGGATGCTTCTTTGTGGCATTCCTCTCGGTCTTAGCTCGGGGGCTTTTTTGGCTCAGTTCGAAGCGTTCAGATGCCTGGAGATCACATGCCGTAATGTTGCAAAGATCATGACCTAAAAATACAGCATCTTCCTCCCGAGAGATACAGAAATGCACAGATGAATCTGTTTGTTCTGGTTTTCCTACGATAATGTTGAAGTGTCCTCTATTTGATCGGGCCCTTTAAAATAAGGAACGTTGTGAGAGCAGAGGGAGCATATGCCCAGAAATGCAGAGGAAATGGAGTTTTGGTTCGTTAATGTATGGTGGATTCATTTTCTTGCCTGCTGCTTCCCCAAGCAGCTGACGTTGGCCACACCGAGTATTCCCAGCAGGAAATCCCTGCTGCCCTCAGTGAGCACAGTGGATGAGACCGGGATTAGCAGGTGGTTACGTCCTGTGGCAACTGCCGTAGTGCTAGGAAAAGGAAGAGCAAAGTAGCACACATGCAATAGAGAAAGGTGAGCAGGAGAAAAGGACTGACTTTATGCTTATAGATGGCTGTATAACAACAGCAAATAAGCTGTAACAGTAGTTTTCAGCTTTCTGTAGGAAATCACATCCAGGGTCTGCTGCCCATCAGCAAGCCTTTTAGGCTGGTTCATTTTTTCAGTCATGGATTTTCTCTGGATTGAATGTTGACAGGTGGCTTTTGTTTGAAATCTCGGAGTACTTGTCTGCTGTCCCCATGAAACAGGGGTAGCCCAGCCAGCCCTCCTGTCAGGTCCTGCATGGGCGAGGAGGGTGCCTGAGCTGTGCCCCTGATGAACGTATACACCAGTCTCAACGCTAGCTGATGGGTGAAGGAGCCCCATCTCCTGTGGCTGGCAGAGCTAACTGCCTGCTACTGATCCTCCATCAGCTCTCCCACACGCACGTCAGCCTGTACAGGCTTAGCACATATGTTTGAGACAGAACAGGGAGTGCAGATAATTAGCAGAATGACCTTGGTATTTTCCTGCTGTGAACGCCCTGCTGTGTGGGGCCTGCAGCCCAGAGGGAGCCAGCAGCTCTGTGCTACTGTGCCTTTGGCATCCATCCAGGCTGGAAGAGGGCTGGGTCAGCACAGGCTCATGCAGCAGAGCTTCCCATCCAGGCAGCTGTTCTGTACACCCAGCTCGACCGTCTGCTGCCTTGTCAGCCAGCGTTGCTCTGCTTGTTAGTCCCCAGCCCTTGCTGCAGCTCCCTGTGCTGCCTGACCCCACAAGTGGTATTGCAGCAGCATCCTCTTGTCAGAAGAGCTGGAACTTCCACCAGGGTGTAGGTCAGAGTGTGCTTGGCATCACTTCCTTGGCGAAGTGGTTC
This sequence comes from Aptenodytes patagonicus, assembly GCF_965638725.1. Classification (NCBI taxonomy): domain Eukaryota; kingdom Metazoa; phylum Chordata; class Aves; order Sphenisciformes; family Spheniscidae; genus Aptenodytes; species Aptenodytes patagonicus. The sequence goes on from NW_027472005.1 coordinate 562,228, forward strand.
CCCAGGCACTGGTGACTTGAAGCTTTGCTCTGCCTTGCTAGACTTCCCCTTTTTAACTCAATAAAGAGCATTAAATCATTACAGCCCACCTTTCCTTCTTGATACCAAGCATGCTTGGACCCCCAGGGCGTTCGTTCTCCACTAGACGTGGTTAAACTCCCGTGGCTCTCTCTGGTAAGAGGCATCGCTGAAGAAACTATTTTAGATGTCTCGTGTCTTGCTGAGGTTCAACCTGAAGTGCTTGTCCTCTTGTGTGGTGTGCTGTGTCCATCCAATTGACTTCATTTTTCTTGTTCACAAAGGCAGATGATAGCTGTTCAGTCTTGAGTGAGACCAGTAGCTAATGCAGTGGGGTCTTGAATTCAGCATTTTCAACATGATTTGAGTGCATTTCCCAAAGGCAGTTCTGTCTTACCCCATCCTTGTTCAGCATGGGATAAAGACGCTATGGAATGCACATTACTGCTGTTCCTGAGAGCACCTTGGCTGGTTTTGCTTTAATTGCCTACTAACTATTACACTGCAGCCTTAAAATCAGGGTGAGCAAGAACATTCCAATCTCCAGCCGCAAGCTTTACACAAATACTGACAACTGATATAAACGAGCAATATCAGGACAGCGAGTCAGGTCTTTTAAATCCTCGCTTTTTTTCTTCATTGGGCTCTTTTTTTTCTTTTAATCCGTTTCAGACTTGAGTTACAACTCAGCCAGTTTCTCATCTGCTATGTCAGACTTGTGTTCTGTTACATGGCATCTTGCGCTCTACGCTTGGTTCCTTCTTGCGTTGTAGATGGGGGAAATAAGACTACACGTGCTCAGCAGGCTTGCAGAGTAGGGTAAACTGTCTGGGTGAGCCGGCACAGGCAGGGCGCAGGAACAACCACAAAACCATGGATGAAATGCAAAGAGTAAATTGATTTTCGTTACCTTGCCAATGGGGGGATCCCCGAAGCAGCACCCAGGCAGGGGCACACAAGCAGGAATGCAGGCACCGCAGGGCTCGGTCCATGCTAGAGGATGGCCGAACCTGCTGGTTTTGCCTGTTTATCAGGGATTTGCACAGGCGTAGTTTACCACTGCACTTTGATCTTTCCTGTAGCAGGGCAGGAATCTCAAGCATGTTCGCTAGGGTGCCTCTAAGTCTATCACAGGCCCATGTTATCTAAACACAGATGTTCTATTTGTCCAACACACAAGGCTAAGCAACAATTAGTGTGGTATATGTGTTTTTCTACACCCCAGCTGCAAGTCACTTGAGCGTGTTTACAGTCCTCTTCGCCAATCTTCCATTATTTTCCCACAATGGGGTCAACAGAAACATCTTGGTTGTATACGAAATACTAAAAACTGTGAACTGTCATTATAATTATTAACATCTGTATTAAACAAAACAAAACAAAACAAAACCCCCACACTTCAGAGCAAGACCTGAGTTAGCTTTAAGAATAAAGCTAATTGTGTCTCCAACACGAGAAGCACCTGAGGCTGCAGTGCTTTTACAGTGAGAGAGAGAGAGGACTTGTAAAGAGAGATGCAAGGCTCCCACCCTCCCTGTGGCTACCCACAACCCAAATCAGGTACAGTCAGAGCAATCAAGAAGGGAATGGTTTTGCTTTGTCTTCCATTTACTTTAATTAGTTCTAACTAACACTAAGGCTTCCCTCCCACTGCAGGATTTTTCCTTTTTTTTTTTTTCTTTTGAGACATCTGTGTTAGCTTATGGTAAGATGCTACTTAGAAATGTCATACAGTCATGCCAGGGAACACACGAGGCTAAAAGAATGTTCACTTTATTTATGAACATCTGATTTGTGTTTATACACATTCTCGTAAACAAAGATAAAAACAGCCATGCAATTGTCCATGTTCCAGAAACACTTCTATTTCGGCTGTTGCAAGCCCCCCTGAAATGTCCATAACTTACAGCCATTTAAATTCTTCTGTAAAAATTGTGTTATTTTCCAGCACAAACGAAACGTATGAAAGATGGTAAACAGCTTCTGAAGTGCTGCTGCTTTGTGTCTTGAAGATGAGTAATCCCGCAACATCACGTTGAGGCTGATCAGGTACTCCCCTTCTAGCTTCCCAACCTGGCAACTCCTCTTTACAGGATAGTATAAAAATATTCTCACCCTTTTAAGAGGAAGATGTTTTAACACTGTCTGTCTTTGGCTACTCCTCCTTCACTTTTTTCACAGGAGGTTCCACTCCAGGAGGTTTTTCACCATCGGTGACCACCTTCTCTTGGGAAGCTTTAGCTGGTTCTATTATGTTGTCTTTCTTAGGAGGAACAGCCACTTCTACTTTCCGCTTTGTCTTGTCATTTTTTGCTTTTGGCTCATCCTTCTCTTTTTTCTCCTCTTCAGACACCGGTTTGAAAGCAATAGAATCTCCTTCCATAGGCTCATCCCTCACAGGGGTGGCATCATCTCTGCTTGGGAGCATGAACAGAGAGACCGTTTTAACGTCTTCTGCTGTAACTGGCTCTCTTGGTTGTCTCGCACCTTCTAACAACTCAGCACTGGGAAATCCTTCATGCTGATCCCCTTTTCTTCTCTTCCGGTGTTTTTTATGTTTATTTCCTTTGTCATCTCCCAGTGGATTTTCCACCTCCTTCTCTTTTGATTTTGTAGGATCTTTGATGCCATGGCTCTCTCCTCTAGAAAGTTTTTCAGGGTAATTTCCAGCTGCATTACGATTTCGGTGGCTCTGCCCACCAGGATAATCCTTCCTATGTCCCTGAGCATATGGCAAATTCTCTGGTCTGGTCCCAGGTGGACCAAACCTACCCGGAGAAGAGTTCTCTGTTTACTGGAGGTCGAGGCTGAGCACCAACAGCGTAGCCCTTGTAGAACTTTTGATACCATTCTCTATAGTGCCGTTCCCATTCTCTGTATTTGTCCTTTTCAAATGGATCTCTCAAGTCAACAGATCTGCCATAGTTAGCTTTCATATCATATGGTGGAACTTCTGTGTGTCTGTTAAAATACTCCCTTTCTCCTTACCCTTGAGGTGTAGTCCGTTTAGTGGGAGACTGGCCTCTACATACTGGAGACCTTGACCATGAATGGTATCTTCTGTGTGGGGGTGACCTTGACCTTGAATGGCGATAACCACGTGACCTTGACCTAGAACGATATTGTAGTAGGACTATTTAATCGACACTTCTAGCCAGATGTCCTAGCAAAAGTTTGCACGTACCTCTAGCTCTAACCAAGGATAGTGACCACATTTCAAGAAAAGTCATATCTAAAAGCTTCTCAACTCAGCCTCTAGTAATATGACTCAATGCCATTACTCCAGGAAAGATACTGACAGCATTACTGATAGAGAGCTCTTCAGACTCCCGCCCAAGTGATTTTTGGGGGTAGAAATCATCAGCTACCCTGAGTTTTTTCTTCACAAGTTTTTCTTTGATTAAAGAACCATTTCACATTATTCCGCATATGTTCATTAGCATCATTCCTCCTCTCAAAGTCCTTCACCAATTTAAGATTTCCTTACAAACAAGTCCGATCTTTTGATTCCTAAGACAAATTCAACAATCTCAACGTCCTAGCGAATGCCACCAGTCTGCAGTCCAGGTTGAAATTCCTCCGTGTATCCACATGAGACGAACAACAGAAGAAAAGAAGACAATTTCTCTCACATATCTCCTCTGAAGTGCTTTGAGGTAAGGGTTACAATCAGAATAGGGAGATGCAGAAAATCCAGCGACTACACCTGTTCAGTTTCTAGGCTCAGTCAGCTGTCATCTCTGCCATATTTGAGCTAGTAACCTACATGTGAAACTCCCATCACTGCTAATCCCTCAAATCACCCAATCCACCTCATGATAGAGAGGTGGAGTGGAACTCCTCCTGATTCTTCGAGGCAATCTGCTTCTCCGTTACGGACATGTAAAGCAGTTACCTGGAAAACGAACGCCTACGCTCTTTTTGAATCTTTTTATAGTCCACCAATTCCTTAGCAAAATCATTTGTAAACTCATCAAGTTTGGACTTTTTCTTTTCCCTGTTAAAATAAGTTTGACCTTTATTACAATTGTAGTTTGGCCTTTATTACAAAAAGACACCAAGAAACAAAACACGGCCAATATGAGAAAATGCATACTGTGTGCAAATGCAAAAGGTGAACAGAACATCCTATTTAAGCAAAACCAGTTTAGAATTCCGACAAGTTTTAGGGAAAGTTTTAGAATCACATTTGTCTTGTTTTAGTTTGGGATGCTTACCATCCGCAAGGAAAAAGTAGATAGGAAAAAACACTGTGTCGTTTTTGCTTATGTCAGATGCGCTTTAGTGTAACTGCAGTCCAATATGCTACCGAAATACAAAAATGAAAAACAACACAACTTCACTGAGACAGATACTTACTCCTCTTTAAGTCTCCGTTGTTCTCTCTGAAACTCCTCCCTAGATAAGGGAGGCCGATAGCATCCTGGCTTGTGTCAGATATAGTGTGGCCAGCAGGAGTAGGGAAGTGATCGTGCCCCTGTAGTCGGCACTGGTGAGGCCGCACCTCGAGTACTGTGTTCAGTTTTGGGCCCCTCACTACAAGACAGACGTTGAGGTGCTGGAGCGCGTCCAAAGGAGAGCAACAAAGCTGCTGAAGGGCCCAGAGCACAAGTCTGATGAGGAGTGGCTGAGGCAACTGGGGTTGTTTAGCCGGCAGCAAAGGAGGCTCAGGGGAGACCTTATCGCTCTCTACAACCACCTGCAAGGAGGTTGTAGCGAGGGGGGTGTCGGTCTCTTCTCCCAAGTAACAAGCCATAGGACAAGAGGAAACGGCCTCAAGTTGTGCCAGGGGAGGTTTACATGGCATATTGGGAAAAATGTCTTCACCGAAAGGGTTGTCAAGCATTGGAACAGGCTGCCCAGGGGAGGGGTTGAGTCCCCATCCCTGGAGGTATTGAAAAGACCTGTGGACGTGGCACTTAGGGACATGGTTTAGTGGTGGACTTGGCAGTTAGGTTAACAGTTGGACTCGATGATCGTAAAGGTCTTTTCCAACCTAAACGATTCTATGATTCTATAAAGGAGGTGCCTGTGTCGTTGGGATGGTATTTGAATGAGCTGTTGGTACTGCTGTTGGTACCCAAGGTGATGACCTGTTTGCAGGAGCTGGGGAATATCCTGGAAGCGGGACAGCGTACCCAGCAGATGGAGGCTGACCCGGTGGAAACTGAGGAGGAAACTGTGGTGGTGGTACCCCCGGTGGAAGAGGAAGTGCATGGGGTGGTGGAGGATACAAGGGAGGTGGAGGCCCAGGCACAAAGACTGGTGTTGATGCCGGTAGTGTTGGGGCCTGAGTCCTCTGGGCACGTTCACTGTGCGGGCCTCCTTGACTTGAACTTCTAAAGAAACCCCAAAACATGTGTCACTGTTACACTCTGCCCTGATTTTAAAGAGAAAAGCGAATGAAGTGGGAGCACATTGGCGAGCACTTCTTGTTTCTCCATGCTTTCTGTTCATTTGAGACAACGCTCATTTCTTGATCCTCATACTTGCCTTCCACATCCTCACCCCCAACAGTTCCCTCAGTCTTCTCTCCTTATCCTCAGCTTTGCAGCTGTGGGTGGAGGCTGCCCATGCTTAAAAGAGACTCCCATCTCCCATGTGCCAAGTGCCCACCGCTCCTCGGCCACTCCTTGATACTCGTAATACTGCACCCTTGTGGCCTTCAAAGTACTGCACAGATACTAACTGATCTTGTCTCGAACTGTTTAACTTCTTCCACATACACTTCCGATGTTGTTGCCTCTTGGTGATGTATTTGGCCTCTTCTTGTCCCTGGATTGTTCTTTTCTTGCTTACTGAATTTGAGATTTTAGACAATCTGTGAGACGGATCCTGGGTTTTGGTGTGATTTATCTTTAAGATTTTATAAACACAATGCACCCTTACAATCTATCTATAACAAATATATATCAAAAGGAAGGACTAACTTGACACTGCAATGATAGATAAAACAGACTCCTCTCTCTCCAACTGAGAGAAAGCGGCTTGGCTATTTGAGATGACAAAATTGAAGAAATTCAAAATTGTCATAAAATAACAGTGTTGACTTTTCCAACAGTTTGCTCAATCGGTATCAACTCAGTTGTTTAAAAAAAGAATGTTGGAGGCTGATTTCTATTGGGAAATCAATTTCTTCAGCCTGATTCAGCCAGTAATCAACAGGGTGGCTTTCCATCTGATCCTTTAATTATATTTAATTTTTGTATGTAATTATGGTTTCCTCAAAAAGGATTAATTTTTCAGAGTCCTCTTTTCAATCATGTACTGGAGTTTTATTTGAAATAATCTTGCTGCAAGCACGGATCCCCTTCGTTAAAGCCAATTCAAATTAAGCCATTTAAAAATTAATTACCACTTGTATTCTCCACGACTATCTGTGCATACTTATTTCTTTATAAATCAGCTGTTGTATAAGTTACGTGTTACGGCCTCATTTAACGGGTTACCAGCAGTAATATATTGAATTTCTGTAGAATACTTACAGTTCCCAGCCGGGTCTGCCACCTGCTGAGCGAATTGTACTGGCTCTGCTTGGGTGACCTTCTGGAGTGGGGAGAGGAAAAAGAAAAAAATCCCATTCGGTTTATCTGAAGATAATTTTTTTAAAGACATTCTAAAGTTCTAGTTACTTACCAGTTGTGGGTGTTGATTGTCCTGGGGGGCCTGGAAGACTTGGGAATGCTGGTTGCCTCAGTACAGGAACCTGACAGCCCTTGTGAAGAAATGCAAACAGTTGGGAAATAAGCTCTACTGAAATACAAGAATCACTGCATATGTTGAAATAAAACTGACCTTCTCTTCCACCAAACTGCTCATTGACAGAGAGGAAGATTTAGAAAGTCCAGGGGCCGTCAGCAGAGCAGCAGGAGGGGTAACAGCCACGAGTGGTGGTGGAGGTGGTGGTGGTGGCGGCTGCTGCTGCTGTTGCTGCTGAACCTGCTCACGGAGTCTTTTTGTGTAGCCAGTTCCATTTCTGAAGTTGTTCACAGCCTAGAGGTGTAAAAACATTTACAAAAAGGTCATACGAAACTTCAGTAGTTATACGAACAAAAGCCTCCACAGAGTAAAACTACTTGTGTATTCCTGTAAATGCTATCCATCCTAAAATAAATCAACATACAGCTATATGAACACATCACATCCAACACTGCTATTAATGACTGGTAGCTCTCTATTTCAAGTACTTCAGTGATAACACCCAACTTGAAAGCGAGGCGACGTCCCCCTTGCTGGACCCCAAGGGGAAGCAGGGTGGGGTGGCAGTGGTCCTCCCCACCTGCCTACCAGAGAGTCCCGTGGAGAGTCCCTTGAAGGGTAGCCCAGAGGGTTCTCCGGAGAATCCCCTGAAGGGTCCTCTGGAGAGTCCTCTGCTGAGCCCCACGGCTGTCCCCCGGCATCATCCACCCCGCATGCCCCAACTGCTGGAGGAGGTGCTGTGGAGGCAGCCCCGGGTGGTTTTGACCCGCTTGCCGCAGCTGCCAGGCGTTGTCTCCTGCCGGGTGGTGCCCAGATTGGGAGAGGCGGGCAGCAAGCAGGCCAAGCGCCCTGCGCCAGCCAGCACTTCCAAGACGCAACGGATCTCCCCACGGGACAACATCCCACCCAAGAAGAGGAAGAAGATGGTGGTGTGCCGGGTGGTAAAACGCTCAAAAACCCTGTGGGAGGGGAAGCCGGACGGGGATGTTAAACAAAAGTGTGACCTGAATTTGCCAGATTGTCTCTAAAGAGTTGTAAGCTTCTGTAACAACAGAGAATGGATCTGAAAAGTAAATTTAGCCTTATTCAATTTAGCCTTGCTTAAGGAGATGTAAATGAATGTTTTCTCCCCTTTCAGCTTTTTACAAACAGACTTTTCTTACAAGCAGTTTACGTAAAAGTCATCATGTTACCTGGCGTAGGAACTTGTTGGCAACTAAAGTGTCAGGAGAAACCTCTGTCTGATGACATGTTGGGCATGTATGTTCCTCAGACTCCAGTAGTGCTGTTCTAATACCTGTGTATAGTTAGAATCATCAAAAGAGTTTTTAGCCAAACAAAAGAAATTTTGGGGGTTCCAATCAATTATAAAAACACATATATGATTAATGGATGTATACAGTCTTGAATTGAGAGCATGAAGCTATAAGGGTTCAATGGTGTAAAAAATCTCTAGTATGCAGCAAATAACTACAGTTTTGATATTTCAGTACTGTAACATTTGAAGAGGTAGAGTAGGCTGTGTCTTGATGTTTCGACTAGTCTTTTTTCCACTATCTAGCACAGTGAGAAGTCGCCAACCTCAAGGTTAGAGAATAAAACACATCTCAAAAAAGCATTGGTAGGTTTGAGTTCTGAAGGTTTTAACCAGCTCTCCAATGGAGAAGAACGTGGATTAAATGCCTAACTATGCCTTTGTTGCAGACCACAGTAAGTCACCAGAGTTGGCTACATACTTTTGTATGAGAGAACGGGCTGTGGGCAAACATAAATGCATTCGGTATCTAATACTGTCATCACCTGCACAATTACGCACTCTTCTCCTGCTCGTCCTTCCGCATGTAAAGAGGATTTAACTAGATACGTCAAAAGGAAAAAAAGCTTTCTGCCTTTTTTTAAATATACAAGAGTCCTTTCCCATTCAGGGTACACTTAAGTATTAAATAGAAGTGGTAACAAAGCAATTTCGTTATCTCCTATATCTGCTTCCAGAAGAGGGGATGTGATGTTTTGAAGCAACAAACATGGGAGTAACACTTACATTTGTCACAATAACTGTTTCCACAGCAGGGAATAACAGCTGCATCAGTCATTAGATCTTTACAAATGAGACATAACAACTCATCTGGAATAGGATCCTCTGGGGAGGAGGAGGAGGAGGGCTCTGCTGGTAAAAAGGGAGGCTTTTCCTTCTTTCCTCTAGCGTAAGCTTCCCTGGAGGGGGGGCGGGGAAGAGAAAAGAAAAAAGTTAAAGAAGGGTCAAGGAAAACTTTTTCAAGCTTTGGCTTTTATCAAAGGAAGATAATAGTGGAATTCTTCTCACTCCACATTAGCCTTCCAAAACGTAGGCATTAACCTTAAAGTACTTTTCTATAGCCACAACGCTAGAAGAGGGAGGGGGAACAATTTTCCTTCTGCAGAACTCTCCCATTCATTGGATCAACTAAGAAATTAGCTTAGACTAGAAAAATAATTTTTTGACAGCTAGAAATCAGGTGAAATGAATCCCACCTCTCCTTTGCCCAAGGGTAAATGTAAATTGCAGGCTCAAGATCAAGTTAGTCTCCGAGTAATTACATTTTATAAATGGAAGAAGTCTATGTTACAGCTTCTACGAACGGAGATCCATGACAGAAAAACAGAAGTGCTACCAAGTGCATTTTAAAACAGCCACTCTTGTCGGCACACAGTAGTATTTTCTTAGTTTATAGCAACAGGAAGACTTCAGTCTGTTTCACACATGGAATCTGATAAAAGTCTGAGGGGGAGGAAATCTCAGTCCAACAGCTGTTTGTTAAATTTTGCAAGAAGCCTTTGAAACATGAAACGGAAGCAAAACAAGCTTTCAAAGAGAACGACTCCACTGTACACACTGCTGAAATGTTTTGCAGAAATACAGATTCTTAGCATGCCACAAGTTTAACCAACTTCCAGGGGCATGAACAGTAGGACCACCCTATTGTAATATCAGAAAGTATCACAGATTTTAAGGTTAAGATACAATGACAATGCTTCCTCCCTGTTATTGTAGGCGCTGGCCAACTTGGTTGCATTGCCACCCGGACATTTACGCATGGTTTCTCTCGTTCACTTTTTGGTCAGTCCACTTAATTCCATACTTACGCATTAATAGTTGGTATCGCATATTTTCCAGAGTTTGTCAGCATAGCACCCTTTGTATTGGGATCGTTAACCTCCACCATGAAACTCCTTGGAATTCCTGTGCTCTTCTTAATTCTGGGAACAGACTCAAAATTTTTGTCCTGTTACAAAAAGAAATGCAGACATATCTCATCTTAAGTCCTTACACACTTAAAATGACATTTCAATGGTTATTTTAAGCAGCAAAAGCCTTTAATCCTCTCCTTTGACCTAGTGTAAGGGTTGCTCGACTAAAATACTTCTTTTCCTGCATGAATATAGCCAGGATGTTCCAAAGGCTTGAGCAGTGTTTTGAGCTCAGTCGACATTCTTTGGCTTAACTTCAGGTTCCTTAGGGGTGAACTATCCCCCAGCTCACCATCTGCTCAGAGAAGAGACACAAGCCCGCTCCTCCTGCACAGCGCAGTTCAGAGCGAGAGCCTGATCCGGTGCTCTGAACCACTCCCTGGGGAAACTTGTATTCACCATCTGTGTATTCACCATCTGTGCGTGACGCTTGAATTCATACCTCATGCACATATTCAGTGACTAACGTTAAATGGCATGAACACTCAACCAGAGGCTTGTGTAATTAAAACACGCAAATATTCAATAGATGAACATCTTGTTTTTATAGGAAATACTAAAAACTGTGAACTGTCATTAAAAAGAGTTAAAACCAGAAAAAAATCCAGTGATACTGAAATATATAAAAACAGGCCTGAAAGTTCACAAAGAAAGATCTATGGACATGTTTCATGTCTATGACCTAGAAAAAAGAAAATTTTACATTCAAAATGCCAGGTTTCCCTTGAATTTTGAAGGACTTTGCAACATTGCCACATAACCGCTGTATTTCACCCCAAGAGAAACAATTCTTAATATGAGTATTCCTGTATTCGTGAAGTAACTGCCAAGGTAAAAAAACTAAAAATGAAGTAACACCAGAAGCCCCCCACAATCTTACCCCCTTTGTTGGGCAGTTCTTTATATAGTGGCCAGGTTTCCGCAATGAAAGCAAGTATATGATGGTGGAGGTGGACCCAAGGGTTTCTTCAGGTAACTAAAAGGTTTTTGGGAATAAAAGAAAAAGGTATGCTTGTGTCTCTCTTGTTAGAACAAACATCTCTACCAGTTTTCCACAATCTTCAAAGACCAGGTTCGACATCATCAACGCTTACTTGACTGGATCATATTCACGGCAAGACTGGATCATCACAGCTTTTATTTTATCTTCGTCGGAAGCATTGGCTTCGGCCAGATTGGCAGTCTGTGTGACAGGTAAGTATTTGACACACACGTCAGAAACACAGGTAAGCCCACACAGCCCCAGACACCACCACTCGCCCCGTCCTGTAAAGAGCAGCACAACGCTGGCCGAGGTTGCATGAACACAGCCGCTTATATACAGTAGAGCTGTCCTGAAGATGTTCTGGGGGGTCCTTACGCCATTACGTAGTGTTTAGGTGCCTGTATCCTACTTGAAAAGAGCATTCTTGGGCACTCACAACCTCGGGCTCTGTTTGTACCTTGCATCAAGACTTGTGTAACCAATCCAGTTTTCTCCCAAGTGGACTGAAGCTATGTGTAGAACAAATTAAGCTATCCAGTGTTTTTAGACTGATTTTTAACCTCCAGACTGTTTGAAGGAGAAGATATCCACTGCACGTTTAATTGAGAAAGATGTATGCAAGTACCATTATTTACATTTTGCAACATTAAAAGGACACACAACTTAGGAGTCGGGGAAGTTGTTGCTGCTTGCTGAAATTCAGCTTCAGACACAGAAGCATTAAAAGGAATCAAGCTTTTTATAATTCCCCAGCAAGACAAAAGATTCTTTTCAGTAGAAATTTGACCACCATGTGCTGTAGGCAGTCCAGACGGCATGTTCCTCCCCTACGAACTCCTTCATATTAAGTGATTTAATGACAGTAAGCAAAACTTGCAGGTTTTTTCCAGTTGACCATGTCCTTTTAATGCACAAATTGTAATATAAACCTTATACAGAGCTAGGTCTTCAAATTATTGAAGCCAGCTGATTTCTTTTAAGTAGTATTTCTTCACGTGTGTTGATCACACACTAGTCCAGATACCAGCAGGTATCGAGGGAGTGACTGTAAATTATTTGGACCTTCAAGCACCTCTCATTCAGATCAACCACGCATGTTTTTGGTTTTAGATGCATTAATTCACAAAAGTAACCCACTAGCGTCAACATTTTATTAAATGGTTGTTTCATAGACACTATGAACTCATTTCCATTAACATTTACAGAAAACTTTACAGATACTTGACTAATTTGTTTGAACCCAAACAGTTTACAAAACACATCCAAACCCCTCAAAACATTACTAGGAATAGACCAAAATTCAAACGTGGCATTTAATGCAGAGTAATAATAAAACAGAAAACTTTTTACAACACATTGCCTCCATGCTAGGCCAGTCTGCACTGAAGAAGTTAGAGTAAGTAACAGTTAGACTTGATCTAATGTTTGTAAATGTTTGGAAACAGCATGAACGTCGTGTCAGATTTGTCGATATTTGTTAACGTTGGTGCAACAGCTGGTATGAATCAATGCACAGACACCTCCTTGTTGCAGGGTAAGCATAGCAAGTACTAGATGATTTTGTCCTACTATCAAAGGTAAAGAAGAATTTTCCTGTTGCAAGGTTAAAGTGGCATCTACTGTGCAATTGTCTGTGGCTTCCATGGTAGCGGATGGATTTTTAAGAGCTCTTTCTAGTTCGTTTACCCTGAGTCTGGGAACCAAGGTTCTGGTTGAACGTCTCCATCCAGAATCACGGAGGGTTCCTCATACACTGGGGTGAAGAGATGGAGGGTCAGATCTACGTATGCGGCAGGGGCTGCGTTAACCCCCCTGCCTCCCGCTGCACGAATAACTGCAGGCAGAGGCACTGTGAAATGAACATCAAACCTTTAATGAGTTAAGAAAGAAATAGAGCTATGGGAGAGGGCTGGGGCTGGAGCGGGCGGCTGCAGGTCGCATGTCGCAGGGATCCGTGCTCCACACCTTCTCTGTCAACCTATCAACAGTGGTCGGGGGGGCGTGGGACACTTTGTCCGCTGATGTCCCTCAGGGGTCTGGCTCGCTTGGTGGGCACGTTGTTGCCGTCGGATGCCCTCCGCTTGCTGCTGCCCGCTTGCTGCCTGCTGCTGCCTGCTGCCGCACCATCCCCGTCCGGCTTCCCCTCCCACAGGGTTTTCGAGCGTTTTACCACCCGGCACACCACCATCTTCTTCCTCTTCTTGGGTGGGATGTTGTCCCGTGGGGAGATCCGTTGCGTCTTGGAAGTGCTGGCTGGCGCAGGGCGCTTGGCCTGCTTGCCGCCCGCCTCTCCCAATCTGGGCACCACCCGGCAGGAGACAACGCCTGGCAGCTGCGGCAAGCGGGTCAAAACCACCCGGGGCTGCCTCCACAGCACCTCCTCCAGCAGTTGGGGCATGCGGGGTGGATGATGCCGGGGGACAGCCGTGGGGCTCAGCAGAGGACTCTCCAGAGGACCCTTCAGGGGATTCTCCGGAGAACCCTCTGGGCTACCCTTCAAGGGACTCTCCACGGGACTCTCTGGTAGGCAGGTGGGGAGGACCACTGCCACCCCACCCTGCTTCCCCTTGGGGTCCAGCAAGGGGGACATCGCCACCCCTGAGAAGGGGTCAGCGTCCCCCAGCATCACTGCCGCCATGCGGTCCTCGGGGCAGTCGTCCTCCACCCCGTACTCTGAGAAGTCGGGGGGCTGGTTGAGGAAGGCGGTGCTGGTGAGACTGTTGGAGATGTCGAGGACACGGGGGATGGTGTCCTCGCCGTCCCCCAGCCCCACCACTGACGCTTGCTCCTTGGGGCAGCCGCCCTCTGCCACATACTCAGAGAGCTTGTTGAGGAAGGTGGTCAAGGTGGAGATGTTGGGGTCATCAGGGATGGTGTCCTCACTGTCCCCTGGCACTGTTGCTGCTGCTTGCTCCTTGGGGCAGCCGCCCTCTGCCCTGTATTCCAAGAGGTCAGGGAACTTGTTGAGGTAGGTGGTCAAGTAGGAGACGTTGGGGACATCGGGGACAGTGTCCTCGCTGTCCCCCAGCCCCACTGCTGCCGCTTGCTCCTTGGGGCAGCTACCCTCCACCACGTACTCTGAGAAGCCAGGGAGCTTGTTGAGGAGGGTGGTCAAGCGTGGGCTGTTGGGAACTTTGGGAACATCGGGGATGGTGTCCTGGCCATCCATGGTGTCGAGCCAGGCGAGCGTATCGGTGATGTCCATGGTGAACGACTGATCATCCTGAAACTGCAGGTTGTCCCCTGCCAGCTCAGGAAAGGCCTCGGCGAAGGCGTCTGGCCCCAGCTCGGGCAGGTCCAGGGGCTTCTCTGGGATGGTCACCCCTGCTGAAAAAGCAATCAAAACCAGCCCAACCCCGGGGCGATGCAAGCTTTCCTCAGCTTGGCTGCCCGCCTGCAGGTTCTGCCACCCCCCAAACCTCACCTTTGGGCTTTGTCTTGGTTCTGCCGGTTGGCGGAGCCGGGCCGGGCCGGTGGGGCCTGGTGGCGAGGACGCTGTCCTCGATGACCACCACATCATTGTCAGAGGCCTCCAATGGCTTCTGGGTGCTGCCAGGCAGGGTGTGGACCTCAGGGAGGCCCTGCACACAGTACAGGGGCTCCCCATGGACCACGGCCCACGGCCCCAGCCCCATCGGCTGGTGGGGCACCAGCGTCCCCATCACCACCTGCTGTCCCCAGCCATAGGCAGGGGGACAGGGAGCAGGCACGCAGGGGAGCTGCACCCCGCCGGGGAGCTGCACCCCGCCGGGGAGCTGCACCACCTGCCCCGGGGCCCCCAGGGGCCCTGGCACCCCCTGCCAGATGGTGGCCTGTGCTGGCTGGTAGGTGACGGTGTGGACCTGGGCAGGCTCAGAGGACACCAGTAGCCCTGAGACAGGGGGCAGCACACCAGCAGTGACCGGTGGCGGCATGGCCAGGGTGGTGAAGCGCACGCCGGGGACCTCCGATGCCATCGGCAGCTGGAGAGGAAACCTCTCTGTTGGGGGAAGCTAAGAGGGCTGATGGGGTGAGATGTTGGTGGGCAGAGCCGGTTAGGGGGTGTTGTGGTTTAACCTGGCAGGCAGCTAAACACCACACAGCCCTTCGCTCACTCCCCCCCCCACAGTGGGATGGGGGAGAGAATCGGGAATGACACCAGTCCCAAGGCCTCTCTCAACACTCCAAACCTCGCGAACTCAGTCAGCCGGAGTGCAGGCACGAGACGGCTGGGTGAGACTCCGCACCCAAATATAAGCAGCAAGGGACGCCTGGTCACAATCCATTGCTCGGGATGTCACAGTCCATCGCTAGGTGACATCACAGTCCATCGCTTGGAGACATCTCAGTCCATCCCTCGGTGACAACAGAACCCATCGCTCAGGGACGCGGTGACATCAGAACCCATCGCTTGGTGACATCACTGTCTGTTGCTCAGGGACGTCACAACAGGCCATCCTCACCCACGGCACTCACCCTGGCAGCGCTGTGGCCCCAGCACATGCGTCTGGGTTACGGCAGTGCCACTGCCCACTCCATCCCCCCATCTCATGTCTTGTTCAGAGGAAATACAGAATGG
Organism: Aptenodytes patagonicus; assembly: GCF_965638725.1. Classification (NCBI taxonomy): domain Eukaryota; kingdom Metazoa; phylum Chordata; class Aves; order Sphenisciformes; family Spheniscidae; genus Aptenodytes; species Aptenodytes patagonicus. The sequence goes on from NW_027472005.1 coordinate 577,716, forward strand.
CAATGTCACTATCTTCTTCTATGATCTGCCTGCTGATGGCGTCGGAGGTGCCCAGCGTGAGCTTCACCACCCTGGCCATACCGCCACCAGTCATTGCCTGTGTGCTGCCCCCTGTCTCGGGGCTGCTGGTGTCCTCTGAGCCTGCCCAGGTCCACACTGTCACCTACCAGCCAGCACAGGCCACCATCTGGCAGCGGGTGCCAGGGCCTCTGGGGGCCCTGGGGCAGGTGGTGCAGCTCCCACCCGTGGTGCAGATCCCCCGCGGGGTACTGCTCCCCACCATGGTGCAGCTCCCCTGTGTGCCTGCTCCCTGTCCCTGCTATGGCTGGGGACAGCAGGTGGTGATGGGGACGGTGGTGCCCCACCAGCCGATGGGGTTGGGGCCCTGGGCTGTGGTCCAGGGGGAGACCCTGTACCCCACGGGCTCCCACCCGCTGCACGTCCCTGCCCACCCCGCCTCCTGCCACCCCACCCCCTGCAGCTCAGCATTGGGTGCAAGGGCCTCCCTGTGCTCCACACCGTGCCCAGCAGCACCCAGAAGCCATCGGAGGCCTCAAACAAGGACGGGGTGGCCACTGAGGACAGTGTCCCTGCTGCCAGCCCCCACCAGACCACCCTGGCTCCACCAACCGGCAGAACCACGATGAAGCCCGAACGTGAGTTTTGGGGGGTGGCAGAGCCCACAGGTGGGTGGCCAAGCTGAGGAAAGCTTGCATCAGCCCGGGGTCAGGTTGGCTTTGTTTGCTTTTTCAGCAGCGGTCACTACCCCGGCAGCCCCAGGGAAGCCCGTGGACCTGCCCGAGCAGGGGCCAGCCACCTTCACTGAGGCCTTTCCTGAGCAGGCAGAGGACACCACCATCAACAATATGCTCACCTGGCTTGACACCATGGACAGTGAGGACACTGTCCCCGATGTCCCTGACAGCCCCACCTTGACTGTGTTCCTCCATGAGCTCCCCGACCTCTCTGAGTATGTGGCAGAGGGCGGCTGCTCCAAGGAGCAAGTGGTGATGGCGGGGCTGTGGGACAGCAAGGACACTGTCCCTGATGTGCCCGACTTGACTGCTTTCCTCAATGAACTCCCCAACCTCTCCGAGTATATGGCGGAGCGCGGCTGCCCCAAGGAGCGAGCGGTGGCAGTGGGGTTGGGGGACAGCGAGGACACTGTCCCCGATGTCCCCGATGCCCCCAACCTGACGACCTGTCTCAACAAGCTCCCCTACTCCCTGGGGCCCGAATTAGGGGCGTCACCACAAGACTGAAGAACCTAGTTCAAACTTCCAACTACTATCCATTTCTGCTCCTTCACGTGGATACGAATGATGTAACTACAAAAAGTCTGAGATCAATCAAAAGAGACTTCAGAGCCCTGGGAAGAAGTCTAAAAAATTCGGGAGCACAGGTAGTATTTTCCTCAGTCCTCCCAGTAATGGGGGGAGACTCTGGAAGCAAGAGGCGAGCCCAGGATATCAATACCTGGCTCCAGGACTGGTGCCTCCACCAAAACTTGGGGGTTTTAAACCATGGAAGAGCCTTCGAAAGACAAGGTCTGTTGGGGCCTGACAGGATCCACCTGTCCTGATCAGGAAAAGGGGTCTTTGGGCATAAGCTGATGGGGCTGATCGAGAGCGTTTTAAACTAGAATTAATGGGGGAAGGGGATGGCCACAGGATTGCAGTAGGTAAGCCAAGGGTTGGCGTGGCATCACCTGAGGGTGGCAGTGCTGGTGGGAACAGTTACACTGCTCCTGGGAGCACAGAGGGCGCAGGAGCAGATCTGAAATGCTTGTGCACCAACGCAGGCAGTATGAGAAACAAGCAGGATGAACTGGAAGCCTTGGTCCGTTCCCAGAGCTATGGTATCATTGGTATTAGTGAGACTTGGTGGAACGAGTCCCATGCCTGGAATGCAGGGATTGAGGGCTACAGGCTGTTCAGGAGGTGTAGGCAGGGCAGGTGAGGTGGAGGTGTTGCACTGTACATAAGGGAGAGGTTTGCTTGCACAGTCCTTACAGTTAGTGATGATGTGGTTGAGAGCCTCTGGGTGAGGATTAGGGGGATGGAAAACAAAGGAGATGTCGTAGTGGGTGTCTACAGCCGATCGCCCAGCCAGGATGTTAGCACTGATGAGTTATTCTACAGGCAATTAGGAGACATTTCTGGATGGGTAGCCCCTGTCCTTATGGGAGATTTCAACTTCCCAGACATACTGGGCATATTGTACTGCTGTGAGAAACAGGTCTTGGAAATTCTTGAAGTTTGTAGGAGAGAACTTCTTGTCACAGGTACTCGGTGAGCCAACTAGGAAAGATGCCCTCCTAGACTTGCTATTTGTGAATAGAGAAGGACTCGTGGGGGATGTGATGGTAGGTGGCTGTCTCTTGGCCACAGTGATCATGAAATGGTTGAGTTCAAACTTGTCAGTGTAATGAGAGAAAAGGACAGCAGAGTTGCTACCTTGGACTTCAGAGAGCAAACTTTAAGCCATTCAGCAGAGTACCCTGGGAATCTGCTTCTGAGGGCTTAGGAGTCCACGAGTGCTGGTCAGTCTTTAAGAAGCACCTTTGAGAAGCACAGGAGCAGGCAATTCCACTGTGTCATAAGCCAAGCAAGCAAGGCAGAAGACCAGCTTGGCTGAAGAGGGAACTCCTCGTGGAGCTCAAGAGGAAAAATGAGTTGTACGCTTTCTGGAAGCAAGATCAGGCTTCGCAGGAAGATTACAGAGCCGTGGTTCATTTATGCAGGGAGAAGACATGAAAGGCCAAAGCTCAGTTAGAGTTGAAACTGGCCAGTGTGGTTTCAGATAACAAGAAGGGCTTTTTAAAGTATGTTAATGGCAAGAGGCGGTCTAAAGAAAACATTGGAGCGATACTTGTTGAAGATGGTCATCCGACTAATAGGGATGAAGAAGCAGTGGAGGCGTTCAATGCTTTTTTTGCCTCAGTCTTTAATAATATTGATAGACTTTGGGCTGCCTGGTCCCCTGAGTTGGAGGACCATGAGTGTGGGAACAGTGACTTTCTTTTTGTGGACACTGCAATTGTCAGGGACCAGCTGTATCAGCTGAATGTTCACAAAACCATGGGGCCTGGTGGGATTCATCCCAGAGTTCTGAAGGAGCTAGCGGATGTTGCAGCAGGACCCCTCTCTATCATCTACCAAAGGTCTTGGGAGTCTGGGGAGGTCCCTGCTGACTGGAAGCTAGCCAATGTTATTCCACTCTACAGAAAGGGCGTAAGGGAAGACCCAGGGAACTACAGACCTGTTAGTCTAATCTCAGTTCCTGGAATAATTATGGAGAAGATTATACTGGATGCTATTGAAAGGCATTTAAAGGACAAAGCAATCATCAGGCAGAGTCAACATGGGTTCACAAAAGGAAAGTCCTGTTTAACCAATTTGATATCCTTCTACGATAAGGCCACCCGCCTCGTGGATGAAGGGAAGGTGATGGACATAGTTTTTCTGGATTTTGGTAAGGCTTTTGATGCTGTCCCTCACAGCATCCTTCTGGAGAAGTTGTCCAACTGTGGGATGAGCAGGTTCACAGTGCGCTGGGGGAAGAACTGGCTGGAGGGCAGGGCTCCAAGGGCTGCAGTGAACGGGGCTACATCTGGCTGGTGACCGGTCACCAGCGGTGTTCCTCAGGGCTCAACCCCAGGGCCAGTGCTGTTCACTATTTTGATCAATGATCTGGATGCAGGAGGTGAATGCACCATTAGCAAGCTTGCTGACGATACCAAACTGGGAGGTGCTATTGACTCTCTTGAGGGACAAGAGGCCTTGCAGCGGGATCTAGATAGATGGGAGCATTGGGCAATCATCAACGGCATGAAATTGAACAAGTCCAAATGCTGGATTCTGCACCTGGGATGGAATAACGCCGGGCACAAGTCTAACCTGGGAGAGGAGTGGCTGGAGAGCAGTCCTGCAGAAAGGGGTCTGGGGGTGCTGGTTGGCAGCAGGCTCAATAGGAGCCAGCAGTGTGCCCAGGCAGCCAAGAGGGCAAACTGCATCCTGGGGGGCATCAAACACAGCAAAACCAGCTGGTCAAGAGAGGGGATTGTCCCGCTGTATTCAGTGTTGGTGCGGCCTCACCTGGAGTTCTGTGTGCGGTTCTGGGCCCCACCATTTAAGAAGGACATTCAGGTCCTCGAATGTGTCCAGAGGAGGGCAACAAAGCTGGTGAAAGGGCTGGAAGGCATGTCCTCTGAGGAGTGGCTGAGGACTCTGGGTTTGTCTCGTTTGGAGAGAAGGCTGAGGGGCGACCTCACTGCTCTCTACAGCTTCCTGAGGAGGGGACGTGGAGAGGGAGGTGCTGATCTCTTCTCCCTGGGATCCAGGGACGGGATGCCTGGGAAGGGGTCAAAGCTGCGCCAGGGGTGGTTCAGACTTGACATGAGGAAGCATTTCTTTACCAAGAGGGTGTTCAAACCCTGCAGCAGGCTTCCTGGAGAGGTGGTCGATGCCCCAAGCCTGTCAGCGTTTAAGAGGCATTTGGACAATGCCCTTAATAACATGCTCTAGCTTTTGGTCAGCCCTAAAGTTTGTGTTCTGGGATTCTTCTTTTCTTTCGTTTTCCTCCTTCTCTCGAGCAGAATAACTCTCTGTGGGCCCCGAGAGCTGCGGGCGGTGGTGGTGCAGCTGCTCCAGGGGACGGGAGTTTTGGGGCAAGGACAATGCTCGGGGCAAGACGCTGAGCAGCAGCGGCACAGGGAGCCGTGCCATGCCGTGCTGACGCAAACAGGACTGTGCCTGCCTGGGGTCCAGACCAGCTCCCACCACCCCAGCGGCATCGCTGGGACTGCCCTAAGGTGGGGCTCAGCCCCTCCCGACCTCCGGTGCTGGGGGACTGCCCCAACAGGGACCTCACCCTGCACATTCTGCAAGCCAGACCCAGAAAGGTGAGGCCGCTTCCTGAAGACACCGTTGGCTGCATCGGCCCCAAGTTGTGGAGCTTGGGTGGGAAATGGTCAATAAAGAGAGATGAGGTTTCCAGGCACTTTCTGCCCAGTGCAACGACTCTATTTTCAATTTTATTTCCCCCTGTTGGGGTCTTACAGCTGCCCAGGGTGCAGCCAGACAAGGGGAGCAGGGTCCCTGCCTGGCCTGCAGCTCCCACCCTTGGCATTATTGGGGTGATCTGGGGTTATTTTACTGTGCCAGTGAGGCAAAGCCAGGCTCCGGAGCTGAGCGCAGTGGGACCCGAGGAAGGGCGTGATTGTCTTGAGGCTTTTAAGGGCTTTGCACCGAGCCCTGTCCTCGCTGGAGGGGATGCTGGTTGTGTTCCAGATGAAGGCATTGCAGCCCTTGTTGTCATGTGTGTCCGTCCTGCCTCTGGCCCCCCAGGTCTGTCCTTGTCCCAGGGCCTCAGTGCTGCTTTCTGCGTGGGGCTGTCCCCGTGAGTCCTACAGGGCCCCATCTGTCCTGGCTCCACCGCCAAAGGGCTGCTTCCCCTGGGGAAGGGGACAGGGGAATCACCCCCCACCATTGCCTGCCCCGCTGGCGGTGACTCAGCCCTGAGGGCAGCTCGGTGCCCTTCAGGGTTTGCCAGCTCTGATCTGGGGCTCAGCGGGGCTTTTGCACCCCTTGGGTGCTGTTTCCCAGTGCCCCCTGGCTGGAGCCACTGCTCTCCCCTGATGGTTGTAGGGTGTGAGGTGTCACAGTTGGCCCTGGGGGATCCCAGGGGCTGCCCAGGCCAGGGGGGTACCGCAGCCCCCGTGGCCCCACAGGGCAGAACCAGGCAGAGAAGCGGCGCCGTGACCAAGCGTGCTGGTGGCTGGTGGAGGTGGGTTGGTGCTTGTCCACTGGATGCAGAAGACCTGGGAGTCGAAGAAGCAGCCGCATGGAGCCATCTGCAGACCTGCGTGGGTGAGTGGGAGTGTGCTGTGCCAGGGAGACCCTCCAGGGGCACCTGCCGAGCTGGCCCTTGATTGCTGACGTCCCCCGGATCTGTGCTAGGTACATGGGGACCTTGTGGCTGGGGCACTTCCCACGGTGTGAGCTGCTGTGCCAGTGGGACAGGGTTGCAGACTGGGGAGAAGACTCGCTCATAGGAGGTGAAATGGGACAGATGGCCATATCTGCTGGGGGTGCCATACCTGCTGGGGGTGCCTGGGGTGCCTGGGGTGCCCAGGCTGCAGGGAAGGGCTGCTCCTGCCCATGCAGCCAGCACAGCTTGGCTAAGCCTGAAAGAGAGCCCGGTGCGATCGCCGGTGGTCACCTCCGCTCCTTCCCCCAGGAGTGTCCCTGGGCTGCAGGGGTCAGGATCAGTCCCTGCCTTGGTTTTGGGACGGACAGAAGGCTGAAGCAGCCGGGGCACCGGGGGAGCCCAAGGGCCATGCGGTGGGAGCTGCAGGGCTGGCAGCACCACGTCCGTTCTGTCTGTTGGCTGCTAAGGACTCTCTGGGGTTGCCGGCTCTGGCCTTCTGTTTGGGCAACTCCCAGGAGGCAATGTGGGGGCTCCCCGTGTTCCACCCCACCCCCAACAGCCTCCCCAGCTCCTCATGGGGACGGAAAAGGTTAACAAAAGAGGAACAGTCAGTGGCTCAATGCCCAAGTGGAAACCAGCAAGGAGCGGTGTCCCTCAAGGGTCCATACTGGGACCGATACTGTTTAATATCAATGGCATGGATAGTAGGATCGAGTGCACCCTCAGCCAGGTTGTAGGTGACACCAGGCTGAGTAGTCTGTCGATACGCTTGAGAGAAGGGATGCCATCCAGAGGGACCTGCTTGCTTTTCTCCAAAACAGAGGCCTTTCACATCCCAGAGAGGGGAAAGAAACACCCAAACCAAAAAAACCCCACAACCTTTCTTGTAAGAAAGATCCAAAATGGAGCAGGAGGTACAGAGCATAACAGATCTTTCAGGAGGAGTTGTTTCAGGGAGAGTTTTCTGCTCACAAAGCCCCAGAGCCCCTGGGAAGAAAACTGATCATGACTACAGCCTCTGAAGACCATTTTCCCCTCCTCTGTTCTTACTCAGCATTTACACCCAAGGCTTGAACGTCCACGTTCTGCAGCTGCTGTACACCCTTGCACAGATCCAACACAGCCTGAACTGCATCACTCCCCCCCAGGGCGCTAATTGCCTGCGAGCAATTTAGTGAGCGTGGACTGACACTCCCTGACTCCAGCAGCCACCTGGATACGTACGATCATTTCACCAGACCTGAAAAAACGGAGGATCCCTGTAGTTTCACACTAGATGCCAAACCTGGGAAATTCCTCTAGCACGACAATAACTAACAAGCACAAATGGCCTTGGTTGTGAGAGCCACAGCATGATCCTCGTGCCAAGCTGCCCTTCTATACTGGCACTACAGCTTCTGGTCTGTCCAGCATCTGCATGAATGTGTGCAGCATCTACCTACAGAGATGACTGTGTCAATGTAAGAGGCAACTCCTGTTCACAATGCTTGTGCATTGTGAATAAAACAATAATAAAACAATTACTGGGCACTGTAAAGGCTGATGCAAAAGGCTGCATTCAGGCTTTACCTACAAGACACAGGCCTGATACTGCCGCAGTTCAGGCCAACATTTAAACAGCCAAAACTCAGAACAGTTAGGCTGACCCTTACTTAGATATTTATTTTCTTTGTCTTCCTCGGACATGTCACTAAGCACATTCCCTCCTACCCACCGTCTTTCCTCCCAGCCTCACAGCTCGCTGAAAAATTGAAAAAGATTCGCAAAAAATGTAATTTGTGTGTCTCTGACACAAACACTTCCCGAGCTCCTTCCCTGCTTTCGCACCCAGCCACAAATGGACCACGATTCCTGCTGGTTTGTTTGCCGCTGACAGGAGCCAGGAACCCCCGTCGGTGCTGTTTCAGCAGAGAGGATTCCCCGTGCAGCTTCCCCAGTGCGTGCAGGGTCCCCACTCTAGACTGTCCCCACCCCACCCTCCTTCCACCCTCGCCTGCTTGCTCCCACCCTCCCCACTCCCCTCCCAACTGGACCAGCTCCCTGCACCAGCTCCCTGCCTCCCCGCGGGGCGCTCGTAGTTCCCAGGAGCACAAGCAGCCCCATCTGCCTGGTCCTGCCTCTCCTCCCATCCTGCTGGAACATGCATTTCTGCAGCGGCACCACGAGCTGCAGGAGGTAACACACAGGTTAGAGGTAACGCTGGCTACCAAAACTACACCGCTGCTTGGGCCAGGTGAGTTTTAACCCCAATTAGAAGTCAAAGCTCCCCAGCCCCATCCAGCAGCACAGCACACACTGGAGCAAGCCAGCGGCACACAGAGAAGGTCTGTGAAGCAGCAGCGTTCGCTGAACAGCGGCCAGGGAAAGGCTGTCATGAAAGCACAGCGTCAGCTGCTCCTGGAGAAGGACCAGCAAAGGGATCTACCTTGAGGTGCAGGAAAAGCAGCAGCCAAATCCGTCAGAAATGTCCTTGTTCTAATGAAAGAAACACATTTCTGTCAAAGTAACGCCTCATATTTATCTTGGATAATTTCCTGTAGTCAAAAAGTTTCTTAAGCCTCAGTAGACTTTTAAGAAGGTACTGCTAAAGATTGCAAAAACAATGAAAAGAATTTAAAGCAGGTCCTTTCATCCTCACAAGATGCATATCATTGAAGTATTTCTCATATTAAATTATCTTCTCAACTCTAAAGGGTCCTCATTTTCTCTGCTCCTGTGAGGGTGTGCTCCCCGCCCAACCTGACCTTTCTCTCCTGTAACCCTGCTCAAGCGATAACTACCAGGGGCGGTCATTATGGATGCTGGTCGTGATAGCTGCGTCCACTCAAAGTGGATTCGAGAGCCAGATAACAACACAATAGCCAAGGGCTATTGTGAGAAATATGCCCACCTAACCACAATTATTGGTATGCAAATATGACTATGAGTCAATCATCCTACCCCTATAAATAGTGAGCAGCCCAGGAGCCCTCTGAGTTCTCCTGCAGGGCAGCAGGCTGCACGCCAGGATCTCCCCTTGACGGGACGCCTCTCAAGGTTACTCCTCGAGGTTGAGAGATTCCTTGCCGCGACAGATACTCGGTAAGTGACTAATAGCATGCTAAACTTTGAAATCTTAGCTAAGTGATATAAAGGATTGATTGCACATATATAATCCTTTAGACATAAACTGTTGACCAAGTCTGGGACTAGGATTGGATCCAGCCGCACCTAGACTTCTCTCTGGGAAGGAGTCTAGAAAGCAAGGGGGTCCTTTCTGAACCGCATGGCTCAACGGGAGGGTCTCCCTGACAGTTTTGTCTGACCCTGTCCTCTATGCAGCAAAGACTCAAGTGTACCTTGCCATCGAATCTTGCTAAATCACTGTCGCATTTACCATTGAACTTTGTTAACTCACACTTTATACCAATAAAATTGTACTGTTGCTTCTCTCTTAGGAGTGAAGTGCAGTCTCACTCCATCCACAACAGCTCCCAAGGAAAAATCCAGAGCTACTTATGGGTGTTCAGGGAAAGGAACACATAGTTCAGTGCTCAGAGCTATGAATGGAGAATATTTACAAAACACTACAAAGACAAGTAAAGCAAAGAGCAAGCATTAATGGGAAAAACTGGGAGCAGAATGAGAAACACCACACAAGTCAAATTGTCCCAAGCACTTACGCCTCCATCAAGGACCACAGGCCCTGAGGCTGATGGTGGCTGTTGGATGGGTTTCCCTCCCCCAGATGGAAACACCTCTCAGTTCTCTGTGCTCAGACCAAGGAAGGAAAAGGCAATACACCCCTACATCTAAAGGCATGCCACTCTATTCAAAGGTAATTTTTCATTTCTTTAGGTCAACTGCCTGGCCAGTTACAACACCTGCTTACACTGACTCCATCCACCCTTACCCACATGAAGTTGTGACATGCTGAGCAAGTGTGGAGAGTCAGCTGGACTTACATACACACACACTCTAACACACACGCACACACACACTCACTCTCTCTCTCTCTGCTACCAGGGGACTGGTTTTTTAACCTATTCACATTTATCCGTTGCTTTGAAGCTGCCCGAGGGTCAGCATGCCCTTGCTACTGGAGGTTCTTGCTCTGTGTAGGCACTAAGGAAGACATTTCTGGTGATACACTATTTTAAACAGGTAAAGCACAGCAGAACATACTGTTTATGAGCTGCTGAGAATCATCCGCCAGGCATATCAGGAACGAGGGCAAAGCTTGAATATTTAAGATGCATTTGAGTTACATTACCATTAAACATTCACCACTACCAGCCATTTCCCTAGACTGAAGGCTGACAGCAGTGTACAAGCACAGTCCTTTCTGGACATTCCTGGGTAGAAATCCTAGAGACTTCCTTTAAGGACAGAAATCTAAAGAGCTACAAAAAGCTTTTTAAATTAAGCATAGCAAATAAAAAGCAAGCAAACAAAAAATGACAGGTAAATCCCTAAGGCATTACTGAGGAACAAAAGGTCTCCCATCAAGTCCAGGACCCCTCACAAAAGAGACAAGTGGCTTAAGGAGATTCCTGCAAAGAAACTGCAGATGGAAGATAACCCTGGTAACACCAGTACAAGCAACCAACCAACGTGGAAACAGCAGTGCTGACCCTTCTCCTGCTCCTCCTACGAGCTCTTCACCAGTTACGTGAACAGGCAAAACCAAGGATGATTGAATCAGATCTGAGAAGAATTTGGCCCCCAAAAATTCAAAATGATCAAGAAGTCTATTTGAAATATGGATTCACATCCACTGTCATGGATGCTGAACCTTGCCCTAAGCACACGTCTTGCCTTGACATAGCAGCTAAGGACTGTACGAAGTCACCACCACGAGCAGACGTGCAAAACTGAAGCATCCAGAACACACAGACAAACCTCTACCGTTTTTTTCAGCGATGTTTCAAGTCACGTGATACTCGGTCCAGGACTTTACAAAACGTCACTAAACTTAATGACAGCAGCCTCTTTGCAGGTTTCTGACTCAAAAGCAAAAACCAAAAAGCCACATACCCTTGGGGAAACGCTTGTCCTTCCCTGCGGCTGATGTCTTCCCAGGGCTCTTCCTCAAGGCAGGAGAAATGACCATGAATATGGGGAGTCCACACAAATTCAGAAGTACACTTAAGTCCTCTGACAGTCATTACCTGCGGGCCAGAAGTCCTCCCACACCCCAGAAGTGCCCATCAGTCATCTGGCAGTCATTCTCCATGAACTGCAAGTCCACCATACCTAACCACCTACCTACTGACTCAGTGGAAATGAGTTGGACCGCAACAGAAGTGACGCTGCCCGGCCCGGTCAGACATATTAGACCACAAATGGTGGTTACAAGACAGAAAATGCAACACAATCCACCAGAAGAGAAAAAAAAACCAAGCAGAAGACACATCATACAAAAACCAAATGCCCCTATCCAAACCCTAAAAAGGAAAACAAGCTAAAACAGGACTCTCCCCCCAAAAAAGACCACCCAGATCACGAGATAAGGCAAAAATAACCTAACCTCAGGAACCCAGGGCCAACAAACCCAGATCCTGTCCATAACAATAACACACTTAATCCTAACTTGCTGTCCTGGTTTCGGCAGGGATAGAGTTAATTTCCTTCCTAGTGGCTGCTACAGTGCTGTGTTTTGGATTTAGGAGGAGAACTAAGTTGATAACGCACCGATGTTTCAGTTGTTGCTAGGTAATGCTTACACTAGCCAAGGACTTTTCAGCTTCCCATGCTCTACTGACTGAGAAGGCTGGAGGTGCACAAGAAGCTGGGAGGGGGCACAGCCAAACTGGCCAAAGGGACATTCCATACCATGTGACGTCATGCTCAGTACATAAACTGGGGAAAGCTGGCCGGGGGGGCCGCTGCTCGGGGACTGGCTGGGCATCGGTCGGCGGGTGGTGAGCAATTGCACTGTGCATCACTTGCTTCGTGTATTATTATTATTATCATATTATTATTATAATTTTATTTCAATTATTAAACTGTTTTTATCTCAACCCACGAGTTTTTCTAACTTGTGCTCTTCCCATTCTCTCCCCCATCCCACCGGGTGGGGGGGAGTGAGCGAGCGGCTGCGTGGTGCTCAGTTGCTGACTGAGGTTAAACCACGACAGTCCTTTTTGGCGCCCAGCGTGGGGCATGAAGGGTTGAGATAATAACAGATTAACCGGAGTGTATTAAGGAACTTATATCTGTTAGTAGTTGTGGGTCACAATGTTGGTTTCTCTGTTCTCGATATTGATTTGTATAATCTGCATCGCGCTCTTTTTCCTGCTGTACATGTTAAAGATTGGTGTTGGGTTTTGCAGTTTGCTGTGGTCTGCAGTGATTAGTGATGTCTCGCTTGTGAGGTTTGTTTTTAGAACATTGACCTTGACGTTAGTGTGGTATGTAAACTTCGCAATGAAGCCGTTACTGTACCACAGATACCATTTCATGGAGACAACTAGCAATTGCAGTAACTTTTCTGAGAGTTTTTTTACGGAGGAAATACAGAATGGCAGTGTCACTACCTTCTTCTATGATGTTTCCTCCTTCATTACAGTAACTTTTCAGTATTTTGAACATCCTTGGGTAGTTAAGATACTTCTATTGGTATCTCTTGGGAATATTGTTTTGGTTTTGTCTAAAGTTGGTAAGCAATTTAAGAATATCATCCAGAGATCTGCCCCAAGGCTGAATAATTATGAGTGGCAGGGTGTGTGGGATAGGATGGGCAAGTACCTAGGCCAATGGGCACCCCCAGTGTTTTGGAACATCACCCCTGAGCAAGTGCAGAATCCTGAAGAGTTAGTACAATATTTGGAAAAATTTTGCTGTCACCCTGGCAACTCCAGAGAGCTACAGATCATTGCAACGTGCTGGGGCCTGGCCCATGCCTACCGAGCCCTGTTCAACACCATTCAGTACCCTCAAAGGGAAGAGAAGGTCTCTGGCTCTGACAGCAAAATGACATGCACTGCGGCCACTCAGACCCCGGCGACAGGCCCTGTGGCTGAACCAAAGAACCAGCCTGTGCCGGTATCAGTCGCCCCTGTACACAAGAAGAAATCTTGGAAGTGGAAGGTGGCTCGTTTAGTAAGGGAGGAAGAAACTTCTTCTAAAAGGGAGCTGGAGGAAGAAGAGGACAAGACAGACGACCCTGGAGAAGGGTCATCACGAGAACAGGACGAGGAGAGCCAGCTGCTGATCGGGGAGGAAGAACAGGAAGAACTCATAAACGAGGCAGTGACCACCCAATCTCTATCCCTGAGTGAGCTGCGAGATATACGAAAAGATTTCAGCCGCCGTCCAGGTGAGCATATTGTCACCTGGCTGCTCCGATGCTGGGATAATGGGGCCAGTAGCCTGGAATTAGAGGGTAGGGAAGCCAAGCAGCTGGGATCCCTTTCTAGGGAAGGGGGCATTGACAAAGCAATTGGAAAAGGGACACGAGTCCTCAGCCTTTGGAGGCAACTCCTGTCAAGCGTGAAGGAAAGGTATCCCTTTAAGGAAGATATTTTATGTCACCCAGGCAAGTGGACCACCATGGAGAAGGGTATCCAGTACCTGAGGGAATTAGCTGTGCTGGAGGTGATTTATGATGACCTGAACAATGAACAACTATCTAAAGATCCAGACGAAGTCAAGTGCACACGACCCATGTGGCGGAAGTTTATAAGGAGCGCACCATCGTCATACGCCAATTCATTGGCAGTGATGACCTGGAAAGATGGAGAGGAACAAACGGTGGATGAATTGGCTGGTCAACTCCGGAAATATGAGGAAAGTCTCTCTTCCTCCCTTGTCTCGGCTGTGGAGAAACTGTCCCAGAAGCTCCAGCAACTCGAAGAGGATAGCTCCTACTCCCTACCTGTACAGACCAGTATCTCAGCTATTAGGAGTCAGCGTTCTTTTGCTCAAGAGAGAGAATATAAAGGGTACACACCACGGGGCACCCTATGGTTTTATCTGCGTGACCACGGAGAGGACATGAGGAAGTGGGATGGGAAACCTACTGCAGCCCTAGGGGCACTGGTACGCGAATTGCAAGGGAAAACAATCACAGAAAGAGCTTCTTCCAGGAAAATTGCTGCTCCAGTTTCGAGCGAGCGGTTCCCCAGAGAGAGTAGAAGGGCTGATCTTACTCCTGATCTTAATGAAGAAACTTCTGACTCATACGTACAAGAAATGAGAAATGAGTACTGTGATGAGGATTAGAGGGGCCCTGCCTCCAGCCAGGGGGAGGAAAGGGACAACCGGGTTTACTGGACTGTGTGGATTCGGTGGCCTGGCACATCAGACCCACAGAAGTATAAGGCTCTAGTAGACACCGGTGCACAGTGTACCCTAATGCCATCAAGCTATATAGGGGCAGAACCCATCTGTATTTCTGGGGTGATGGGGGGATCCCAACAGCTAACTGTATTGGAAGCCGAAGTAAGTCTAACTGGGAATGGGTGGCAGAGGCACCCATTGTGACTGGCCCAGATGCTCCGTGCATCCTCGGCATAGACTACCTCAGGAGAGGGTATTTCAAGGACCCAAAAGGGTACCGGTGGGCTTTTGGTATAGCTACCTTGGAGACGGAGGAGATTAAACAGCTGTCCACCTTGCCTGGTCTCTCGGAGGACCCTTCTGTTGTGGGGTTGCTGAAGGTCGAAGACCAACAGGTGCCAATCGCTACCACCACGGTGCACCGGCGGCAATATCGCACCAACCGAGACTCCTTGATTCCCATCCATGAGCTGATTCGTCGACTGGAGAGCCAAGGAGTGATCAGCAAGACTCACTCACCCTTTAACAGTCCCATATGGCCAGTGCGGAAGTCTAATGGAGAGTGGAGACTAACAGTAGACTATCGTGGCCTAAATGAAGTCACGCCACCGCTGAGTGCTGCTGTGCCAGAAATGCTAGAACTTCAATACGAATTGGAATCAAAGGCAGCCAAGTGGTATGCCACAGTTGATATTGCTAATGCGTTTTTCTCAATCCCTTTGGCAGCAGTGTGCAGGCCGCAGTTTGCTTTCACTTGGAGGGGCGTTCAGTACACCTGGAACCGACTGCCCCAGGGGTGGAAACACAGCCCTACCATTTGCCATGGACTGATCCAGACTGCACTGGAACAGGGTGAGGCTCCAAAACACCTGCAATACATTCATGACATCATTGTGTGGGGCAACACAGCAGGAGAAGTTTTTGAAAAAGGGAAGGAAATAGTCCAAATCCTGCTGAAGGCCGGTTTTGCCATAAAACAAAGTAAGGTCAAGGGACCTGCACAGGAGATCCAGTTTTTAGGAATAAAATGGCAAGATGGACGTCGTCAGATCCCAATGGATGTGATCAACAAAAGAACAGCCATGTCTCCACCAACTACCAAAAAGGAAACACAAGCTTTCTTAGGCGTCGTGGGTTTTTGAAGAATGCACATTCCAAATTACAGTCTGATTGTAAACCCTCTCTATCAAGTGACCCGGAAGAAGAATGATTTCAAATGGGGCCCTGAGCAATGACAAGCTTTTGAACAAATTAAACGGGAGATAGTTCACGCAGTAGCTCTGGGGCCAGTCCGGGCAGGGCAAGAGGTAAAAAATGTGCTCTACACCGCAGCCGGGGAGGATGGCCCTACCTGGAGCCTCTGGCAGAAAGCACCTGGGGAGACTCGACGTCGACCCCTAGGGTTTTGGAGTCGGGGATACAGAGGATCCGAGGCCCGCTATATTCCAAAAGAGATATTAGCAGCATATGAAGGGGTTCGAGCTGCTTCAGAAGTGATCGGCACTGAAGCACAGCTCCTCCTGGCACCCCGACTGCCGGTGCTAGGCTGGATGTTCAGAGGGAGGGTCCCCTGTACACATCACGCAACTGATGCTACATGGAGTAAGTGGGTCGCACTGATCACACAACGGGCTCGAATAGGAAACCCCAGTCGCCCAGGAATCCTGGAAGTGATCATGGATTGGCCAGAGGGCAAAGATTTTGGAATATCACCAGAGGAGGAGGTGATGCATGCTAAGGAGGCCCCAATGTATAATGAACTACCAGAAAATGAGAAGCAATATGCCCTGTTCACTGACGGGTCCTGTCGTCTTGTGGGAAAACATCGGAGGTGGAAAGCTGCTGTATGGAGTCCTATGCGACAAGTTGTAGAAACTGCTGAAGGAGAAGGTGAATCGAGCCAATTTGCAGCAGTAAAGGCCATCCAGCTGGCTTTAGACATTGCTGACCGAGAAAAGTGGTCAGTGCTCTATCTCTATACTGACTCATGGATGGTGGCAAATGCCCTGTGGGGGTGGTTGCAGCAATGGAAGCAGAGCAACTGGCAGCGCAGAGGCAAACCCATCTGGGCTGCCGCATTGTGGCAAGGTATTGCTGCCCGGGTGGAGGACCTGGTTGTAAAAGTCCGTCATGTAGATGTTCACGTACCCAAGAGTCGGGCTACTGAAGAACATCAAAACAACCAGCAGGTGGATCAGGCTGCTAAGATTGAAGTGGCTCAGGTGGATCTGGACTGGCAACATAAGGGTGAATTATTTATAGCTCGGTGGACCCATGACACCTCAGGTCACCAAGGAAGAGATGCAACATAGAGATGGGCTCGTGATCGAGGGGTGGACTTGACCATGGACACTATAGCCCAGGTTATCCATGAATGCGAAACATGTGCTGCAATCAAGCAAGCCAAGTGGTTAAAGCCTCTCTGCTATGGAGGACGATGGCTGAAATATAAATATGGGGAGGCCTGGCAGATCGATTATATCACACTCCCACAAACCCGACAAGGCAAGCGCCACGTGCTTACAATGGTGGAGGCAACCACCGGATGGCTGGAAACATATCCCGTGCCCCATGCCACTGCCCGCAACACTATCCTGGGCCTTGAAAAGCAAGTCCTATGGTGACATGGCACCCCAGAAAGAATTGAGTCAGACAATGGGACTCATTTCCGAAACAACCTCATAGACACCTGGGCCAAAGAGCACGGCATTGAGTGGGTGTATCACATCCCCTATCATGCACCAGCTTCTGGGAAAATTGAACGATACAATGGACTGTTAAAGACTACGCTGAGAGCAATGGGTGGTGGGACGTTCAAACATTGGGATACACATTTAGCAAAGGCCACCTGGTTAGTCAACACTCGGGGATCTGCCAATCGAGCAGGCCCTGCCCAGTCAGAACTTTTACGTACTGTAGATGGGAATAAAGTCCCTGTAGTGCACATAAAAAATATGCTGGGGAAGACAGTCTGGGTTATTCCTGCCTCAGGCAGAGGCAGACCCATCCATGGGATTGCTTTTGCTCAAGGACCTGGGTGCACTTGGTGGATAATGCGGAAGGATGGGGAAGTCCGATGTGTGCCTCAAGGGGATTTGATTTTGGGTGAGAATAGCCAATGATCTGAATCATGTGATGTTAAGTACTGATTATAGTTATAATAGTTATACTAATAATACACAGATATACTAATAATACTAATAATATTATATGCCATACTAATGTTATTACAATAAGAATCACCCAGACTAATGAAGAATAACTTCAGTGAAACCAAGCAAAGCACAGTGATGATGGTACCAGAACTGACTTCAACATGAAACAATCCAACACCACATACCATCTCCATCTTTCCTGCCCTGAAAGATTATTACGACAGATGGAGCCCGAGGTCATGGACTAAATGAACTCACCGAATGTTTTAGAGGGATGGCCCACAGACGAAGGGAATGATATCTCTGTGTGTGTGTGTGTGTGTATATATATATATATTAAAAAAAAAAAAAGGGGGGTAGTGATTAATGAAAATGTACTGGAAAATATGAGACGAGCATGACATAGATAGTATAGAATAAGGGGTGGATATTGTCCTGATTTCGGCAGGGATAGAGTTAATTTCCTTCTGTCGTGGTTTAATTTCAGTCGGCAACTAAGCACCACGCAGCCGCTCGCTCACTCCCCCCCCCCCGGTGGGATGGGGGAGAGAATTGGAAGAGCACAAGTTAGAAAAACTCGTGGGTTGAGATAAAAACAGTTTAATAATTGAAATAAAATGATAATAATAATATGATAATAATAATAATAATAATACACAAAACAAGTGATGCACAGTACAATTGCTCACCACCCGCCGACCGATGCCCAGCCAGTCCCCGAGCAGCGGCCCCCCCGGCCAGCTTTCCCCAGTTTATGTACTGAGCATGACGTCACATGGTATGGAATGTCCCTTTGGCCAGTTTGGCTGTGCCCCCTCCCAGCTTCTTGTGCACCCCCAGCCTTCTCAGTCGGTAGAGCATGGGAAACTAAAAAGTCCTTGGCTCGTGTAAGCATTACCTAACAACAACTAAAACATCGGTGCGTTATCAACTTAGTTCTCGTCCTAAATCCAAAAGACAGCACTGTACCTGCTACTAGGAAGGAAATTAACTCTATCCCTGCTGAAACCAGGACACCTTAAACAAAACAGGCTTGGCATCCTGATTGCTCACTTTGCCCTGGAATAGTCCCACTCCTCGTCTGAAAGCTACTGCGCGTCTGGCTGAGGACAGATACAACCCACACAGAGAGCAATCAGAGCTAAAACCTGCACTTCCCTTGGTAACGTTTCCTTGGAAAACTTCTTTGCTTGGCTGTTTTAAAACCTGTAACTGCAAGAACCAGGAAGAAAAAATCCCTGACAAGTTGACGGGACCTTCCTGGCTGTGGTAAAACCATCCACCCTTGGTACCCCCATTTCCCAAAAGCCGGCAGCACAGCTTGGGTGGGGGGAAAGGCTCGTATGAGACCTTGGGGCCGAGAGAGGAGCACAAGCATCGGCCAGGATGCAACCAGGAGCGCTCCCCACTGGCTTCTCTGGCAACAGAGCCCCAGTGCATGCTCTCACCAGGAGGGAGAAACAACCTCCATGTCTGGAAATCCCTATTTATGAAAGATTGTCAACAGTGATGGGGCTGTCCACGAGCAGGAGAACCACGTGAAGACCTGGGGACAGCAAAGACCCCTGGTCTGACCCCACCAGAGCATGCCTGCTCCAAAGCTGGGCAGCCTCCTGCCAGAGAGGAGGCACCTCTGCCAATTTCACTCTGCCTTCCAAGACCAAGCCAAGCTGTGACACAAGGGCTTTGGTCCCCCTGTCTCCCAAGCAAAGCTAGAAACGGCGTTATCACCACCGAGCTCCCATGCACATAAAGGAAACCTGCCAGGAAACAGTTGCGTCCTGCTGCGTAGGCTTTGAACTAGCCCTGGTGAAACAGGTGACCAGCAGATGGTCACTAGAGGACATTTGCGCTGCAAGGGTATGCATCTCCCAGAGGTCACTTACCTGGAGGGAGGCCGGTTTTGACGGCCCTGTGCTGGAGGGACGTGGACTGCACAGGCAGGCATTTATAGATGTGACTGTTGGACTTCTCAGGGAAGTAATCACCTAGGGCAGAGGACAACAGCACAAAAGCAGTGAAGTTCTGGCCTTTTACTCAAGCCAAGGAGGCAACTTCACCAGGAGGTGCTCTCCCTAACAGCTGCAGAACAGCCAGCTGCCTGAAAACATCTACAGCTCGTTCAAGGGGTGAGCTGAGTCTTTTGTACCCCACCTTTGCAGGGAAACATGAAAGCCTGCTTGTCTTGTCTGAACAAAGGGCTGGAGAAACGTGACTCACTTGGTCCAGGCATGATCTCAGTGTTTCTCTTGGGAAGTCCACAGATGGCACAGGCTGGAGCCACATACTTCCCATTCCCGGTCATGGAGGGCTCCACACAATAACGAGGACCTGGAGAGCAGCTGTCTTCTGCGGAAGGTTTTGCCCCTTTACATGTGTAAGCGGGGGCTTTGGCTTTGGTGGGATTGTGGTTCAGGTAACCTAGGAAGAACAGCATATGAAAGGACACCTGCAGGCAGCTGCATTTCAAAGCTCCTTTGTAACTGGGGGAGACTGAGCTGCCCAGCTCATGAAATTCCCTTCCTGGGGGACTTTCTCCTCCAAGAGTAATAAAGGCAAGCTGTACAGTGCCTTGTAGCGCCCAAGAGCAAATCTCTAAGCACAAACGGTTATGCAACTGCATTGCTAAGTAATCTTAAAAAGAAACTGGACCTCCTGCCAGCCTGGTTCCAGTCATAGCCATGGAGAAAGGGAAAAAAACCCAAAACCAACGTAGGCACTTGCTAATTACTTGTAACATCACTGCTATTCTGTCATTATGAAGTATTTTAGCCCTATAAGCAGCTGGTAAGCTAACTTGAAGCACGTGTAAAGAACTCTTGTGTGATTTTTTGCTTTCCCGGGAGCCCAGATGGGAGGATCACCAGCAAATGCTGCACAGTCAGGTGCTTTTACTGGTGAGAAAAGCGGCCCTCTCCCAGCCATGGCAAAGCAGAGCTTTATAAGGAAAAAGGGGGCAGGGAGGGGTGGGGTAAAGGGAAACGGGTTTGTAGCTGATTTTACCACGGGTATCCTCAATGTGCCGCACACCCCTCCGATCCTCATTTTACCTGTTGTCCCTGGGACTGAGTATTTGGGTGAAATACTCAGGAGAAGGGAGAATTGGCCTAAAAGAGGTAGTGGCAAGAGAGCTTAAAGGAGAAGCCCTGAATCAGCAGGAAGTGGTCCTTCTCTTGCAGAGAAGGTTGTGAAATATCTCAGGAGAAACATGAGCAGCAGCTACAAGCAGTTTGTGATTAAGGAGAACAGGCCAGGAGTCAAAATGAAAATGCCTGAACGGCATTAAGCTGAAAATTGTTTGCCACTCTGGCAGAGTTTCACATGCATGCCATCCCATGCTGTAAAAATAATGTGCCTTTTGGGGAAAAGGAGGAAAAAAAACCACCAAACCTAAACCAGGAAGGTCTTTTTCTTTTCAGACCAAACCTACGCTTCCCGCCACACAAACCTTTCACTTGTGCTCTGCTTTTCCCTGTCGAAAACCTTTGCTTATTCGTTTCTCCTACCCCCCTGCAACAACCACCTCTCCAGGACTAAAGCATCCCTCCTCTCCTTTTACAGTCTCCCTCCCCTCCACCAAGCCTTGGCTAATCACAGGCGGGATGTTTCCTTTGGCCTTGCCCGCCTATCTGTTAGGAACTCCTTTGTCCTGGACTGACCCGGGTCTGCATCTGCAAATGGCCCGTGCTGTCCTTTGCTCCAGCTGTACCAAATCGCTAGCAAAGTCCTACCCTAACTGGAGGAGGAGCCTTTTTTCCAAGGTTGGGGAAGACTGTGCAGTGCAGGTGAGTAGGAAAGGAGGCAGCAAGGACTTTCTCTGGTTCTTGTTTCTGCTCCTCTGGGAAGATGGGGCACTTCCCAACTCGGGCCTGACCTGGGCTGCAAAGGGAAGGGCCTGGGGGCAGCCTGGACTTGGACGATTTGTGACGGCAAACCAAACATTTCCACTTGAGCACGCGAACTACAACGTCATGATCCCAAGGGGCTCAAGTCTGTAAGACTCGGAAAGTCTTAGTTGAGAAAATAACGAGTCCAAATGAACGGGATGCCATGCTCTGAGCACAGCACTACGCTATAAGCTTTACTGACTGAACCTCTACTTTTCTACACAAATGCTAGTGATCTCCATAGAGAGGGAAAGGTGGTTTAGCTAGTTCTCCTCCAAAGCCCTTACACTGGTAAATCCAAAGGAACAACAGGGCCCTTCTGCAGGTCGCCACAGCAAGCAGAAAGGCAATTGTTTGTTAAATCCATCTGGAGAACCATTCCAGCAGAAAACTGAATCCTTACCTGACTGTTGGCAGAACTCCCCACATCTCCCGGCCGGGGGGACGTCAGCAACATAGCCGCACCTTTCACGTTTGGGGTCCACCACAACGATGGTTTCCATCCTGTCGCATCCTCTGAGCTAAAGCTGCCGGCAGGAGCTGGCTCATCCTGGGACTCGGTACCGCTCAGGCACGCGACCTGCAGTCCAGAAGTACCCCTGAAAAGACCTCAACGGCCTCCATTAACACACCGGCACGCACTTGAGATGTAAACACTGACAAGTCATCTCTTATTTGCATCACATACAGAGGACCCAGTTTAGCAAATTGAGCCTTACTTCTGCTGAAACTTTCCTTACAGGCAGCTCATTTTCTGCATTCGTAAACCGTAGTAAAGGCCTGTTCTAGCGCAAATGCTCAAAACCTGCCTATGGTGAAGAAGCCGTTTAGATAAGCCCCAGTTTTCTTTCCTCACTGCTGCCTTGCTTCCCAGAAATCAATCAATACCAAAAGCTCTTTTCCTGCTAGTTTTGCTACAGCTTCATTACCTTTAGAGACAACACTTCTTACCTCTGCTACTCCAATACAGCCTCACAGCCCAGCAAAATCATACTGCAGGTAGGAAACCTTCACCATACAAAGACAGGCACGCTACAGCACTACATTACT